>NW_027270911.1:3630000-4107500 GCF_040938485.1 Diadema antillarum | reverse complement strand
GTGTTAATATAACACCATAAATGAGCACCGAAAATTTAACACCAGCTCGGTGTTCACTATTTAACACCGGACTTTTTGCAGTGTAGTGACTGACAATGGTGGTAGAGTCCAATTAAATGCCCACAGAAATAAATCTGAACAAAATTGCAGATAACTGTTATGATTTCATAATACATTGTAATATGAGTAATAACAAAGAGTCCAAACATTTGGATGATTAAGTTTAGTGACTCAACGTTTCCGTGCGATTGTGTCTTGTGTGTGTGTGTGTGTGTGTGTGCATGTGTGTGTGTTGGCGATGATGTAATGTGAATGTGCGCCGTGGTGTACGTGTGTGTGTTCATTTTTTTTTGTTGAAACTGATGGTCTTAATCATCACAAAGCGATCACGGTTCAACTACAGATGTTTTTTCTTCTTCTTCTTCTTCTTCTTCTTCTTCTTCTTCTTCTTCGTCTTCATCTTCTCCTCCTCCTCCTCCTTCTTCTTCTTTAGATTAAAGGGATAGTACAGTATTGGTGGAGATGAGAATTGGGCTTTCAACTTTTTTGCAAGATACCAAGAAAACACTTATGATATATTACAGAGCATACCATTTTAAGAGGACTTCAAAGTTTATTTGATGAAAATCGGGTTTGGAATGAATGAAACATCCAAAAACAAAGTAAAACAAAGCGATCGTAATAAAGTGTGGGTCCCACACTTTATTAGAATCGCTCTTTTTTGGATATCTCAGCCATTTCAAAACCAATTTTCATCAAATAAATGTTGAATTCCTCATAGAATTACATGCTCTTTCATATTTCATAAGAGGTTTCCTCATTATCTCACCAAAAAATGTTAGAAACCTGAAATTAGGTCTCAACCAAAACTGTACGATCCCTTTAAGTCTTGTTTCTTTTGTGTTGACACACTGCACAACCCGGATTTACAATGCAAATTTTGAGAAGGAAGGACCCGGGGAATATAAAAGAAAAATGAACTCTTATTGCTTTCCAATCTGAACACTCCAAGGAGTGGCTACATCAGTCGGTGGGCTTTCGACAAGCATCAATCAATACGCTGAATCACGAAGTCAATATACATAACGTTTGTTTACACGTGCGGGGATTTTGTGTCCATTATTTCCAATGGAAATATCGAGAGGAATGATATGATGTTTTCATTGTATTTTTCTTAACAATGTTTTGCGATATTAGGTCACGAAAACGGGGAAGTTTGAAGACAAATATTCGAAGTGTTTGTGATCTCCTTCCAGTTCCAACCAAGTGATTCAGAAGAAAGAATGAATATAAGTAAAAAGGAAAAAGAAATGGGTTCAAAAAAATGTGTTTAGCAATTTAGAAAATGTATTTATATATCGTATTTATATATAAATACTTTTATGCGTTTATCTGGTGTCTGTATACTGGACAGACTATTGCTCTAATTACTATATCTCCGTTTGATGTTCGCTCTGGTCAAAGACCATCTCGCTGTCGAGTAATAAACTGCAGAATAACTAACTGTATAAACATGTTACCATTCAAAAGCAGGCAAGAAAGAAAAACACAGATTTTTTTTCCCGAGTGGTTCGCAATGCTATTGTAATTGCAATAAGGTGACATGAATCACTGACCAGTAAAGGAATCACTCCCTCCTTTCATGACCCTTCTCAGAAACTCAAGGAAAATAAAAAGAAAAAGATGTAAAGAAGAGGTTAGCGACATTACAACAAGTTCCCACATAACAATGCAAGTCAATTTTTGTCACTGATATCAGGCAGACGTCGACCAGATTCATTATGACCTTAGTCTGTGTTCTTGTGCCTCCACCCTTTCACTAAGCTCCCACTTTTTTTTTCGGCGTACATACGTTTTCAAAGGCAAACTATTGAGAGAAAAGTCGATCATATTCGTTTGCATTATTTATACAAGATTGCAATAGGCTTATGGTACATGTGAGTTATTATGCCCGAACGAAAAAAAAAAAGCGAAAAGTTACGTATGACATTAGTGGAACAATAATAGATTTTCACTTTTTCCTTTTAAGAACTACAAAACCCTAGTGAAATACTTTCTAACTTTTTAGTGTTTCAAATCATTATGAAAGTGATAGATATGCATGCGTGTCACAGTGAAGAGATCTCGTCATCTCTTCTGCTGCAGACAGAGTAAAAGAAACCGTCATGGATGTTTTGTGTAATACTTATTAGATACCTTACTATAGTTGTGCTTGTGATTTTAAACTGTAAACTTGGAACTCAAGGACCTGGTGCACTGATCTTATCACATCTTATCAATTTCGTAATATATTCACTTACATTCACTTACTGGACCTCCCCCACCCCCCCCCCCCCCAAAAAAAATGTGCTAAAATCTTGCCTTCTATATGGGCCTATAACAAGCACATGTATATTAAAACAAAACAAAAAATACTATATTTCCTTCAGCTTTGATGATTTTCAAATGAGTAGATTAAATTTTCAGGCTGTTAGCACTGGATGAAGATTTCTAAAACCTCATGAATATATTGCCAGTCAACGCGATTATATAACAACACACAAATCTGATGGTATAACGCAGTGTCCTTTCTGTATATACTTGCTGATCGTAAGGGATTTTCAACAATATTGCCCTCCAATAAGATGTCCTTCTGTCACAAAAGAAACTGCTTTAATCTCATACTAGATTAATGAGAACAGCACGACGTCAAATCCTAAATTTTAGTTGAAAAAAAATCAAACGCATTTCTTTTTTACTTCAGAGGTCAACACGTTGCTAAAACCTCTCCCGTGTTTATGGGTTGATCAAAAATAAAGATGCATATTACATTTTGTCGTCTCATTTCGCCAAAAATCTAAGGTTACCGTATATTGGCAAAGCTATGGCGATTGCAATTTGTTATGAAAGTGTGATTATATGCGTTAAACATTTTTGCCACTTTTGTCTTGTTGACTTTCATTCTCACACAGTTTGATATTTCTAAGACGAGTTGAAGTTTACAGCAAAATGAGCACTAGTTTAACAAGCTCTGGCACAACATTTACCAGTCACAATTGATGCAAATTTAGAGGGCACGCTAGGGAAATGAGGATAAATTTTCCCTAATCCCATTTCAATTGACAGTGATAAAACACGATTATTTAACTGGAATGTAGGCTGGACGCAACTTGCGTCGAGGTTTATTGGATTATTGAATTTGAATTTGATTTTGAATTATTGAAACCTATACCTATTTACATTATTTAAACCTGTCTAGATTATTGAAATCCGGGGCAAATCAAAGATTACTGCACCCATTGCCTATTATATTACCTATTATAAAGAGACCATGTTTATGCTCAAGCAATCTATAGCCGCTATTATTTGCTGAATTGAATGCGTCCTGATAAGCGATTTCCCCGTAAAACCAGTTGTTTTTTCTATCGTATAGGTAAAAGTTTCGTCACGAAGAAAGCGTAAACGGAAGTTCTTTCTTCACCTCAACAAGAAAATAACGAAGTCAACAGATTTGCATTACTTGATACTTAAGTCACCGTGACAATATTATTACTATAGGTAACTCCGATAAGAAACTTGATCTTTAAGATGATTATTGCTATTGTGGTAAGTGCAACTCTGACGCTTTGTATCAATGCACATTTCTGTACAATATACCGTTCTTTCCTGATTTATGACTTTCAGCCAAAGTACTTTTGCTTCTTCTTTTTTTTACCCTGCATTATAAGCTTTGAGGCCAAGTTCTTATGAGTTAGTGCCGGAGTTGTTATGGGTTTGCGTCATTGTGACTACATTTTGAAAACAAGAAAACTGTTCACATTATTATACTATAAAGTGACGCCATTAAGGTAACGAAATAATTTGTATTTCAATCATGGTTATCCTTTCTAGGGTTTTTTTTCTAAGTCTTACTCGGGTTGCACCCATGGTCTCACCTGGCAGAAAACTGAGGAAAATACTGCCGCCAAGAGCAATCGATGCATTTTGACTAGTCGAGGAGTCCGTTGGCAGAGCAGGCGACAGGAGGGCTGTTCCCACGGCTGAATGACCCGCTTCCAGGGAGAACTACAGCAGACGGCCAGGAATTCGTGCCGCCCGATTGTTCGCCCCTGGCACCGAGAGCCCGCCATGTTTGCCGAGTGCGTGATTTTGCCGATTTTTACCAATTGTGCAAATTTACAGAATCATCTCGCGACTTTGCTCAAAGCTGTCAAGATCATCCTAACATTGAGAATCCTAGACGCCATTACAAGTACACAGACATACTCACAGCACCAGTTGATGTCTTGTTTTCATATGTAATGATGTAGGAACATGATTTGGCATGATCAGAAATTTGAGTTTCTCTATCTTTCAACAATTTCCTTTAAGCTGATAACGACGATATCAGTCCGTCGAGGTAAATTTGCTCAGTAAAAAGCGAAACAGTAACAGAGATTTAATTTTTTCCTCGACTCTTATTTATGGATGAAATGATGATCTATGTTTAAAAAGACTTCAACAAAACAGAGTATAAGATCAAAATAATCATTATAAGTCCGAAACACGTTCAATTTAGATCATCGGATTTGTCTTAGTTCTTTCTTATTTTATGTCTAGATATAAGTAGGCCTTATATCTACTTTTCTGTATGTTTCAGTTTTGCCCAAGTTAGAATACGTTTATCAAAATAAATTTGAACTTGAGCAAAGGCTAAATGACATAATTACCCAATAAGGAGTGTCATACATTGGGATCTAAGTATAGTGCGACACATTAAATTCATGGAGCAAAAACTAATTTAAAAAAAAAATGGATGTTGTGGAGCAATACACACTGCTGGGACAAGTTTCTTTCAGATGAGAAGTCCTTATCAAGCCTTATAGGCCTACTTCAATAGTTCTAATCATTCTAGATAATCTATAGCGTGACTAGGCCTATGTTGTTTGAGATAAGAGTTATGGGGAAGATAACCATGTCGTATCTTTATGTTAAGAGCATTCGACTGCGTGAGTTGGCGAAAAACATTAGAAACACAATATCACTGTCGTGTTGCTTGAGTTCAAGTCCCCGTTTGAGGGCGCTATCATTTTAAGAGCTCCTATTCTGTTGATAAACCCTCTAATTATTAACTTTGTGCCGCAGTTCTTCTCTGTCCATAGTTATGTGTGTGAAATTCATGCACATTTGACTCATTGGCGCAGAAAGGGTAAAAGTGCCACATAAATAGGCCTACGTAGGGTCCAACAAGTAGACGTGCATTGTCAGCATTACAGTTCGACATCGATTATCCGGTTCCCTTTTATCCGGAAATCTCTATTATCCGGACGCGTTCATGCAGTGAACATCGTGGTGAAGAACTTTCTTTTTTTTTTTAATCCAAAAATTGAGAAAAAACAGTGACTTTAAACTCAATTAAAATTTATACAAAACTCACACGATTTACCTACAATATTCCCAACAGAACTAACATAAGGATATACTTTATTTTTGTGAAAAATTGCGCAGGCTATCATAGATTGCACTACCGTTGCGGGGTACGCTACCTACCTAGCTGCCAGTGCACCGGGAGTGCAGCTTGGACGGCATGCTATATACATTAACATTGTGTCTCCCATATCCGGCCAATTCGCTTATCCGGATGAGCGCCGGTCCCGACATGGTCGGATATTCGAGGTCGAACTGTATATTCAAATGGTCTGCAGCATTCGTGCTCATACGCTAGGGAGTTTTCACTACACGACGGGAAGACCGAGAATACACGGAAGCAATCAGCTGTGACAGTCCTCGTACTCCGACTCCCGTCCCCATAACTAAGCAGTTTCGCTTTCCTGTACAGGACGGAGGCGTGGGACAAGATCGCTGACTGGCTGGCTGGCTGGCTGGCTCACTCGCTGCCCAGCATCGGGACCGAACGCTATTTTGGCCGAGTGCCGTTCTCGTTTTCCCTAGGACGGGACGTTTCTCGGCTTTGATCATGCGCAGAAGCATATTTTGCGCACGGCACGCTCAACTCCCGGCCGCGTCGTGCTTGCGAAAACTCCCACAAATGGAGAGCGGAAACACTGCTTGCATCGCTTGAGTGCAGCAAATTCGAGTGCAGCAAATTGAATGTAATAAACTTTTTGCGTGTTACTTTCAATGCTTAATCGAAACCACTAACCGCTTTATTGGGAAATATTTTGGCTGACGGATTGATATTTCTAATCATTGATGTCTGAATATTAAATCCAAATGAATAATCACTGGGATTTTATTTCCGTATAGCAAAACCCTTATTATCTAATTCCTGACAGATTTGCAGATCCCACAACCTAAATATGGTAGTTACCTGAGTACATTGGTTAAGGAACACACAGGTAAATACGATTCCGGATTTATTTTTCTTTTGCTTTGATTTTTTTCGTTTTGTTTTGTTTTGTGTTGCTTTTGTTTTGTGTGTGAGTGTGTGTGTGTGTGTGTGTGTGTGTGTGTGTGAGTATGTGTAAAGACTAAAACCGGAAAAGTACTTTGCACTAAGCACCGGAAAAGCACATTCACAAGCGGGCATTTACTGCTAGTGTGCGGAGAGCCTATTGTGAAATCGAAATCGAAATTGGGCGAAAAATTCGCCCTGCTTTAGAATATTCCATACGTCTGTCAAAATAATTAGCAGGCTTTCTTCATTATTAATAATTGTCTCTGTTATACAGTTGTTCTGTGACCCCCTTTTTTATGGTTATATAGTATTTGCTTGAGATGGGACTCCAGGCAGTCAGGTTTCCCACTGTTTTTGCTAGATAATGGCAGACCACATACGAAATGTGTAAGAATATGTAATTCTAGGGGGGAATCAAAGTTTATTGGATGAAAATTGGTTTTGAAATGGATGAGACATCCAAAACAAAGCAATCCTAGTAAAAGGTGGGACACATCTAATTAGGATCGCTTTGGTTTACTTTGTTCTGCGATATCTTATCCATTTCAAAACCGATTTTCATCAAATAAACCTTGGATTCCTTTTAGAATTGCATGCCCTGCAACATTTCAAAAGTTGTCACTTTAACCATCTCGCAAAAAAAAAAAAATGTTAAAAGCTCAATCCTCATAATTATTATCAACCAATACTATATCATTACGCCGCCTCACGATACTGTATCTACATACATTGTTTATAGTATAAATCATGTAGAATAAAAATATGTAGCATACAAAGTAAAAAGTGTGTTATGTATTTAGTATAATCGATAATTGTACTTAAGTGGGGCCTATTTTATATAGAATATACAATTGTATTTTTCCGCTTTTCTACACGTGAGCATATCGTCAGAGTTTAAGTTAAACCGTTCGCTAATCACGACGTCAGTACGTCTATTATGATTGATAAAAGTTCGCCCGATTATCATTACTTCACTTAAAAGAGATAAAACTCGTTTGATCTTTCGCCCTTTGGACCTGAGGGGTAATTCGGGATAGGATGACGTGCTTTTCCTTATACGTTTCCAACTATACGATAAAGGAGCTTAAATCACGTGCGTATAAATCACTGCTATACTGATACGGATATAAGTCAGTTTCACGTGCAAGCTTTTCATTTCTGATGTAAAAAAAAAAAAAAAAAAAAAAAAAAACATTGCTTTTGCGAGTCTTATATAAACACAGTCGGCTCAATTGCTACACTGCAGTTGCGTCTACGACTGTTCCCGAAACAAAGCGGCTACAACAAGCATTTCGACTGTTATCCGCTCAACGAGACATAGTCTTTATAAGGTTTGTATAATTTTCATTTTAGACGCTCACAGTGTTACTAGGTTTGACGACGAACACGTTTGAACTTAAAATATAGACCTAACCGGGGTGCATTCATTCTACTAATCCTGAATGAAAGTTAATGGTGGATCAGCATTTTAAATGCTACCACTCCTCTAACCTTGTGTTGAATGTTAGATTTAAAATGGTGGATTTACCATTTTCAAAAATGTGAAATCCAACATTCGAGTGTCAAGCTGAACATTTTGCGCTTAGAAACACCCGTACAAAGCGCCATATAAATCCATTGTCTCTGTATACTATTCTTAGAACTTAACGAATTGAGTGTTAATTTAACGTTTAACAAAATGTTGGAGGAGTGGCAAGATTTGAATTGTTGAATTACCATTTCATTTTTTAGAGTTGATATTGTTTTGTTTTTAATCTGAGCCATTGTATCATGAAATATGCTCATCCCACATGCAGTCATGCTGGAATACTGAGCAATAATGATTTTCAAGCGTTTTATTCTCGACAGCAAAATCACGTGCCTTTCCCGTGCACTGTACATATATGGTTGTTGTTGTGGTGGTTTTAATTTATATGTTGGATTCCAATAAGGTTGTGTGATATGTTAAATGAAATGGGGATGTAGCTGTACGAATAGTTCGTTGGGTGTATATAACTTCTCATTTCTAATTCTGACTATTCATTTAGATATATTTCTTTTTCTCCATCCTTATCTAAAAGCAAAAAAAAAAAATAATCAAAAACTAACAAAAAATAACAATGATGATAAAACGTGTTATTAATATAATTCCTTAGTCAATAATTCATGTATAATCATATTCTATACGAGCATGAGAAATGCTTGTATATAAATATATACATTTGTACCTATAGTTTATTTGGGGTTTTCTATCTTTTCTTATCTATCCTTCGAGATATAGTTATACGAAGGGCTTGTGTAAATTGAAGTCTCATGATAGACCATAATTGATAGACCATAATCCCGATTCTAACTACAACGTCTTTTCTTATATACTTCTAAAAGAACAAATTTTTTCATTAATATGTATTAGTAAAAGAAATGGTGTGTAAAAACATTGTGCATTAGGGCACTGATTTATAGACAAGTGAATAGCTCACCACAGCTTTTTAAACGAAAGTTTCATTTGTATGGTGTCCTATTGACTTGAAATCTATCGCCGGCAGAGCCATCACGGACACAAGCATCATGGTTGCTCTCGGATGAACAGCCGTGTGTGAGGTTGAGCCAGGGATTGAAGCAACCTAATGAATGTTCATGTAAAGGCTTACTGTACCACGTTATGATTATGATGAGAACTGGCTTGCTTTCTGGACCGTTCGGCTTTACCCATTCACTTCACTTATACTGCTGAACAACCCAACCATGCTATGCATCCTCGTGTACGTACAAGAAAGTAGCGAATGCGAACGGCGCTTATACAACTTCAAATGAGAAATTCTAATAAGATAATACCAACTTGCCCCATCATTACCTATATAGTTGCGCATGCAGTTTGATATTGAATATGGGTAGGAAAACTTCAAAAAATAACAGATCATCAAACCAATATACTTCATTGTGAGGAGTTTGAGTCTTATCTTATCACACTTCGGTATATACAGGGACCCCTTCGAAAATCAGTCCTAACTATTGCTGAAACGGCAATCTTTCTCACGAGTGGAGAATGAATAGATAAATACTGAGATAAAAATGAATATACTTATATGCTACTATATTTTTCCTCCCTTCCTAAGGAAATTATTGTTCACACAACGATCCATACTATAGCCCTTCGTATATTGAGCCTAGAAGTCCATGAACGCTGTCCAAAGTCTACAGCATCGTATAGACGACTAACTAGTCCTTTTATATTTCTAGTGAACAGAATGTATAAAGAAGCCTTCATTTCATCGAGTACTTGGGGGCCCTGTGCTTTGTGCCATATGAAGGAGTACAGCTTCAATTGTTTACTGCGCAAGTCGGCTAGCTCTTTATCTCTCTCTCTCTCTCTCTCTCTCTCTCTTCTATCTATCTCTTCTCTTTGCATCATTTCATCTTCTGTACCCACAAAGACTGCACAATGTCGGTTTGTACTTTAGCAGTCCTTCGAGTTCAAACAATTTGAAATCTAGAATAAAGTGTGATAATTGTGGTTGTGTATGTATATCATCCCGTATGTCTTATTATCATCATGAAGATCAAGGTAAAGTTGCTGTCATTTGCGAGCAGCTGCTCTTCTACGTCTGAAAGAGAATGTGATTCAGTTTTGGTGTATAATATTCATAGTATTACATAAGTTAATAATATAAATGCTGCAAGTCCCCCCCCCCCCCGAGTTATTTCATTACATAGGCCTATGGCTTTGTGTGTGATGAAACATGCCCCGATATCACACATACGCTTCAAGAAGAAAACGAATTTCTCTGCTTGATTATGTCGCCGTAAGAATGCTGGTAACGGTATTTGCGTTAATTACTTTATTGCATACGCCTTTTGTTTTCTAGATTCAGCTAGTGACTCTGGTCCTTCAAGAAGATAATCTGCAATGGCGAATATAGTAGCAAACAGCTATCTCACCAAGCTTGGGGAAGACCTCGAATGCCCACTTTGCATTGAGCTTTTCAGGGATCCAAGATCCCTGCAATGTCTGCACACATTCTGTCACGGTTGCCTCCAGAAATACCTGGAACGGCAGAGGGTGAAGACATCACTGGACTGTCCTGTCTGCAGGGAAACAACCCGGATACCTACGGGGGACATCGGCATCCTGAAACCCAACCTCGTCGTCAACCGACTGGCAGAGACTTGGAGTCAAGTCCAAAACGCGGGAAAGAAAGACCCTGCGGTTAGTGCGGCACAGGGGAGAATAGATGCTCCGCAAGAAGGTGCTAGATGTCCCAGTCACAGCAACGAAGTTCTCACGCAGTACTGCTGCGCGTGCAAGGTGTCCATCTGCAGGAATTGCGTTATCGAGGGTCACCGCAACCATACCATCGAAACACTGGACGCGGCAGTGATCAAGATGAAGCAAGACATCAAGTGGGCGACAGAAGTCATCGGTTCATTCATCCCCAAACTGCAGAGTGTCAGGAGTAAGATTGCTGAGGCGGAGAGGACGAGAGGATCCTTTGCAGAGGCAGCAGCGGCGCTGGAGAAAGAGATCACGCTGGAGGCAGAGTCTGCTCTTGCCCTCGTCACTGATGCCATCAGGAGAAAGCGAGACACCCAGCTGGCAGTAGTAGCAGCCCTCAGGAAAGTTTCCTCGGGAGAACTTGTGGAGCAGTTAAGTGTCAATGCTATCAGAAACCTCAATATCGCACACAAAGTCACTGATGAGCACTGTCTGTCCTTGGCAGAAGTTGCTGACATCTACCCGGAGCTGCGTCGCAGGCTTGGACTGATGGTGGATTCTTGCATCGACGGCGGATTGCTAGACAACATAGGAAGTCTCTCTGCCCCTTCATTTCGACCAAACGAGCAGGTGTTGGAACAGGTGACCTTTGGTCGGTTGGATCATCCAAGGGCCTGGAGACTCACCAGAACGTTCACACTGCCGCAAAGAAGAATTGGGGAGTTCTTTCGCATGAGGGCTCTTTCCTACGGCAAGCTTGCCATAGGGTACAGGAATGGCGGCATTGATGTCTTCGATCCTATCAATGCGGGAGAACTCAAAGTTCTCTTGCCAGACGTCCCTATCCGTGATTTCGCCATCTTCAAGAGTGGCAGCATATTGGTTGTCTCCTTAGGGAACACGTTGCACCTCTATGACCCCAATGGTGAGAAGAGAGATGTCACATTCAACACCCCTCCCACGAGTGGGTTGATGTCTGTGGACGTCGACGAAGAAAACAGCATCATCGTTGGTTTCTCCGAACACAAGTCCATCCACCTGTATGACAAGAACGGTGGAAATCCTACGCAAGTCATAGACCTCAAGGATTTCGACCCATGGCACGTATTTGCAACGACAATGGGAAAGATCGTTTGCAAGAACCTCAACTCTGTCAAGGTGTTCGACCGCTCGGGCAAGGTCCGTGCCACCATCTCAGAGTCTCCACCCCTCTGCACCTTCACCACCGGGGACAGCACCGGTCACCTCTTTGTCTTGGTGCTCCGCAAGCTCAAGAAGATCTCCATCGCTCGCCACAAGTACGATGGTAGCCTCGAGCAGACAATCACGAAAGAGCAGGAAGTCTTCAAGATCAACGAGGAGAAATACTGGTTCGGACTGGCAGCTCTGTCTTCCAGCTGCCTGGCTGTCTCAGACACCCGGAACATATTCATCTACCGCAATGCTCCGGTGCTGCCAGATCTCCTAAAGCTCGCTAAGTAATGACAACACATGGGATAAAATCTGTTACCGCATCAATATCGTCGAGGTAGCTATCGTACTTCTCTATGAAATCTGCTCGCCCGCGTGTCAAGACGCAACTCGAATCCTTCTGATTCCCTGCACTTTCTTTTGCTTTCCAATGACTCTCTTGAAACATGCATAAAAGAGGGCTGGCTTTTACCTGATAAACAAAGATTCCCTTGTTTTGGTTTCACCTATCAGACCTTGACGTTTTGGCCACTGCACCTCCTCTGAGACTCTTGACACACAGGGGATTTATTGGAGGCACAAGAAATAATTTCAGGTAAACAGACAAAAACACCAAACGAGCAAAATCAAGCAGGTCTTCTCCGTCATCCCCCTATTTTAATCTAAGTAGGTCTGTTTTGGTTTGCACGTTATTCTTCTTTTCATCTTTCATAATGTGCCTCGGAAATATTATATTCTTGCTGGAGAGATCATGCAAAGAATGTTCATTGAGATACAAGTGCCTCTTGTTGCATAACGACCCTAACAACGGCGTCTTAAAGTTTTACACGAAATACGAGTGTGATTTTAACCCTAATCAACATTTCACCAAAAGGCAAATTCCTAAACGCTAGCTTTTACAACACCTGGCGTCTTTAGCTGAATAAAATGTTGAACCAATGTCGCCCAGACCCATATTTTATAATATCGTATGGCTTGTCCTTAACTCAGGGCTCGACATTAACTGATTTTTTTTTTCTCCCTACGATTTTCTAAATTCTTTGAATATGATATTTTGGTGGCCCGAAATAAAAGGGAAACATAATCCATTATGGAACTTAGTTGCCAGATCGGGCCACACAAGGATTGCCTTTTTGGACATTATTTTCGTGGCCCAACATCAATTTTAGTGGCCCCGAGCCACCGAGTCACCGCTAATGTCAAGCCCTCCTTGAGTAGATACGTATATGCCATATATATCATACGATGATATATCATTATGACTTATACTCACTGAGTGGTATCGGAACGGTAAAAAGCGATATGTATGAAGTAGTGTTATGTATTATCAAAGGTTAATACACATATTTAATCATGGCGCCCCTCAGAAGTGTCGATAGCGCTTGAAGTATGCATAGTTTTGTTATAGTAAATTGTCAAAGCGCCACATAACGAGAAACATATAGGTACCTATTTTAATATTATACATTATTTTCTTAAAAGTTTTCTCAAAACTCAAATAACTCAAAAGAGACAAGAGGACAACAATTCCTATTAAACGATTGCAGCAATGCCTCTAGGATTTAATTCAAAGACCAAAACATAGCATTCATTTTAAGCACTTCAGAGCTCTTGATTTTTGTCTTTCATTCTCATTACTTGTCCAGAATAAGTGGTAAAATGACATCCACAAAGATTTTACGAAAAAACACAATTTCAGCGTGGATGCAATTATGAATAATTATATATTACATATATATACATATATATGTATACATACATATATATACATACACATATAAATATATATATATACATATATACACATACAAGTACATATATATATATATATATATATATATATATATCTTACACACACATAATGTGAGTGTGTGTGTGTGTGTGTGTGTATAGTGATATATTTCTAGGAACCCTTGGTTGACCTGTATAGAGCAAAACAGAGCAAGACGAGCCGTACACAGCAAGAATTTCATCCTTAGAAATGGCCTTTGCTGCCATATTTTATTCATATACATATAGGGAAGTGATACACAGAGAAGGATGTTCTTTCAGCTCGTATAAAGTGAACTCTCTTCTTGTTTAGTTTTTATACTTAATCAATTTTGAAAAAGTTGCAAAAATGCTGTAAAATTCTTGAATGACAAAAAGAGAGTTGAGAGTAGACATACAGGCTTTCACGTAGCATGCAAACATGCAATATTGATAATTTTTGTTTGAAACTGCTATTTACAAAAAAAAAAGTGGTTGTGTATTTACAACAACAACAAAACACACATAAAAAGAAAGAGAAGTTTAAGGAAATGTTTTTCATAAAAAGGTTACAAGAGTTTGTACCATATAGAGTATTTACAATCATCTTACTGATCTCATGCACACATTTTTTGGGGGGAGTATAACATGTAATTTTACACATAAAAATTGAGCGATGTTACACACTCTACCATGAATCACAAAACTCCTCGGAGCTTTCTGGCTGGAATAGGATGAAATATCTTTTCAAGACATTTCTTTTCATGTCTGACAACCTGTCAAATCTAAATTATGCTGCATCATTTGAAAACATATCACAACGGCAATCTTTAAATTGTTGAATAACCATGCAATACTGAGCGGTAAATATGACACAATGAAAAACGTAATAACAACACAAACGAGACAAACAAAATCTACGCAAAAAAAAAAAAAAAAAATGGAGAAAAAAATGAGAGAATTCACAAAACTGTCAAATATTGTATTCATTTTCATACACCTTACTTGACGGTCTGTAAGAGACTTATTCAATCTTATGCACACCAGCATCAATAATCTTTATCACAGTCTAGTGCGCTTAAGCAAGAAAGGAAATTACACCCAAACTATTTACCACATGTAAACTAACATTTTAACCAACTGATAAAAAAAATACCTCATCAAAACAGCACAATTTTTTAAGGTCTCTGCTATGAAATGAATAAAAAGAATCATGTGCCATTGTATACAACAATAATAAATGATTACATCATCAGGGGCGTATCCAGGAATTCCGTAAAGGGGAGGTGCCAAAATTAAAGGGGGCACACGCCCTCCCCCATTTTTCTTTGTACACTGTATTTCTTTTGTTTTAACAAAAAATAAAGAGGGGTGTGCACCTGGTGCGCCCCCTTCTGGATCCGCCACTGCATCTTGCTAGGTGCAGATTTCAGATGTTATGTTTCTCGTTTCTCTTTTGAGATTTTTTTTTTATAATTAAACGAGGTACCACTCATTTTTCTACATTGCATATTATTGTCATTTTTGTTTTACACTGCACTATTGCAGTGCAACAGAGAAAATTATTCAACCACTTGAAAAGTGACATATTTGATAAACTTAGCAGTCAGTCATTTGCCATACCTGGGCTTTTGTATTTAATCACCGGATGTAATATTGAAAACTCTGTCACAAAAAAAAAAAAAAAACAGAACTGAACAAAAGTTGCAAATCTCATTAGCTGTCTTCAGAAAGAAATGCCAACATTTTGCGATTTTGGGGGGATTGAAAACTACAGCAGCAGTGTAAAGGTTCTTAGAGGGGAATCTGTATTAATTTCATATTTGATAATAAGTAAAATGAATTTGGATCATATTCTGAGTCTCTGCATGGAACAGTCAAAGAACACATAGTCTAATATTAAAAAACAATGTTGTAAGAAAAAGAGAAAACTGCTAAATCATGCATTCTCAAACTAATATCATGGACAAGGTGAGGCTCAATGAACAAAAAAAAAAAAAGGAAAAATAAAAGAGAGATAGAAAGGAGTACCATCATTCCAGTAAGTTGGTATCAACTGGTATATAAAGCATTAATGTTTAGCCATATATTCTATGAGAAATGATAACTTGAAAAAGAGTTTCCTCCTTTTTTTTCCTTTTTTTTTTTTTTGCTGAGTCCTGCTGGAAGCAGGTTTCTCACATTTCACCTGCATGTGGTGATCGTTATCCATCCATGCACATGTTTGAGTTCATATGAATGGGAGACCAAAATGAATCCATGTTTGTATTTTTTCATACCCTGTGTGCGATATGTGATCTTACCAAACTTCCCTGCCACTGATGTATGGAATCAGAGCATGATCTGTACAATCACACCTTGTGCGACAGTGAAAGAATAAGAACAGACAAATACCCCACCACTAATCTACTGTGTGTATTAACATCTATGCCAATGTTCATCAGGTCGTAGACAAAAAACAGAGCAAGAACAGCAAGGACATCCAAACCCTCACCTTTCAGGAATTCTTTGGTAAATTATGCAAAGTGGTGCAAAAAATGGAAAAAAGACCAACAAACAAACAAACAAGTAACTTGAAAGCTGGTACTATAATAAGAGGTGCCACAATTTATCCAACAATTAATGGCTTAATATGATAATGTAGCCACAATAGATGTAAAAAACTTAAACATTCCTTGACTAACCCTCTTAATGGTTACCTCATGATTGGTGGGGTTCCTGTATTACATAAACTTTATGACATGAAACTGGAGTGAAAAGTTGAGGTACTGTATGCCTATCGAATGAGGTGTATTTTTTCTTGCACCTAACTAACATTCCTTTTCATGAAACCCAGTCCTTCCAACCTTTCTGACTAAAAAAGTAGGGATTATTTAGCTCAAGAGTATGAAAGGAAGAGCAGTCCCCGTAGGAGTGTGTAGTAAAATTATCAAGAAAAATAGGTATGATCAAAATTCAGATTTTTTTTCCTCCAAATTCAGAATGGTTGGGAGGTCTGGAAACCTGTGCATCGAACTGCAAATATGTGCTGCACAATGTTTTGGCATACTTTGAACCAGTTTCACAATGCTTCAGTGTAATTAAAACCTCAGAAAAAAAAGGTAAAAAAGTATGAAATATTTAGGCTGCTCAAGACAAACGATGTACCATCCCATAGGAATTGATATCTGAATGAATAAAGCTAACAATCACTACATCGTTACTCATTTGTTATGACTAACTGTCTTGCAAAGTTTTCCATTTAATCTCTTTTGAGGTATTATAGAGTGACATAGGTGATGGGATAATGACGCCTTCCACATGATATTTACAAAATGTACAAAACTGTTTGAATTTAATACTAATAAATTGACTTCTGGGAATTTTATATCCTAAGAAAACAGTTATTTCATAATGAAACTTACATGTACATTGCACTGGCCTGACTAACGAAGAGTGTTTCCCAAATGTGTTCCTCCCACTCCAAGCATGGTTTAAGGAAACTGTATTTCAGAAATTTAAAGCACTGATCTTAAAGTTTAATCATTTCAGTAAATTATTTTCTCCTACACAGAAAAATAGTGTTAATTCATTATCACGTTGTTAGATCACTAGTTCTAATCTGAAAGAAAAAATATAGATGTATATATAAATATATATTCTGCTGGTATCACTTATTTCAGAACTTTAGTCTTTCTAAATCCCAAAGGGTCATTTCACCGACACTCTGGGATATGACAAGGGTCTACTGCATTCACAGCACACTGCAAAAAGAAGAATGCACAAAGAAAGAAAACAGAAAAACAACAACAAACATACACTTTAAATAAAGTTTGGCACAAACAAGTGACAGTACAATAGCGACATTACAACTTCTCACTTTACACAATGTGAAGTACACATTCCATTGTTATCATTGCAACTTTTGGATTTCAGTTGTCAACTTGAACAAAGACGATAGCAACAAGCAAACAGGCATTGTCACTACTGACAAAACTTGTTGATTGGATGCGTTCAATGCATACAGGACATAAGCTATATCTTGAGAGATCAAGCTTCAGCTGGACATTCAAAATTTGCCAGGAGATCCCCCACCCTCTCCCCCCCCCCCCCCCCCCCCCCCGGCACGCTTGTGTTGCAGAACACAACTTGCCCTGCAAAAAAAGGCTATTAGATAATCATAGAAAATCAAAAAGCAAAATCAAATACTTTGCCAAGCAGAAGAAAAAGGATAAAAATGTCAAGATTTTTTGCATATTTGAGTTGAGATCCAAATAGCAGGACGTCATCCCATAAAGTATGATTCTCTGGTGAGGGATTCTAAAGATTCTGACGACAAAATGACACTTCATAAATCACAAGAGAAATGAGCTAACTGCAAAGACAGTCACTCACTGCACAAGCAGCATTCAACATTGCTGGTTGAAGTATTCATCGTCGTATGTTTCAAATCGTAGAGATATGGCAACTTCTCTTTGTTCATGTGTGTGTGTGTGTGTTTGTATTTCTCCTTTGTTTTTCTGGTTTCATGCTGCATCAAGACATGACATTCACTTTGCCATCAGACTCCCTTAGGTTTCCTACTGATCTCTCGTGAGTGAATTATTGAGAAAAATTGCTCCAGACGTGCAAAGAACATCACAACACCGCTTCAAACGACAATACACTATAGCTTTAAAGTGTGCAACACACAACATGCTGGTACAACCATGTGCATTGGTCTGCTTCTCTTGTACTTATTTGTGTGTTCTTTTGTTCATAACTGGCACACACACACTGTTCCAAAGTTTTGTAAGGAATCAACTGCTGAACATTACACAACCTAAACTGTTTGTAGCATTGACTTCGTTTGAACCAAAGGCAAAACGAAAGTTCAATTAATCTTGCCATCAAGATTCATTTCAAACTATGCAAATGCATACATTCATGTGATTACATCTATACATTCAAAAACTTTTTTTGTATGCTGTTCAGGGCCCTGTTTCACAAAGGCACTGTAAAATGTTTACTATTTACAATAATTGCAGTCACCATGGCAACAACTTGACAAACACCAATCAACAAGCAGCACTTCAGTTGTCGCTATGGAAACCGAAGGTGCTGTGACAAGAAACAACTTTTGCAAGATAACTTCATGAAGCAGGGCCTGCAACATGCACTACATGTATTGTCTACAGCAACGCATTCAAGTATCCTGGTTCATCTTGTTCGTCAGTCTTTCCATTCAGAACGTGCAAGCCTGTTTGCTCATTAAATGAGCTCCCTGGCTTACCATTTATCACATTGTTTTTACTGTTACACAAGATTCATGTTTCAGCCGTTTCAATAATGACAAGGTTCTAGGCTCAATACGGAGTGAACGCCTCATACCGTAAAATACAACACCGTCGCACTTCTCTTCTCCTCACATAACTTGTATGAAAATATATTGTATGAGCACAATTACTACTGTCACAATCATACGCATGCACTCAGTCAAGCTACACTATTCCAGCTCTCTTTAATTTGATACCCTTCAGTCATATATATAAAAAAAAAAAAAAACATGGAAGGCAAAACATAGACCCTTGCAATTTTCAATAGACAATTTATGTAATAACTTGACCATGCAGTCATCACATATCAAGGCCCAGCTGACTCTGATGAAAACTTATTTTTAAGAAAAGAGGAAAAAGTTGCAATTATGAATAAAATTTGCAACAACTACAATGGGACAGAATTCAGCTTTGGTTTAATATTTCTAGATGCTACTCTGCTGACAATATCAAAGGCAAGTTAAAATGTGTGGTTAGTTTTCATGCACTGGGCCCAAGAGATAATCCTTTCATACTACAACCCATAGAGGAAGAGAAGTAACTGTCATCTTACCAAGAATTTGCTAGATTTAATAAAGGGAAGTTGGTATCTCTTGAAAAAAGAGCCATTGGTATGCACATTGTAGTAAAGTGTTCTCATGTGAAATAGCGAAAAGACACCAGGACCAAGCAGAAATGATCAGTTGAGATGAAGCCTCAGAAATTTTATGACCTAGCCTTTCGTTGTGTAAATGCAATTCAGTAATTCCTTACACCTTTTAAGGAGGAAAAAAAAAAGAAAAAACTGATATTACTGAAAGATTTATCTTTACTAAGCTTGTCAAGGTTCGAGATTGATCAGGTCAAATTGAGGGCAATATAATGAGGATTTCAGACGTATATATATCAGCCACTTTGTTATGCTAGGCCACTGTGTAAACCTCTCCGAGACCGCAAATATCATCTCTGACCACAGTCGACAATTCACACTCTGAAGGTGAAAGCATTCCGAAGCCTCGAATAATTCTTTTGAAAGAGTCCACATCACATCAGAAGGAATCACCATGAATTTAAGGTACAATGAAAAGTTGTGATTTATATGATACGGACGATTAATGCGTGGTACATGCTCCAACACATCAAACACTATCGTATGCTGCACATGTCAACTGCAATCAGAAACTGCATACTCATTGTCACTTGGCGGCAACGTCTGATGCTTTGTTTTTCTTGTTTGTTTGCGTCATTTGACAGTGTGAATGAAGACAGGGTTGTAAATGGGTGGAGAGGAAAGTAAAGTATGGATACTTTTGAGCCATTCAATTTGTTC
This sequence comes from Diadema antillarum, assembly GCF_040938485.1. NCBI lineage: Eukaryota > Metazoa > Echinodermata > Echinoidea > Diadematoida > Diadematidae > Diadema > Diadema antillarum. Next base: position 4,087,389 of record NW_027270911.1, on the reverse strand, counting down.
TTTTTTATTCATCCGTGCATGCAATTCTTGATCCAGTGAGGCAAACAGGGACATGGCTTTGTGGCAAACAATACTTCCAGTTTGTCACCAAGTACAGACCAATGGCAATTTTGCGTAGCACTCAAAGGGTTGAAAGCGGAAGAGGACGATCCTCCCTCCAAGTGGCGGAGATGGCGGTGTGACATGAGGTATGTGAAGGGTCAGAGGGCAAAAGGTCAGGGCTAAAGGTCGGGGCCAGTCTCCCATCTCTCTCTCTCTCTTTAGGCATTGGAAGAATGCGTCAGGGCAACTTGGAAGCCATTTTCGAGGAGGGACCCACCCCCCGCCACCACACCCTTCATCTGCGGTGCCCCGCATGGCATCACCGCAGACAGGAACTCAGACGACAGGCTGGGGTCCACCAAGTCCATCAAATTCAGGGCAGTGTTCTGTGGTTGAGGGCTGCTGCCAAAGGGAACCTCCTGTCACAGAAAATATGAGAAGAAAAAGTAGGGATGGAGAAGTGGGAAACTGGTTGGCAATTGCTTCAAGTAATTGCTGAAAAACCTTTCAAGTATTTGACCTGTGTACAGTGGACTCCAGTTACAACAAAGTCCTTGGAACTGGCAGTTTTCTTTCATTATATCAAAATCTTTTGTTATAACTGAACAAATAAACAATAAGAATACATACTGGATAATGTTGCGGCCTGAATTTTCGGAATTTCGTTATAACCGTGTTCATTAAAATGGGAGTGCACTGTATTCCGTTTTATACAAGTCATCACAGAAGTTGTTCAGGGTTAAAAAAGAAATGCTGACTGCCAGCGAAAGTGGATTATAACACCTCTTGCAGATCATGGGATGTTGTTCACACAGTATTCACAGTTGGCTCTGGTCTGAAAGTATCACTTTAATCCTTATCCACTAAAGTGCAAGTTCACCTCATGTTTGAATTGGTGTTACTGAAAGAGTTTAAATGCAAACACACAGTATGGTAGAAGCCTCGTCAAAATCGGATATAAAATAAGACAATTATGGACTTCCACATGTCCTCATGAAACATCCATGTTAGTCAGAAAACACAACATTACAATGAGATCAAGTCACCTGATGTCATCACCTCTCAAGCCTCCAAATGACTTGGGCACCAAATCTTCAATTAAGTTCCTTTTTCAACATTGTTTTGAAGAGGACCATAAGTTCTGATTTCGATTTGTGGCTGTTCACGCATCACACTTGCTTTATCATTGGCCGTAAACATGATATTCGTAATAATTTTGTGAACAAATGAGGAGGGAACTTGCGAGGTGACGGATTGTCATCCCATGTAAGTGGCTTGAGAGGTTGTAACTAAATATCATGCTGATAGTTGAAAACATGTGGCAGTTGAAATCTCTTATATCATTTAGCTTTGTATCAGAAAGTCAGCTTGCAGAAAGCAATCATATTTTTACACTCCAAGATACAATTATCAATTCCTTCACATGAATTTCAAAAATCTCTCTGGCAACCAAAGAAACATAGAAGTACTTCACACAGAGTCCAACTGGTGTGTGCGTGATGAAAACATACCTGATGTAGCACGGGCAAATGTCCTCCAACACCATTGAGCATCCCTTTCTGGTTGCTATGGTAACCTCTCCTCTCCATCATCACTTTCTGGTGGTGTGTGTGCATCATCGGTGGCGGGAGTTGCTGCTGCTGATGGGGAGTGGCACATTGGACTAGCCCTGCTGTCATCAAGGGTAGGCTGTTCGTCTGGAAGCCAAATGCCTCTTCCTGATGTGACTCTGGCGGCTGTGTTTGCTGAGGCTGATAGTTCTGCTGCTGCTGCAAGTGCTGCTGCTGCTTACTCCTGTACAGCGCCTGCTCTGTGGTCATCGGGGGTAGGCTGGTTTGAAAGTTAAACATCTCCTGTTGTTGCTGCTGCTGCTGCTGCTGTTGTTGCTGCTGTACTTGTTGGAGATGGTTCTGCTGCAGCTGCTGCTTTGGATGTAGCTGTTGCTGTTGCAATTGCTGCATCCTCAGCTGCTGTTGTTGCTGTTGCAACTGCTGCATCTTTAGCTGCTGTTGTTGCTGCTGCAATTGTTGCATCTTCAGCTGCTGCTGTTGGTGCTGCGGAATGGGGAGACCTGTGGCTGTGGACTGGCTGGCAAAGTGATTGTGCTGTGAAGAGTTGTGACTCTTTGGCAAGGTTTGAGGCTGCACTGCTGACTGGTGCACAATGGAAGGGTAACCATGAGAGTTCTGTGTAGTGGCCATGCTGTTTTGGAGGCCAGGTGTCTGCACAGTGCCCTGCTGAGAGTAGCTGCCCTGATCAGAATCTACCTGGTTGTGCTGCCAGTGGTTCTGATGGGCTTGCTTTGAGGGCGCTCTGTTTGGCAAGTGGTTGCTTTGTGGGCCTTGGGGCATGGAGTCAGTCTGGAAGGCCTGGGACCGCTGCACTGGCTGTGAGTGGTGTGAGTTCATAGAGGACTGTCCAGGAGGATAGCACACCCCTGGGGTAGCTGTTGTAACTGGCACAGGATTCCTCCACTCTACCGTGTTGGGGTGTGTCACAGATGTCACAGGGGAAGAGATTACATGCTCCTCTTGCTTGCAGGATGTGGAGGGATTGGGGTTGCTCAGCAGTGACCGCAGAACATTGCAAGAGCCCTCCTCGGGCCTTTGGTGAAGGGTGCGGGGTGGCTGATATTGCATAGCATTAGTCTCAAGCTTTGGTCCAATTTGTTCAGGCATTGATCTGAATGGCTCCTGTGGGAAGGTCTGCCCGCCATCCTGCAACTTAGTTGTGATAAGGATCTCGTCACCGCACATCAGGAGTGCCTCCTTAATGCCAGCCTGCTGTGCTGGGTCCAATGAAGACAGTGAGAGGGCCTCGTCAAACGTGGGTATGTCTTCCCCATTCTCAAAGGGGAGGTTCCCCATGCCACTGTCCACACTGCCTGTGCTCAAGACAGGGCTCCGCTTCTTGGCGCTCTGCGGGATCTTCGGCACCTCCTGATTTGCCTGGCAGGGGCTAACGACAGCTACTCTCCTGGAGGGGGTATTCCATCCCTTCTGGCTCGGTGGCAGAGATGTGATTCCACTGTCCCCGCTGGAGACAGATCGGGGTGAGCAGGTGTTGGTGTCACTGCCATTCAATGGAAACGAGTGCGACGGACATGACTGGAAGTGACCATTTGGCATTACCCCACTGTCCACATTGGCTGAGGGACAACCATTCCAGCTTTGGCCTACATTGATGTTCCCATTATCAAAGCCCTTTGAGAGTTCCATCTGTTCGGACGCAACGGAAGGTGATGGCACCGAGCCATTTGGACTGAAGTGTCCACTGAATCCATTACTTGCCCACTTCCCTTCTCCATTCATGCCCTGCCACTGGCCATCTCCAAACATCCCGCTCATGTCACTGTCCCCATTCATCTCCGATCCTGCTCCATCACAAGCGTAGCTCGGCGGAGAATACGAAGGGGACGACTTGAACTGTGAACGCTGCAGTCCCTGGTCGAACGATGGCATCACTCCTCTGTCCGGGCGAGGCGAGAACATGCCATTCTGAGGGCAGGCGAATGGAGGAGGTCCACTACCATCCCCGAAAGGCATGGGTCCCCCAAAGGGGGGCATTCCTCCTGGAGGGGGGAAGTCAGCCATTCCAGGAGGCAGGCTACCCATCCCAGGGGGCATGCCACCCATGGCTATGCCGGGTGGAGGACCGGCTCCAAGGCTTGGTATCTCTCCCCGCTGCAAAGCCTGCAGGATGACTGTTGACAGAGAGAAAGAACAAAGAGAGACTGATTACAAGAACCTCAATTTCAACCTTGGAGGGGAACTAGTGAACTTGTCAACTGATTTAACCCATGATGATGAAGCACTGGAATAATTTTGCTGCAGAAAACATCATCTTGTCAGTAAATTAGCACTTTAAAATGAGTTTCACTGCATGTCTTCAATACATCAAGAGAAATATTAATTTGAACTCTTAATCATACAGATTCAGTAACTCATGCTCAAAGTCTGATACAAATTTACAAAAGTTTGACAATCTGAGAGCTGCAAGTAGAGTCAGACATGCCTAGATTAACTTAGAAATTTTTCAGTTTAATACAGGCTTCACATATTTGCCTTGTAAAGTTCCTGAATTGCGAAGAGAAAAGAAATAGGTGAATTTCAAACCCTCACATGATAGCTTTCTCTCGCACAACCAGCTCTAAATAATCTACAACTTCAAGTCCTCAAGTCCACTCAAATTCCATACAGTTCTGATACGGCTTCCACAAGCTACAGACTACTTTGTTATGCATTTGATACATATGCATTTGATGTATATGTATAGTTCAGTTGTATCACAAAACATACTGCTATATCAAATTTTGCAATAAAGCCATAAATATAAGGAGAAATCACTAATTTTCTCAATAAACCTTAAATGTAGATGGTCTATTCTGAAAAACAATCTTAATAAAATCATTGTTCACATTTTGTACTTGTGAAGCACCAAAGCTTTTTCTTTTTCATCTGCAAATGGTATACATTGTATAGTGGCTTTAATTGCTCAGCAGGTCAAGACATTCTGGCTAGAATTCATATAGGATATTTTAAATCAAAGCCATGGTTTGAATTTAGTCCACTGACTAATGCTACAGTCACACACGGCCGGATTTCGAACCAGGTCCATAAGGAATTAAAACGGTATCGATCTGGTTCGAGCTGTAGAGGCCCGCATTGAATTCTTTGAAATGCGAATATCTTGTGTTTCATGAAAAAAACACATGCTTCAAACCTGGCCCACTGCATTCAAATACATGTACCTAATCTCCTGTAGGCTCACTTCATCTCAATGGAAAATGGATTAAGAGTAAGTGAATCTCAAAACTGTATTTATCAGGTGGCCACTGTTCTTAATACCTCATTTGTGGTAGACTTTTTGATAAACTAGGAAAACTGTGTCATCTTCATATGATGCAATCAGTGGATGGCTTGATGGTAATTTTAGAATACGTAAATCAAAGTTTGGTAATTCTATCTGGCTTTTTGTAGTACAGTGCACTCCCGTTATAACGAACACAGTTATAATGAAATTCTGGTTACAACCAAGTAAAAATTCAGGCCGCAACATCATCTGCTCTATGTCTTTTTATTGTTAATTTGTTTGGTTATGACGAAATTTCGATATAAAAAAAGAAAACTGCCGGTCCCGAGGACTTTGTTATAAGGGGAGTCCACTGTAGTAGGATTACATGAAAGTTCTTAGCCAAGAGCTCAGGGGTCAAATGTGTGTTGCCTTACATGGAGGAATCGGGGGGTATGGTGGGTTACAGTCGTACAGCTCCGCTTTGCCCTGGAAGGGGAACTTGAAAGGCCGTCTGCGGTTTGCAAGATGCTGCTCTCCTTCCTCGTCACTAGATTGAAAAATTAGAATCAGAGCAGTCAACTCGCCGTCAGAGGAAAATCTTTTGTGTTATGTTATTACTTGAAACAGTCCTACATTGCAACAACTGATTCACAAATATACAATCAGAGTTCATACTTGGGTTTTGTATGTTTGTTTTTTCACATTCAACGGACATTGCAACTGATAAACAAACCGCCTTACATCGATGTCAGTTTGTTAATCAGTTGCAATAAAACTATTTCATGAATTTGAATTCAACTGACATTCCTCCAAGCAAATTGATTGTAAGTTGCTACAAGTTAAGAAAGTAAGTATGTGAAGACTTCAACCAAACATCAATTCGGGAGCTGGGTCCATACTGTCTGGGTACGGAGAATCTATGGTGGGATAGTCCCCAACAAAGGAAAAAGCATTTTAAGGATTGAAAAAGAGATGCACTTGAGTTTGGAGGATTATGTCTGGTCTTTAGATAACACCAAATTCTCTGACAAAGAAATGTTTTTGCTTTGTATTTTCCTGATCTTTACATTGTACTCCATCCATCGGTGAGTTTTCAACAGTTATGTAATCTATCAATCCATCTACTATTGAGTAATTCAATCAACAACAAACATAGCAGATTGTATTCATATTCATCCACCAATAACACACCACTTACATGGACTATTGTATTGTGGTATAATATGCTAAAGCAATTTTAGCCACACAATCGATTCATTTTTAGTTTTTACTCCTTCGGTATTAATCTATTCTGGTGATGTTCTCTTAGTCTTTTTTGAATTCAAACTAAAATCTGTACAATGATTATCATGTTCTCTTGGAATCTTTTTTTTTTTTAAATTTAAAGGGATAGTACATTATTGGTGGAGAGGAGAATTGGGCTTTTAACTTTTTGCGAGATACCAAGAAAACACTTATGAAATAGTACAGAGCATACCATTTAAAGAGGAATTCAAAGTTTATTTGATGAAAATCGGGTTTGGAATGACTGAAACATCCAAAAACAAAGTAAAACAAAGCGATCGTAATAGAGTGTGGGTCCCACACTTTATTAGAATCGCTCTTTTTTGGACATCTCAGCCATTTCAAAACCAATTTTCATCAAATAAACGTTGAATTCCTCATAGAATTACATGCTCTTTCATATTTCATAAGAGGTTTCTCATTATCTCACCAAAAAATGTTAGAAACCTGAAATTAGGTCTCAACCAAAACTGTACGATCCCTTTAAACTCAATTCTGTAGGACTATTACTCCATCGTCTGTTTCATACCTCATGGGTCTGTGAGTTGACATGAGATACTCCGGCTTGCCGTTCTTGTAGATGACCTTTCCTTTTGCCTGCACCCACAACCATTTCATCACCTTTGTCATCAACCGGAAGTAGATGAACCCTGTTTCTCCTTTACGAATCACTGCGGAGGTAAGCAGAAAAAAAAAGAGAAGATTTACTACACAACCATAAAACATTATCTTGCTGATTTGTACTCCATAGACCACCACCATCATTATCATCATTACTATCATCGTTATCATCATCACCATCACCATCACCATCACCATCACCATCACCATCACCATCACCATCACCATCAACACCATCATCATCATCATCACCAACATCATCATCATCATCCTCATCATCATCATAATCATTGTCACCATCACCATCATCATAATCATCCATTGTCATCATCATCATCACCACCACCATCATCATCATCATCCATCATCATCATCATCATCATCATCATCATCATCATCATCATCATCATCATCATCATCATCATCATCATCCATTTTCGATTCGGGTTTGTCCCTGATAACGGGAAAGGCCGGTTTTACCTCACTCTCGCAGCAACCACTCTCACATTTTCTCCAAGTCAAAATTTCATACAAAGTGTACATGTGAAGGTCGCAAAAGGTAGTGGCAAGGATCAGAAAATCTGCATTAAATCACACGTCATCGGAAAATATAAGAGTTCTTGAGATGAAGCCATATGAATATGTTGATTTTTGTAATCTTACAGGTTGAATGAATCTGCTTAAAAAGTGAAAGGGTCATTTGCACCACCTCTGGTATGGAAATAGATTTAATATTTGAAAAAAAAAAATCACTTTCTCCTGTTGGAGGTTTTGCATATACTGGGTAAGGGGGGGGGGGAGCAATTGAGGAGAATCTCCATGTTTGACTTGCAAGGCAATGAATATGCATAAATGCTTTGGCTGGTTAATAGAACCTTGGCACTAATATCAGTGATCATTACGTGAACATACAAGGACACGTTTGTGTTGGATAACTCTTATTTGGGCAGGATTCAGAGATAAAGTGTAAACTGTGAAACCTTTGCCAGGAAAAACAAAATCATCACAATTACAAAAGCAAACACATGGTGAGGGTGTCTGAACAGGTTCTCCTGTCGCCAGAGTTCTTCGTTGCGGGAAGAGGGTTGTCGCATTCGCAGGACAGCGTGTTATTTCCATCGCCGCATATCGATCGGCTCACACGCATACCGTGCAAAGGCAAGAAATTCCTGTCCACTGACTGTGGTACGAGGTTCTATTTGTGGCTTCTCGGCTTCCACATGACACACGCAAAAAAAAAAAAAAAAGAGGAAAAAAAAAAACACTGCCACATTCTCCATTATTTTGCAAATGAGAAATCTGACGGGTATATGCCAAAAGAAAAGATGAATCATTCTTGACAGGCTTCTGTTCTAGTTAATCAAAGGCAAGGGGGCTTGCTCTGAGGGTGAGAGGCAGACTTGCTCCAGCCAAGAAAGCTGCAGATACAAGCCTGCAACAACATTTAGTTTAATAGTTTGTTTTAATACCAGGTGATTTAATGGCACAAACTCAATTGGGGTTTGGAAATGACAACAAATGAAAAAGTGTTGGAAACTTTGCATTCTTTTGCTCTACTGTCTTGCCTTTGTATGAATATATGAAGAGTTTGTTCGCAAAAACCGATAAGTCCATATTTGCCAAATGGAGATATTTGCGATTAAAGGTCAAGAAAAATAAAGAGAATAATAAGAAAATTTTTGCTTCTTTTGACCATAACTTAAAAAATGTACTTTTATATGTACTGACCAATATAAAAGGTATAATTTTGTTCTTTATGACAGAGACTGTACTTCAAAATCTTCAAAAATGGACTTATCGGTTTTTGCGAACAAACTCTTCATATATCACACAAAGTGTAAGTTGATAGTCGCACTGGACTGGCCTATTCATTCAGGTTAGCCTCTTCAAAGTTTAGCAATACTCTTTCACAGTTCCCTGCCATTATCATTATCCCCAACATTGACAGCTACCCACATACACAACTTGACTGAGATGGAATAGGGAGTTCCAACATCTTTTAAAAGGATGCGAGCACGAGTCAGGACTTGAACTACGAACCTCTTATTTGAAAGCTACTCCTTACCCACTACACTACAGCACTCCCCTTGCTCGACACCCCTGGGGAGTCAAAAATTAACATTAATGTCAACTCTCAAAGACAAGCCAATAAAGCCCTTACATCATTTTGCAAACAAAATGAGAAGTTGGGTTACACATTCTTGTCTCTTCCCTCCTGCTTGTTATCATCTTGTTGCGAGACTCTAGGAAGTGTGTGAGAAACAGAAAAGCACCTGTGTATGAATGCCCTACAAGAGGCAAAGAGGGAGTATTCGCTAAAGATTACCTTAAAGCGGATACGTTTAAAAATAACTCGTCTGAGACCACACCCCACAATTGATTACAAATTTCCCCTTCTCTGGTAATCTGTGGTCTGACTTTTGTATAAATACATATTAACACAAAGAACAAGTGTGGTGGCAATGCATTAACTAAATCTGTGCATACCCAAATCGAATCACTTATATCTTGTAGTCCCACATATCTACATCAATGTTTGCAATTTTCTGAGCATCACTTTATCTCTGAATATACTTGTCAACCATATTTTGATCATGAGGAGATCTATATTTTGAGTACCCCATAATCAGTCATTCAAAGTTTAAGGTGTATTCAGAACTAAAAGGAAGGTGAAGAAAAGAATTTGAAAATAAACACATTATGAGAAGCTGACTTAATCAACACATGTACAGGTGTTTTGTGTTTGTATGAATGCACTTCAAAGTGCTTATACTTGATGTGAGCTGGCCGGAGGAATTTTAAAATCTTTTTCACCAAGAAGTGTATTCAAATTTCATGTTGGAGGAGGGTTTGGCGGAGAAATGATTGGAGGGTGGCATTGTGTCTCTTATACAACAACTATTAAAGAACCAAAGTTTCAATTTTAAAGGCACTGTTTCCATTATGTTCCAAATCTAAAATCTGAATTTTATGGTCTTATACATGTGTGTTTGCAGTGTCTATTATCACTATTATCAATTATTATCAATTACATTGTACAGCATTTTATGAAGCTCTGAAAAATACTAACTGTCTTTAAACATGGACACTCTTCTCTGATCTCAAAGCTCTAGGACTGATGGATCCTGTCAGTTTTTTCCTGCCTCACACTCAAAGTCACATTCAGCATTGGTATCAATGTATGACAAACGGTTTGTTCTACTTATGTAAATCATTTTTTTTTTTAGGGGGGGGGGGAAAGAGGAGAGGTTGTTGTTGGTCTTGTGGCTTTCATGAACAAAGTACCGTGACAAGGGAAAAGTTTGTTCATGCCTATTTATTTTGATTTCTGCATCTTCCTTTCCTGGCACCATTGCAGATCTTTACCAATAAGGTATTTTGGCAGCATAAACAGACAGACAAATAAATAATGTAAAACGAGGAATGTTTGGATGCATTTTAAGTTCGCAAATTTTGCAAGAGCCAAGATTCGCGAAACTAAAATGCACGCAAAAGTTCTTGCCTACACTATACACACTGAATGCCAGTGGCAATTGATGAAAATCTTATACTGCAAAAGAGGCCGCTGACACCAATTTGTGAAAATGTCATGCCGTGAATATATTGCTTTACAGCAGATGGATATACAGATACATACTGTACATACACACATACATACATACTTATACATACTTTTTTTCTCTCTTACAGCAGTATCCTTTGATGGAACATTGGTTGAAGAAGGAAATTCGTGTGGGGGGGGGGGGGAATTTTGGTCCCTAAAAGGGTGGGGGGTCAAGAAGGAAAGTGTGCCTACCATTGGGGTTTTGTGCAGGGACCGAAAGGAAGGAAGGAAGGCACTCGGGGGTGCATATCAAGGGGAGGAGGGAGGTAAGAGGTGGCCCCTCTAATGAGCCAAGGATGACTGGAGGGAGTGAGTCAGAGGAAGATGGCAGGCCGCGTGTCACCTCCAATCGGGAGCAGACGGCCGACGTTTGACGGACACATGCGGGTATGATCAGCGGGAGGAACCGAGCAGGGGGAACCGAGCGAGGGGCGAAAGCGATGGAGCAGATGGGGCTGCACACTTTTTTTTAGTCTCTTCTCGCAAACTATTGAAATCAACCCTTCTCGGTTATCGCATTCTAGATTGCGATCGTGGAGAGCACATTTTCGTTTTCATCCCTTCCTGTTTTTCTTTTCTCTCTTGAAATTGTTGTTGACGGGTTACCATTGATTCGTCACCGTGTTATCTTGATCTTGATAAAGTTGCGAAATCCCCGCAAGTACAGAAAATGACAAATACGGTGGTTTTGGTGACAAAATATGGAAATTGAGGTTTGTTTTCAGAAAGAAAAAAAGTTTGATTGAACTGAATCTTGTTCAAATTTCAGAGTTTAACAATATTTTGATTCAGAGATATATAACATTTAATTTGTTTCTGGAGTATGTTGCTTATGTGTGAAGAGTTGACCTACCATGCCTAAATCCCTCCCCTTTCCCATATGCTTGACTTCATCTAATCTTTACAGCACACTTGCTCATAAAAACTATTTGATGCCATTGGGTAGCTCTCATATCATTTCTGTAGTTATCTTTTTCTTCTTCCTTGTGGGTCAAAGTGGGCCAAAGTATAAATCGCTGGAAAGGTCAGAGTGCTGAAAACTTACAACACTCATTAATATTATTATTCTCATCACTTTCATTATTATTATTATTATTATTATTATCATTATTATTATCATTATTATTATTATTATTATTATTATTATTATTGCAATTATGATTATGATTATGATTACTATTATTATTATCATTATTATCATTATTATTGTTATCATTATTATTATTACTACTACTACTTCTACTACTACTACTACTACTACTGCTGCTACTACTATCTTCATCATTATCATTATCATTAGTAGGGAGCAGTAGTAGTAGTAGTAGTAGTAGTAGTAGTAGTAGTAGTAGTAGTAGTAGTAGTAGTAGTAGTGGTATTACCTGGCCAAAAGAGATGGAAAAGTTTGTGATACACTTTCATATCTCTCATATATGCAGTTTGGAAAATACGGAGAGAGACTTCTCTTTTATAAAATTTGTGATAATGACTGACCCCCACAACACTCAACAATAAATTACAGAAGCAGGAAGTCTAAACCAATCTGGAATGTCATCTTACGGGAGCTGTGCATCTCGGAGCAGTAGATGATGTCCTCGTAGTGGATGTACTGGTAACCAGGCAACGAGCTGAACTCGTTATCAGTGTAGCCAAGGACTTCACTTCCCCTGTGGGATGAGAGATGGGAGAAGAACAGTGAGAGAAAGAGATAGAAAGAAGAGAAAAAGTGTGTAAGTGTGTGTGTGTGTGTGTGTGTGTGTGTGTGTGTGTGTGTGTGTGTGTGTGTGTGTGTGTGTGTGTGAGAAAGAGCTCAATAGAAGGAAAGAAATATAGAGGAAAAAACCCCAGAGAGAAAAGAAATATAGAGAAAAAAAAACCCCAGAGAGAAAAGAAAGATACAGTAGAGGACAACAAGCAGAGATAAGAGAGATGAAAAGGGGAGAAAAGTGAATACACAGAACGGGACAGAAATAGGCAAAAGAGAGTATATGACAATAAAGTACAAAGCGCAATATGATATTTGTCTCTTTGTTGATCATCTGCATTTTGGAGCACATTTGCTGCTACCTTCACTAATTCACTGGCATTCAAATGGTCACAGTATTTATCAACACATTCAAATATCTAAATAGTCAGAATGACCTCAATAGTAGTAAGGTGGGCCATTACTGTGACTTGCCATCACAAACCCCTGAAAACATAACTACGTACTGTACATGCCATGTATTTAGCGAGTCTAAATTTCCGCGAATCGGGACTTCCCGACGATTTCGCGAGTGGTTAACTTTGTGATCATGGAGTACTGAATGGAGAAATGTGCATACCAATACGTCACATTCATATCGAGATCAGAGTCAATTTTTTTGCCCGTCTGTAATTTCGCGAATAGCACCAGACTCGTGAAATTCAGGAAAATAAAAACCTCACAAAATACCGTACGAGCTGAAAATTTTGCAGTGGTTTTATTTTCGCGAATTTCACAAATTGCCTTTGAACCGCGAAAATAACAACACGTGAAAATAACAATGCACAAATAACTAAGTTCAGATAGACCCTCACAACCGCGAAATTAACAACACGCCAAAATGTCCTCCGAGTAGCAATTCATGAAAATATCTGTACGCGAAGATTTCAGCTCGTACAGTATTCGGCATATACAGTATAAGATTTTTTTTTGGGGGGGGGCATACTGTTGCTATGCTTTAAATGTTTTTCAAAACTTAAAAGCTGATTTTCTCAACACTTTGCCAATCTGCTGGCTGGCTTCCACATCTCTTCTTCTGCAAAAATCTTCAAAATACAATGGGTCACAATATAGTATGTCTTTGGGAAGCATAGAGTCTGGAAAATTTGAACACTAATATCAGGAAATTAGTGTTTGGCAACATTGTACAAGCTGTTGAAGAAGCAGGTGACATATATTACAGCATCTTTATAAAGTAAGTAAGCATCAAATGCTGCATCTCTTACAAGATTTGACACTGCTCATATCTCATGCAAGTAAACCGTGTGCACAACGTCTTCATCCCTTGAGAAGTTATGCAACACTGACTGACTATCGTTACATTCACACGCAGTTGCCAAACTTACGGAGTGAAACTATGAGTGCGGATCCCCCGAGAGTAATCCCTGAGATGTCTTGTGGTTTTAATCATCAACTAACCTTTAAAATAATTATTTTCAAGTGCATCCACACGATGATAAACTACAAGCTAATCACTGAGAGTTAAGTTTTTGATCTAAGCTTACAGTTTAGGAACAGCGTGTGAATGTAATCATTATGGCTACATAAGGCATGGTCAAAGCTTAGTATCATATCAAGTTTCCCAGTACTCAAGGAAAGAAAACAATATTGGATGATTTAGTCAAATCAATGATTCTTGCATCACATTATTTTCTTGCAGCTGATTGACAAATTGCCCTTCATTGACCTAGCCAATCAGTCAAGATGCAAAATCCTTAATTCGAATAAATTTACGTAGTACTTACTGCAAACACAGACATTTTTGCAGTACATTAATTTGCGCATATTTCACAATTTTATCTGCACATTTTGAATGGCTAGACAATTGCACAGCATGATTTCAAAAACCCATGGGTATGTTTTCGAGCCCCTCAGCACAAATAATTAATCACACAAAATTATCCATGTTTACTGTACCCATTGCTACAAGAGATCAGAGCCACCACAGGCTATCTAGTGGAAGTTCGGAAATCTAGTGGATCTGATCTCTGTCAAGCAATCAGGAGGTCATGGGTTTGAATCCCAACCGAATATGTATGGCCATGATTTTTTATTGTGGTTGCTGCTCAAGCACTGAATAATTGGCATATATTTATGTCAATTAAGAGCAATTTGTCAATCAGTTGCAACGCTCGCTGAAAAGGTTCATCTGATTGGAAAAGCAACTGGATGAGCGTTCGTTTTATTACTATCAATGGAAATTACCCTTTACTTGACAAGACTTTCGCAAAAGTCTTATCAAGTAAAGGTAATTTCCATTGATTGTGATAAAACGAACGCTCCACCAGTTGCAACACTGCGTAATGCTGGCCCAAGAGCATAGAATATCGGTAATGATTAGGTAGGGTTTTATCCTATAAGCTTCTGACTGCAAGTAAAAGCACTTTCTAGCAACATCTCTTAAAACACATTACATTCTATCATTTTTGGCACATACTGGCCTCAATCGACCCATGACGAAATGAACGTCGAACATACTTAGTGTCCAGTGTGATGGTCTTAAAGTCCAGCTTGTGCTTTGTCCGGAAGATCATGCTGCGGACGTGGATCTCCATGATGGAAGGCTGCTGGAGGGGGCAGGCCAGGGCAAACAGCGCCATCTCTGGCGGCTCAATGTCCACAGGGATGCCGTCTTTGCCACGCGTCCTCTGGCCGTACAGCATGCGCAGGCGACCTGTGAACTGGAGGCTCTGTCGCACAGGAAGTGGCAAGAGAAATTTGCGGGCAGATGTCAGAGGGTCAACATCAATGGTATATTTGGAATTTCATTTTCTTGAAACTACCAGTAAAAAAAAATTGGTTTCCACTTCTGCTGCCTTTACATCATCAACCGTATGTTGGTTTTGCATTATCAGAATACATCTCAGACATTCTACAGCTTGAGTATGTTTCAGAGAGAATCTAGAATAGTCATAGAACATAATAAAAAAATTTAATCAATATTCAAACAATTCCATCTAGCCAAATGACAAATGAGTTACAAGTAACAGGACAGATGAAATTTGTTCCCTTTCTTCTGTTTTGTTTTTTACAAGGATACGGATATATACTGCCTCAGACAATACAGCAACAAACTCTATATGTCTTCTTTTTATATATTATGTTGATAAATGTTATTAAAAGGTTTATAGCAAAATAATGAAAGTTTCCATTACAATGCCAAAATATCTCATGTCACAGAGCTTTAGTAGCTGTACACTGTAAAATCAGTGAACTGAAAAAGACTTGGTACAGCTTATACTCAGCCTGAAACACACCTGACAAACTATTTCACTTTCAACAGAGGTACAATTATGTGTTCTACATGAACATAGATTGTCGGTAACAAGACTTCTTTGCTTGTCATTTTTGAGAGCACACCATGACGTCGTGCAAACTTAGCCAAGATTCCACTAACAATCCCTCATTTTCTGCGCATTGAGACATTTTCAAGTGACAATTACCAAAAATCCGGAAGACTCGTCAAGCAAACACCGCAGACGGCTTGTAAACACTCTGTCGAGCACAGGCTCAGCATCTGTTGGAAGCCAAACAGGAGGAGGAGGGGAAGGAAAAGGTGGTGGAGGAAGAATTGGTGGAGGAAGAGGAGGAGGTGAAGGAGGAGGTGGTGGAGGAAAAGGAAGAGGAGGAGGAAGATGATGTTGTGGTGAAGGATGACGAAGAGGAGATGAAGGAAGGAAGAGGAGGAGAAGGAGGAGGAAGAGGAGGAAGAGATGGTGGAGGTGGAGGAGAAGAGGAGAGGAAGATGAGGAGTGGGAGGAGGAGATGGAGGAGGAGGAGAAAAAGGAGAAGGAGGAGGAAGAAGAAGAGGTGGAGGAGGAAGAGGTGGAGGAGAAGGAAGAAGAGGAGAAGGAAGTAGAAAGAGTTGGACATGGAAGATGAAAAGGTGAAAAAAGAAAAGGAAGAGAAAGGGGAAGAAGAGAAGGAGGAGGAGGAGGAGGAGGAAGAGAAGGAGAAGGAAGAAGTGGAGGTTTAGGTGGAGGAGAAGGAAGAGGAAGAGAAGGAAGTGATGAAGAATAAAGAATAAGGAGGGGAGAAGGAAGAACAAAAGGAGGAGGAAGAGGAGAGAAAGGGAGAGAAA
Source organism: Diadema antillarum (assembly GCF_040938485.1). Taxonomy (NCBI): domain Eukaryota; kingdom Metazoa; phylum Echinodermata; class Echinoidea; order Diadematoida; family Diadematidae; genus Diadema; species Diadema antillarum. The sequence continues at coordinate 4,071,222 of NW_027270911.1, read as the reverse complement.
GAGAAAACCATCTTTAAATATAACAATGAATCAATAATGATTTTATGAAGCAAAAGAACAAATTTGAGAGATTCAGTTATATTTTGACAAGAGCCATATATCCATTGCCCTCTTTTTGTAGCACGTTACTGCAAACTATTGTGATGATAAAGCTAAATTCAGCATTGTCTGATATACCATGCATGTCCCTTGCCCTAATGAATCTGACTTGAAGTAAAAGAGGAACATATTCTTCTCTGCTAGTAAGATGATATGAAGTCAGTCCGCACACATCCAAGTGCCGAATGCCACAAACAACGCACACACAATCGATACACCTGCAATGTCTATTGAGAACTTGTCCTTGTTTTTAGTGGGACTATAATCTCATGTACCTATATGTGAAAATGCATGTGGTCACAGTTAGTCTGCTATCGAGAACATGAAATCATTATAAAAACATGAGCACTGCCATGACAATTAATCTTTCTTTCTTCTTTCTCACTTACTGACTTAATTACCTTTTTTCCTCTTTGAAGAAAAAATTGTATTCTTTTTAGTGGATGTCTGCTGCCATCTACGCTATCGCCCAAAGCGTCAAGACTTGAATTTCTGTCTTACTCCAGTTCATACGTCCCCTCATTTCCTTGCTTTTCTCCTTTCTGGCGTTACAATATCACTTTTTTTCTCCACAACTATCATCTGTTTCTCTTGACATGCTTCTGTCGGAGATCGCTGTCTCTGTTGTGCATTTTCGTTTGATATTTTGTCTTCTGTTTGTTAGTCTTGTCCATTCCGTTTTGTCCCGTACAACCTTTTCTTCAGTAGTTGTTTCGTTGTCTAGTCGTTTTCTATGTTCGTTCGCGTCTATAAAAGTAAATGTATTTATCTGTGAATCTAATTCTCAGTGGGCTTCCAGACTTCTTCTTCTTCTTTTCTTTTCTTTTTCCTTTTGTATTTATGATGCTTCAATTATCTTCCCACTGATGTTATTTTTCCAGAGGGGCCCACATTCTACAAGCTCTGTCTTTTTAGTGGGTCTCTCCATTTTTCGCACTTTAAGCAAAGTTATACATGTACCTCATTTCGATCACTTCTGTTTCTTTTTTCACAACAATGTATAATTACTATAAGGTCCTCAATGTTGTACATTCTTTTCAATACATAATGTTCTGTTTACCTTATTCTCTGTTGTCAAAAGAAGTGTAACTTATGTTTTGTCGGAAAATGAAATAAACTTTGAATTGAAATTGAATTGAATTGCAATGCAATTTCCACTTTTGATGGTAAATTGTTCATAACAAATACTGGCGACAAATTTTATTCCCTGTCTATTAAGATAAAAAAATTCGCTGATCCCTCTAACAGCAGAAGGTGTCTGTAGCCTAATTTTGGTGGTGGAGTGCTTAATTCAATGAAGATGATGGGCTCACTTGTCACACACATGCCCTGTAGACCCCAGCCTGTTTTTCAGAGGGTCAAAGTTCAATTCGTGCCGACTGTTGATGCACACTACCGTAAGTCAAAAAAAAAAAAATTATAACGGGACCCTCCGCAATAACTTTAAAAATAGTGAATCAGTCGCAACATAAATTCAGGGTATGAAACTACAACTTATTACCCACATCTTACAGAAAACCCCATCTGATTTGCTTCAGTGATCAAAGGGAAATGAGGAGTTTTGTATAGAGCATGTCAGGAATCCCTTCCCTCTAAGTTCTGTCCATTGTGTTCACCTATTATGGAGTTCCAAGAGCATCAAAGTGCTAAACTTGGAAGAATCAGACCCATGACATGCGTTACAAATATCAACATTTCTCTGTGACCACTTAACCAAATTGAAAAGGGTTTTCTGCAAAATATAGCAAAGATGTTATATTTTAAGACCTTGAAGTAGCATTTAGACAGTTTAATCACATTGGGAGTTATTAATGCAAAAATCTGATTGTAATCTTTTTGGACATACTGTACACAAATTAGTATACAGAAACAAAAGGCCTCTGGTGATGCTTCATGTCAGAGGCATAAAAAAGTCATTAAAAATAATATGCCATATGAGAATATTATTACATTATCGAAATAGTGTACTAAATGTAATGCTCATCACGTTCCATATTTCTCTCTCTTCATATCGGTCCACTCTAAACAACAGGGACATCTTCACTTGTACAATGCAATCAAACTCGACAATGGCACGTAAACAAAGAGCGAACGAGATTATCATTCAGCGACACTTGTGTCTAATTAATACGCGAACTTCTTCGTCGAAGCCCCACGGTACATCTCCGAGAGAGACGAGGCATGATATGAAGTCTTCTCGCTGACTTATCGATGTCTCGCTCCTCATCCCCGGCCACCATCGGGCGCGGTGCGATCGGGGTTGATTGGTGTTAATTAGTCGCAGCGCCCCTCGAGGGGTGCTGCTGCAGTGGAGGAGACGATTCTGACGACGCAAGCAGATGCCAAACGACATGCGTCTGGTGCCTCGCTCAGACGAAGATGGAAAAAAAAATTGCTGGGTGCTAAATTAGATCCACAAAGCATCAAGGCTCAGCCATGAGAAGACATTCTAATCACCAAAATGTTCACTAACTCTACCTTCATTTAATTCTTTTGTTGTTTCCCTACAGGTAGCACGCATAAACTTGCTTTCACATTATCAAAATGCTGCATTGTCTACTGGGTAAATCAGTTTAGAACAACTGATGCAGCTATCAACTTTCTACTGTCCCTGCCTTTCAGTAATTTGATTAGCGATTGAGCAAACTCACAAATCTTGTTAAGACGTGATTCCCTCCAAATTTTCCTTTTTTGTGTGTGTGCTCAGAGTGGGGGACAATTTGCATGATTGCATTCAAAGGACATCTTTTGATTTGAATTAACCCATTCTGCCCCTTCCTTATGGCATACACTTGTACCTATTTTTCTTTTTTTCTTTTTTGGCAATTCAGTAAAATACTTCAGTAGAAATGGGGAAAGATACTGAGCATTACGACACAAATATCATTTGGTCAACCCACAGAAGAACCTAAGAGCACTCAAATATAATCATAAATACGATAATCTCCTTCATCATGCCATTGCTATTGTAATTACCACATGTCTTTGATCATTACCTAAACCCATTAAGGACGAGTCCCCGAGTATACTCAGGCAAATGTGTGTTGAGGCAAAATCAGCCCGTCCTCAACCGGTTAATCATCATCATCATCATCATCACCATTATCACAAATACAACTACTGTCATAGTAATAACTGCCATTAAACACAAGAAAATAGCGGTAACAAAAGCAGGAGTAACACATCAGAACACGATTCTCACATTTAGTGAAGAGAATGAGCCATCCCCTGTCACTGACAGCACATTGTATCTTGTTTGCTATAGTAAAACTGATGAAAATTACACACTGTCTTTCTCCACCATTTGGCAGAATTTGAAGAGTTTGTTTTAGTCCCTGCTTCACTACTTCATATCAAGTCTTTCTTCTTCTTTTTGCAATTCTCCCAGCCAGTACGGCCATATGTTTTGGTCAAATTCTGGGTTTGGCTTCTAATGAGGCGAGCCATCTTTGCCAGCCGTGGCTATGGCCAGCACAGGTGGTGGTGATTACTGGGATGGCAAAAACACGCCGTTAATTAGGGACAGGCGCTTCGCGCATCTCTCACGGAGACCAGCGGGATTGGGGGGGGGGGGGGGGGGGCGAGAAAATATCACATGTCTACTCGCCCAAATTACAGACAGTGCGTGGCGGTGACGCTGATCAATAAGATTTGGGTGACATTCATTTGGCTCCTTCAAAGAAATGTGACAGGTCTGGGCATATACGGCAGCATTGGTCTTTCATAAACAATAATTGCACCTTGGCTATTAAATGTATTTTTTTTTTTTTGCCATGGAGTATACATAGTATATCGACTGGCATTACATCTGATTATTCTTACTGTATCTTTAACTAATTAATCGAGTCCAAGGTGCCACATTTGTGCATTGACGCTGTACCTTTTGATATATTGATCATTATTCACTGTTGGCACTTCATAAGGTATACTTTGTAGTAGTAAAAACAAAATCAGTACTATTCCATTATTTCAGCATCTTGTTCACATACATAACTGTTTGTTTTGGTTACCGAATTTTCATAAGCCTCTACATTGCTTTATTTATATGTGATGCTTAAATTGGCAACATATTATCAAAGATTAAATTTTCCTGCGTCTCTGTCAAATTGGCAAACTTTTGTACAGTTCTTTCTGATTTTGTGCAGACTAGTACTGATTTCAACTGGACCCAATGAATCTTTCTCCTGGATAAGATAAGCAGTAAAATTCAGAGTTGCCAATTTGACAAAGGTACATGTAAAGATGATAATTTCTGTAGCAAATTTACCCTGGGTTTTGATGGATTAATGACCTCCTTTCACCCTGAGAAAGTTTCAAGTGTTCATATTTGGTTTCATTCTCAGTCATTCTGAAAAAAAAAAAGTTTAGGCTCTCACATTTCCTGGTTAATAGAGTTGCTGTAAAGTATTCAAGCTACTGCAGGTGCCAGATCAGTAAACCCTGAAGACACACTCCAAGATACGAAACTACCAAGGACTGCCAGGAGATATAAGTACGATGAGCACTCTCAGGGCCAAAGTGAACTGAAAGCTAAAGTGGACTTTAAAGAAATAGAATAAAACCAAGCGAACGGTAAAGCAGAAGCTTTCATTACGATTGGAAATACAATTGGCAAGGTTTGAAATCTTAAAGGTATGGCAAGCAGACTTGGAATGGGAAAAATAAACATGAAGTCCTGTTCTTTACCTTGCAACCACTGCACAAACAGTTTCTCCATACTATCAAGCATTCAGTACTTTTGTAAATTTATATATACATACAGCTGTATATATATATATCCAGGGGATAACTTTCCAGGTATCACATTGCAATCTCCTATGCATTTTTATACCACTGCTACTGTAACACAAATTATCTTTTGTGTAGTAGTTTCTCCCATAGAAGTGTAAAGGATATCATTTGAAATGCCATTCATCAGCTGAAATCGCTGAATCAAATTTGAATTGGAAAATAATTCCCTGCATAAAAAGTAATCATGACATGTCACGAGATAATATGGAGATTACATGATATGATAATACAATGGGACAATGGGCAGCTAATTAATGACTGAATGTACGAATACCAGCATGTTGCCTAGAAACTTTACTTGTATTTGATTTTTTTTTTCTTCGAGTTCCATGTTATTAATAGTAAACAAGATCTTTACTGGTACTGTGGGCTGCATGTATAACAAAACCTGCATTTCTGTAGGCCAGGAAATGCCACGTTGACATTTGAATTTGCAATCCAATCAAAGAGCATTAAGGGTGAAGCCAGCTACTAAAAATGGCTGCAAGCAATACTCTGGGATTGCAGGGATCAGTAATGTGCATCATCTTCACCCCCACCCCACCACACCCCAATCCCTGGGGAGCATTTGGCACCTGCACTAATAGCTGGGGAGAAGATATTGCAAGGTCTTGAAAAACACTTCCGCGAAGCAATCAGCAGAGCTCATGAACGCGGATTCGTTCAGCTTCATGCCTCCCTTGATCCACTTTCATAAGATGGCTCCCCCCCCCCACTGCTAGTTAAAGGTGTATAGTCCCGGTAGTGTAGAGGGCGCTGTTGATAATACTGCTGATCACCGTCAGCATTGATACGAAGATTACCGATTACCAAGAGTAAAGTGTGTAGGTGTTGCTAAGTAACGTTGCCTTCGTTGTCTTCTCTGCGCATTGCGCAGTCTGTAGTAATGCCAGGGTGTGTGCATATGTGCTTGTTGTTACGACATCACAAAAGAGGTTTGCTAAAGCTGTCATCCCCCTCAGCCGAATCATGAGCCGAACTGTGATCGGACCACTGACTACAGTGAATCGGACTTCTTCGGACTCGGGGAAGTGGGCCACAGCATAAGCGCTAAAGAGGAGTCGATAGCGTAGGTCTCTATAGGAAACTTGCGCCGTGCGCCCGCGTACGCATTTGACTAAAACACCGGGGCCATGCACCTATAACCCACTGAGGACAAGCTGGTTTTGCTACAACACCCTTTTCCCACAGGCACCTGCCAGAGTATTACTCGGAACTTGTCTTCAACAGGTTAACTGATGCTTTGTTGCACCATAAACTATTGTGTTGGCTGTTAAAATACAAGCAATCTTCATTGATCGCATCTGGGATGCAGATTGATCAAGCCATGGCACTAACAAGTACATACAATGTATTATGACAGACTAGGTTTTATAGCTGCACTAAGCTAATGGGTGGGGATATATATATATATATATATATATATATATATATATATATATATGTATATATATATATATATATATATATATATATATATATATATATATATATATATATATATATATCTTTTGGTGGGGGAGGGGTGGGGTTTGAGTGAATAATGGCAAAGGTTTGAATAAGATGTAATTTTTGTTGCCAGTTGGCTCATAATTAATTTCAAATGCACCGTTAATCTTAATTTTTCTTGGTTCATCTCATGACAATTGAGTTTTCATACTATTAATATGAACTGTGATATGCTATCACAGGAAATATGCACCACCACATGACTTACATGTATATTTTGGGAAAGATGGGGCTTCCGTGGTAGCAATTGATGATCGATACAAAATCTGAGTTCAATCATCATGTAAGTATTTTCAAATATAATTTGTTTTTATGTATGTATGTTTGTATACAATCAAACCTCAGTTATCCTGCCATGTTGGAACGAAAACTAATTTCATCATTTTTTTTTTTAAGCAAATAATAGTATTTGAATATTTTACTTCCATTTATTTCTTTACACTTATGCTCTTGAGATACAAAGTTTGTACCATGAATATAAGCTTGATAGTCAACATCCTCTAAAATAAAGAGACTTTGATACAATTTGATGTAACACTGTTCATACAATTTTTACAATTGACTCCCGTTTTAAAATCATGGCAATTGCAAGGTGATGCCATATGACAAAATGGCTGATAATTCAAGCCTATTCCTGAAAAGGCTGACATTTGATCATTTATTAAAGAAAATACTGCATGAAATTATGGTCTCTGATATTCTTGTTAGAAGCTAGAAAGCCATTTGCCCTGGTTAATTTCAAGGGGGAAAATTATTGCTGCAAAATGTGATCTTTACTATATATTGCAATGATTAACCATACCACCAGTAAATATCACAAATAATGACTTCTTTTTTTTTTGTAATCAAGAGAATGACTGTGACATTTACTAGCATTTTCAAAACAGCATGTGCTACAATTTATATCGATCTTTATTCTCATTATGACCATAATATCAAATGTTCTCATCAATTTTTATAGCTAAAGAACTGGGTCTCCAGTCAAAATCAATTGACGGAAGTAAATCTCACAAAACTAGAACACTCTACACTTCATTGGACACAGCAGGTACTTAAATAGATTAGACACTAAACAGATAACAGCAGAGGCCCTATCTACCTGTTGCGTCCACACATGAAATTCTCCGTAGATTGATACAGTTTAACTCTCAATTCCCCTGTGTTGTAGCTGCCAGGCGTAGAGTACCTGCATGTCTAACTTGTCTGTGCGAAATCAAACTGGAAATTTCCCCCATTGGCTTCCATTAATGTGGATGGTGATGTCGTATTAAAATCTGGTATAAAATCAAACACATATGTGACACTGCACCTCAAAACAAACAAAAAGTCGCCAGACATGAAATTTTAGTTAAGACCATATTCTCAAAGGGCAGACTTTAAGCTTTAAAATGATGTATAACTCAAATCAAATGGACTCTCCTAACCTTTCTAAATATTGGAAAGAAAGCACAAACTCAGGAAAAGTGCGAACTGTGAAAAGAGGCTCTGAAGTACAGTGTCTATTCAAGCGCTTAATCTTTACCAAACCGTGCTGGCTGTGCGATGAAAGGGACAAAAAACAGGAAGTAAACCACCAGAGTAACAACAATGAAGGGATTATTAGATTAAACTGAAATTCAGCATGCCTCATTAACACATTCTGTCCATAATTAATGCTAACTTTCAAAGCAGTAGCACTATCTTTTCAAAAGTTATTAGAGTTGAAAGTGAAGAGTGTGGACAAGGTTTTTCAGAAATGAAAAAGGGATTCTAAAGACACACCTAATCACACTATTCTACCAAAAATGTTCGAGATAAACTGCTAAAACAACACACTTTCCTGCCCGTTTTATGATACCAAATTTTAGCATTATGTAAAAGAAGACCCGCTCTTTCAGAAAATATGAAAAAGTCAAGTTCGGCTAGGTTCACCCATTTCACTTATTTTCAGTCCTCATGCAAAATCAGTGTGTGCGACTTTATGTTCGTTTTGAGGTGCACGGTCACATATGATGTCCAGGCAAATGAACAATGCTACGCACACAAGACATCATAAAGTTATGTGATGGTGATGATGGTGATGGTGATGGTGGTGGTGGTGGTGGTGGTGGTGGTGGTGGTGGTGGTGGTGATGTTGATGGTGATGGTGATGGTGATGGTGATGGTGATGGTGATGGTGGTGGTGGTGGTGGTGGTGGTGGTGGTGGTGGTGATGGTGATGGTGATGGTGATGGTGATGGTGATGGTGATGGTGATGGTGATGGTGATGGTGATGGTGATGGTGATGGTGATGGTGATGGTGATGGTGATGGTGATGGTGATGGTGATGGTGATGGTGATGGTGATGGTGATGGTGATGGTGATGGTGATGGTGATGGTGATGGTGATGGTGATGGTGATGGTGATGGTGATGGTGATGGTGATGATGGTGATGGTGATGGTGATGGTGATGGTGGTGATGATGGTGATGGTGATGGTGATGGTGATGGTGATGATGGTGATGGTGATGGTGATGATGGTGATGGTGATGGTGATAATGGTGATGGTGATGGTGATGATGGTGATGGTGATGGTGATGATGGTGATGGTGATGGTGATGATGGTGATGGTGATGGTGATGGTAGTGGTGGTGGTGGTGGTGGTGACGGTGGTGATGCTGATGGTGATGGCGATGGCGATGGCGATGGCGATGGCGATGGCAATGGTGATGATGATGGTGATGATGATGGTGATGGTGATGGTGATGGTGACGGTGATGGTGATGGTGATGATGATGATGATGGTGATGGTGATGATGATGACAATGACATCAATATCAATAATAATAATAACAACAACAATACCAATAATATTAGTAATACTATCAATATCATTAACAATACCTTGGTAAAAATTCTGACACCTAAACAAGGACTATTAAAAAAGTGATGTCATTTTTCTCCTAAAGTGCTTTACAATGTATGATGAGTGATGCCAAGCACAGGTGATGTGCTTCAAACAGTTTTCTTTTTTCCCCCTTGGTTTTGATTTTTACCATTGATTTCTGGTGGGATGTTGGAGTCATCCAGGGGCCCGTTGCCGGAGGCAGCCGGGTGGGCCCGGGTGGAGACCTCCGTGGAGCAGGTGGGCGGCGGGCAGACGAGGAGCTGCTTCTGGAAGTCCTCGCGGTCCTCCTTGTGGATGAGCTCGAAGACGTTCTGGTGCATGATGTCGGCCTAGTGGTGGTGGTGTGTGTGTGTGGGAGGGGGGGGGGGGACAAAGGAGGGTGGGAAGGGAAAAAAAATCCATAGCTCAGAGACTTATATTTTTATCAACTAGGACAACTTATGTTCAAGTATATGTATGTACAGTGAGTTATGAAAAGTATTTGATGATACATTTTGTGGAAATACCCATGTTCATAAATATCCTATGAAATCTGTAAAATTGATTTAAATATGTTCATGAAAAAAACAAAACAATCATGTCGTCATCAATAGCATGGCAACTCTTCACTAGCATAATTTCACCGGAGATCTGAACATAAACCAATGTGCCAGTCTTTTGTCACAAGCTAATAAAAACCCCAAATTTGGATTGGATGGTAGCCACAAAATCTGGTCTTAAATCTGATGGTAAGGTTTGACAAAACAACTTGGAAAAAGGACATCACTCCTGCAGTATATGTTTTCCATCTTGTAGCTTCTGAATTTTTATCTTATCTTTTTTTTTTTAAATTCACAAGTCTTTATGCTACACCAAATTTTATAATATCTATTCAAGACTACCGAAAGAAAAAAGGTTTGGACTGTCAATCGATCACCACAGACAAAATTGGACAAATGTAAAATAACTGTATTTGCCTGCACAGGACACTACCATGATCATAAGAGCTAACTCAAAGCTTTGGCTCAGGCGAGTAGGAAAAACAAACAGAGAGAAATTTCTCACCACAAAATGTACATATATACATATTTATATAATGGATAACAAGAAATACCCTCCTGCTTTAAAAAAAAAGTCTGTCACTAGGCCTGAGAGAGAGAGAGCATGGCCACAGATTAAGACAAGCATCTCAAATCTTCCCCTGAATTCGCTCGCACCACTGAAAACAAGAGAGCTTAAATCTGCCAGGACAATTGTCTCTGTATCGGTGCATACCGACAGTGGCCGTTTCCGCCTCCTGACACCAAGTCACAATCTTAGCCTGACATACATGGTGCGGTCAACTGCAGTGTCCATGCACAGCTCAAGGATAAAAAAGAAATTCTGATTTTCTTTTCTTTCTTTTTCACTCCTACTTTCTGCATCTCCTACCAAAAACTTTTCCACCTTGCAATTTCCTTTTTCTGTGTCATTTTTTTCCCCAAACCCATTCTTTGGTTCTGTTCATTGTTTGCTATGTACACACAAGTATCAATGGATCTACACAATAGTAAGTGTGACACCTATTGTTCTCTAGTTATACGTTGAACTTTCCTATAAAAAAAAGGGAATGTATCATTTATCAACAAATTTAATTGTATACATTGTTACTCAAGTAAATATTTAACGTATGAAAAAAGACATCACATAACCACAAGCTACATGATACATTATGACTAAAAACCACGTAACAACACAAATATTGACAGTCTCCTACACTGGCAAAAATATGTACACATTACTGAAACATAACACTTCATTGACTCATCAGCCAAATTCCCAAACAAATGGTTCAGGGATGGCATTCCAAAAAATCTTCGTAAGTTTTTTTTTTCCTAAATATTTTCTAAAGTCAGAAAGTTAAGAAGTGCCTAGGAAAGACAGAAATGGTAATATGAAATTTCTTCCAAGGGAATTCTTAATGCAAATTAGGCCATCCTCATTCCCGCCCACTGTTCTTTCTTCTGCCAATGCAAAATGTCGTATCACAAGGAACCAACAAATGACAATCATATATCATTAGGACGTAAGAGTTAATACACATGTTGTGTACGCGCACCCTTTGTGCATTCCCACTTCGTGCATATGAAGTGCGTTAATTATTGCATGCAGTTAATGACAAGCGCCCATCATTGTATGTATAGGAAGCCACTAGTATACAGATTGTACTAATCATAATGCAGATCATTGTATTCTTATCCCAATCTTTTGTGTAAAATGGCACAGACCACAAAACGGGAGAAGAATTTTACCAGCAAGGAAACGTATCGTTCTCGAATCTGCACGTGTTGCACAATCCCTTCATCTTCTTTTCTTATCTTGCAGCTTCAGAGCCTTTATACAGACTGAAAGTCTCTGAGTGGAGGAGTAGGTCTAATTCCTTTTACATTCTTCACCCGTAGTCTTTCCTGTTGGAAATCTGTGCTCCCTAATCAATTCAAAGCGTGTGCAAGAAGCGGAGTTATCACGGTGTTTTGCATCTTGCCATATCTCAACAACATACTTGTACCTAGGACAGGGTTGGGACTTTCCTAGTAATCTTGCTAAAATTCTTTCCAAAGTGCATTCTAGAATACAAACTTCTTCCTAAGTCAGAAATTTGCATATGTACCGAGGATTCATCCTCATTCGCACATTTTTATAAGTTTCTTCCTAAGTATATCAACGAAAAAAGTTAGGAATGGAGAAGCTTAGGAACCACGAGAGTTAAGAAGTTAGGAAGATTTTCAGAATACCACTTATGAAAAACTCCTGACTTTAGGAAGAAAAATCTTCCTATGACAAATTTCAGAATACCATCCCAGGTTTCTAGAGTGCTTGTCTGCTGAAGGTGTTATCACCAATTCTATAGGCCTGTCTTCATAAGACTGACGTTTCAAAATAGCGCTCCGTTCTGTGGATAGGAAATTAGCCCGATGTCAACCAACCTGCTACTTGTGCATTGAAGATGCAAATAAGTATAGCGTGCTATTTAATCAGGAAAATTTTTCCCAAAATCTTGGTGCAGTTCGTGAATTACGCGCTAATTTGTGAATTAGTGCACTGTTTGGGTTGCGTCTCCATCAGCTGACATTTTTTTTTTTTTAATCCGATCATATTGGGGAAGCCACTTTCAAACCATGCACTGAGCCGAGTAATGCTGCAAAGTATGCAAATGTCAATTTCGAGATTATTTTCCAAGCGGGCTGTTTTCAAGCTAGTGAAGATGCACATTATCGGGCTGTTTCCCATACCCACGAAATAACATGCTAGTTTGAACTTTGGTCTGATGAAGCCATGCCTAATGCAGCTTGTTTTTACTATGATACACTCAAACATTACGAATGAAAATGTGCATTTGTTTAGAATAGATATCAGACTTAACAAGGAAAGTCTTCCACTTGAAATGTAGAATGTTGCATGAATGTGTATGGAGTCTCTTGCATCCAGGGTCCGGGGCCTTTGAATGAACCCCGGAAGTTCGGAGGTTAAAAGACGTTCTATGGTGCTGTCTTCACATACCCTCCTCCATTTAAATTTTTTTTTTTTTTGCATCTGACCCTCAAAGATTGAGGAATGATTTCACTGAATATCTTTAGGATTTTGAAGAGTCTCTTTGGGGAACAGGTTAATTTGCTACACCATCATGTTTTGATATCATCACAATTTCCTGCAAATTAAGACTTCAATGTTTAGAAATTTGCCTTAATATTCCCTCCGGAAGTGATACTATAGATGGGGGAATTTTTTTGTTTTGTTTTGTTTTTGTTTTGTTTTTTTGTGGCAGAGCCAGAGATGAAACATGGCGTGCAACGCAAGCTGCTACTTTTCACCCAAATAATGAGAATGAGCTGCAATCTGGGCAGGGATCCAAGCTCTACACACCCGGGCTTGTTCGAGAACATTGAAGAAAAAACAAAGTATCCAAGGTAAATATTTGCCCCAGTCATCAAGTGATGTAACAGTACACAGGAAGTCTTTACTTTACAGAAATGATGACGCTAAAAAGAAAAAAAAAAAGTGCTACATCTATCACGATGCCACCCTCCAATTACAACTTCATCCACACGCACACATTGTCCATTTCTGCAGCAAACTTAAATGGCACGTCATGAAGAAAATCCAGACATCACCGAAAATAATGCGGTTAAAAAGATCAAAGTGCATACTTTAAAAACCAACATGATGACTATGGGATTTTGGCCTGAACTATGAATAGTTTAAAATCTGAATGTAACGTAGGAGTGCACTATGACTACAGGATTTTGGCCGGAATTTCAATTTCAATTTCATCAACATGCAGACACTGCCCATTTCTGCAGCAAAATTAAATGGCACATGATAAAGAAAATCCTAACATTACCAAAAATATTGCGGTTAAAAAGATCAAAGTGCATACTTAAAAAACCAACACGATGACTATGGGATTTCGGCCTGACCTATGAATAGTTTCAAATCTGAATGCAACATAGGAGTGTAAATCTTGAATGGAGTACCACTTCAGGTTTAAAAACAAAATAGATAAAAACTTTCTACATGTAATGAAAATAATCAAGAATAGCTTTTCCTAGTGAGATTTGCCCAATTACACTCTTCTTAAGTCCTGGATCAGATTAACTTCTCCTTCCTCCTGCTAGACTTACATCTTGGAAACCCAGGTACTCCTGTATCGACGGTGATGCATAGAAGATCTGGCCATCTGCTTGGATGACGATGATAAAGCCGTTCAGCGCCTAGAGATTAGACACGAAAAAAACAAACAAAAAAACAGTGCTGTTACCAGTTGTTAAACAGAATCATTTGTGACCCTGCATTGTAAAACCCAACAAAAAGTTGCCAGACATGGCAGATTCTGAAAGAGAAGACTTTAAAAGCTTTAAAAAGACGTATAATTCAATTCAAATGGACTCTCCTAACCTACTGTATCTAATCATTGGAAAAAAGAACATACATTTGTATTCTGGAAAAGTGTTTCTGAGAAAAGAGGATCTGATCTTGAACTATAGGGTCCATTCAAGTGCAATCTTGCCAAGCAATGCTCTCAACCCTGTGCAATAAATGGGGGAAGGGAAGAGGGAGAAACTGGATGTAAAACTCCGTAACAACAATGAAAGAGTTACTGTATACGCCGTATATTTCGTGAGTCTAAATTTTCACGAATTGGGAATTCCCGACAATTTCGCGAGTGGTTAAATTCGCGATCGTGGAGTCCTGTACTGAACGGAGAAGTGCACACGCGTATGTCACATTCACATCGGGGATCAGAGTCAATATTTTCGCGACTTTAATTTCGTGAATGGCACTTGACACGCAAAAATAAAAACCTCACAAAATATTCGGTGTATACAGTGTCAGATTCAGCTGAAATTATGTTAAAAACCAGGGCTATAAAGTATTTCACATCAAGATAAAGGATATTAAAAAGAGAAATAAGGGGGATAACTGGTGTATGTGCTCATGTCTTATGGGCATCTCAATACTAGGTAAAACTTATTCCAAAATCACGAGGCTATAATAATTCTCTTTTCAGAACGTGCACAAAATATTGAAATTTTGAAAAGAAAAGTCAGCAGCTCTGCCAAATTAACATAAAGTTTAGAGCTGACACACCCTAACACAAGGTGGTCCACAACTTGAAATTTCGGGATGTTGCAAGCTCTGAAAGTATGAATACTGCAGAAACTGTATGTGTGCGGAGTGTTTCACGTCACGAGCACCTAGCGTGCAAAATTTCGAAACTTATTTCCCGTTGTTGTGTTTACATTCATTGTTTTGTCTCGTGTTTTGCACACATTTTCTACGTGCCGACTATGGTAGTTTGATGTTTCTCGAATTTTGCACATGTCTTTCACATTTGATGACATTTTATTTTGCGCATGTTGCAAATTCACGAGGATGTTACACAATACATGAGGATGTTGCTCAAGAATGTGAGCCTGTTGCAGAGACATGTTCAAACCCCTCATGGACCACCCTGTAACATCTGAAGGCAGTATGTATGGTACACTTTCTGCAACATACACATCATGTTTATAAAGTCTATACATGAAGTGTGCACTCCTTTATACAACCAAACTTCCTTGGTGATATGATCTGACAGTTGCAAACAGCTGCCATTAAGATCAAAACATGGAGGTCATAAATCATCACTTGAAAGATTCCAATGAATGAGACTTTCTTCTTTGAAGTGGATAGCAACAGAGGAAAACAAAAGCAACATGTGTGCCGAGAGTTTCCATTATTTTCTTTAGTGTGACAAGTGAAAGCTTCGGTAGCCATCAAAAGAAAATCCTCACATAGGATACTTGTGTTTGTAAATAAGCTGTTACAGTGGAAATTTCTTAATCACATAACAGTATGGCTCAGGAAAGGAGGATGGGAATAGCACTGAATGTATTTTGTAATGTACAGTGACACCTCCCCACCTCCCTTCCCATGATGCTTTGCCCACAAGAAATCCGTCTGCAATTGCTACACGTGACGGGAACTGTCGGGACCAACCTGCATGAACATGTGGGCCTCGGCTTCCAGAAAGGCATCGTTGGTTGCCGTGGCGATCGCGCCGTCGGTGGCAGTGACTGAGGAAGAAGATGATGAAGATGATGAAGAGGAGGAGGAGGCGGAGGCGGAGGCGGAAGCAGTGGGGTTGAGGAAACGGCCAGTTCCATTGGTAGGCGCTGTGTGGAAGAGATCTCTCTCGTGAGCTCCTGCAGAAGAAATGGGAGAGAGAAAAAAAAAATCTAGAAATTTCGATCTACTTTTGTCAAAACAACGGGGGCGGTGATGCACTGATGAATTATTTCAACAAGAAGCCAAATTTCAACCAAAGGAATGATAACCTTTACTACCAGTGGTAGGAAGCAGCAGTTAGTGGTCTTCCCTGCAGAAGTACTACAAGGAGTCAGAAGAAGTCGTAGTAGTAGTAGTTATTAAAGCAGTTACTGTAGCATCTGTATTTGAATCATTGTCATTATTTTTTTCACCATTCTCATTATTATTATCATTCTTATAGTTTTTATTATCATTAACAATATGTAGTACTTTTCATATCATAATTATTATTACTGTTATCATCTTCATCATTCCTAGTAGTAATAGTGTAGTAGTAGTAGTAGTAGTAGTAGTAGTGGTAGTAGTAGATGTAGTAGTAATAGTAGTAGCAGTAGTAGTAGTAGTAGTAGCAGTAGATGTAGTAGAAGTAGTAGTAATAGTAGTAGTAGTAATAGTAGTAGCAGTAGTAGTAGTAATAGTAGTAGCAGTAGTAGTAGTAGTAGTAGATGTAGTAGAAGTAGTAGTAATAGTAGTAGCAGTAGAAGTAGTAGCAGTAGTAGTAGTAATAGTAGTAGTAGCAGTAGTAGTAGTGGTTGTAGTAGTAGTAATAGTAGTAGTAGCAGTAGTCGTAGTAGTAGCAGTAGTAGTAATAGTAGTAGTAGCAATGATAGTGGAAGTAGCTGTAGAATGGAGTAGTTATTGTACAATGGAAAGAGTATCTTTGAAGTAAAAATGGTTGAATACAAAATGTGTGTGACACAATGAAACATTAGGTTTACAGAACAGACTGTCCGACACAATATTTCTATCATCCAGATATTTCAATTAGTAATTTGCTCATTAGCATTATTTGTATACCAAGGTTGCATTTCAAAGGACCTTTGCTATCATCGCAAGTGTTAACAACGGTTGCAGTTACCGTAACAACAAATACAAACGCTTTCAGCTGATTGGCTTTCATAATGTATAGCACCTACCAAGGTTAAAGCAGTTAGTTAACTTAATTTGTGGATATATGGAGACAACACTTTATGAACCAGCCCCCCCCCCCAAGAAAAAGAAAAAGAAAACAAAACAAGACATAACAAAACAACCAAAACAGCACTGAGAGAGGAATCTCAATATCAGTACGCGGTGATTAACATATACATTTGTTTGAAATAGTGTGCACAAAACACATTAACTATAATGAATTTCTACCCTCCAATAGTTTCATAACATCCTCTCAGTTACTGATGGATATATTTGATGGAAAGGGGGGGGGGGGGTCAGTGGAAAGAATCTATGGGTGCATTTGAGCACTCTCCTAAAGTGTACCACATTGTACCGTGCCTGTGCTAGAGGAATGCTCTCACGCTCCCAAAGTGTGCCGTACCGTACCGTACCGTACCGTGCCACAGAGTGCTCGAATGCAAAGTGATCCAAAAGCACCCAGTACAAGAAGTTGGCATGATCATAACGTATGCTTACACCACACATTACACAATAATGCGAAGAGGTGATAGTCTTTGTTCAAGACATGTGTATGAAGCATAAGCACGCCAGCTGCACGACCCTGTTTGTACAAAACGTGTGACCCCTCTGACTCCTGTCCACAAATACACGTAAAACTCATGAGGTACACTTTCTCCACAGAGCGCTCAAATGCTCCTAATCTGGCATGATTGGTACGGTACGGTTCGGTTTCGGTTCTTAGCGTTCAAACGTGGCCTACTTGTACATCAGTCCCCTGAAGAACACCATCATTCCAAATTGCTGTGCACTTCTTCAATGAACAGTCTACCGAAAGTAATGCCAGAGTTAAAGCAAAATGAATCATTTGCGAGCAGAAACTATCCAGGCAGTTTGTTCACCATCCTAGGAGCTTTTCTTTGGAGATTGACTGCAGTCAGAGGCAGCATCTTCTGTCTCTCCCCCCCCCCCACTTCCCTTTTCTTTCAAAGTTGAAGTTACATTGTTATGTTTCTGTTTCAATCAACAGGGAAAACATTGCAACACTTAAAGGGTTGGTATAGTTCATTGGTTGAGATGACGATTCAGCTTTTAACTTTTGGGAGATGTTCATAGAAACCACTCTATGAAATGTTAAAGAGCATGCCATTCTAAGAGGAATTCAAAGTTTATTTGATGAAACTCGGTTCTAAAATGGCTGATATACAAAAACAAAGAAAAACAAATCAATCCTGATAAAAGGTAGGTCCCACATTTTATTAGGGTTGCTTGTTTTGGATATTTCAGCCATTTCAGAACCAATTCTCATCAAATAAACTTTGAATTCCTGTTAGTGTTACATGCTCTTTCATATTTCATTAGAGGTTCCTCATTACCTAAAAAATCATCATTAAAAGAATGTGGAAACCTAAAGTCCCATCTCAACCAAAACTATACTAACTCTTCAAGCTTGTGAAGAAATTACACAATTAAAGTCTGTCATTCCCAATAAGAATTACACTTGCATGATGGGCTGAAGGCACCTCTAAGCAGTTGTCTCCTTTTGAAGAAATGCATCTAGGCACTTGGAATTTCCATCCCCCCCCCCCCCCCCCCACCCCCACTCCATCCCAGTTCTGCAAGTCACAAAGAGCACATTTATCAGCTTGGATGGTAGAAGTTGGAGGTCTGATAGTACAGTAGAATTGAGCAAGTTACAATGTATTTGAGTATTGTTTGTCGTGCTGCAGCTTGTATTCATAACATTTCATGTGACAAACAAACAAACAAAAAAATTCAAATTAATTCCATAACAAAATCTCAGAAGACTTAGAGTTATGATTCCACTCATAGTTGAACTTAACTGACTTCAAAGCGGTTAATTATCATTATAAAAGGCATGGCCAGGGGAATCAGAAATTTTGTTGACTTGATGAGCTTCATCATGCAGTTGGCCAAAGAGGAAAAAGGTCATATCTCCTTTATCATTTTCATGGGTTTTTTTAATGAAGAACTGTGGTCCTAATGAAGATATCACTACATAAGTGTGTGTTGGGGTGGGGAAGGAAGGGTACCCTGAAGATACGGTCTGTCTGAAGCCATACAGTACAGTGATGGGTTTGGTTTTTTTGTGTGAGAAAATTTTGTTTGGTCTGAAGACCTTTCTTGCTCAATCTTATTGTGAAAATCCAAGAGGTCTGTAGTTTCTAAAACATGATCCATTGTGGAATAAATAGCTATCAAAACCAAAAGTAGAACAGTAATGACCCAGACACCCTTTTTTCTTCTTGTCTTTCTTTCTACTGACTTTATTGTAGGAAAACTACATAGCAGCTCCCTATTTAGCTTCTGCAGAGTACAGACATCGTCTATTGCTAGCAGACACAATTGATCCATGGTACTTGGTTCTGCTGATACCGTACGCTGATAACTATTCACTTCCGAGATAAGTGAAGTTTCACGACCCAGTCCTATTCTTAAATACAGACCATCCTCTGAACACTTCAAAAACACTCCTGTGTGGACGATAGATCTATACAGAACTATGAATAACAAAAAAAAAATGAGGGGTTTATTATTTTAAAGTGAAAGATTCACTCAATTTTCAAGTCGACTTTACAACACACAAATTAAAACTGAAGAAAAGAGTAGTAACAGTTTTCTGAAAATCAGACACAAAAGAGCAGCAATTGTGGGTGGAATCACACACTTTTACATCTTTTCCAAGAAACAGCATAAATACACCTGTGCCCGCACCAGAAAATGGGCAAATGATGCCAACCCCCTCACATTTTAGTAGATAAATGGTCCTTTCCATGAATTCCTCATTTTTGCTTTTACTCTTCTGCCTTGTTGGAATAGTTTCTTGCCGCAACTGCAATTTCTTTTCCCACCCAATCTCCACCGAACCCTAGGCTCGCAGCTTGTTAATGACATGACGAGTTACATGTATATGTTTGTAGCGCAAGCATGGCGCACGTTTGATTGGAAAGCATTTCATGTACACCAGCGATAATGAGAGAGGTGTATAAGCTTTAATTACAGGGGAATGGGGAGCGGTCCGACCTCGCTCGCTTTCGCCAAATTGGAATTTCAGCTCCCGACGATGACATCCATAATGAATTCATTTTGGCGCAGCTTAAAGGGCAACATTGGTCGGGATCTGGCACCACGTTGGAGCCTGCACTATGTCATTCACAGATGATAGTTTATTCATCAACACAGACTCCACAGGATATTGAGCTTGGTTTCCTTCTTTATGGTTTCAAAGTCCCAGAAAGTTCTTTAACACAATTAAAGCAGAAGTCTTGCCACATTTTGAGCATCTCAATATTGAGACTGTAGTAAAAAGAATCCAGGAATCAAAACTTCATAAACCTTGCTGTCTTGACTGCAACCGATTTGCTCATCTTCATTTCCACAATGTGCTTGTGTGTATGAGTGTGTTTGTATGTATGCAAAATGGGCTTTGGCATTAAGTAACATTTAGGCATTTTATGCATAGAGTGCAAATGAAAAGTAAGGCACTCCTAATTTTTTTTTGAATATTTACTTGCAGTGGTACCTTCAGCTGCTTGTTAAAGAAATTATCCTTGAGAACCATTAATGGTAATTTCCACATGACTTTCTCCCACTGAGACATTTATCAAGTTATATGTCAGCATCAAAAAAAGTTTGGCTGAATGCTTATGACAGATTTTCCACTTGTTTATGAATAAAAAACATGCCTCTTTTTAAATGTTTTACTCCTAATGGACAATTAATGATGTCACAAGTTACTCAAGATGAGTATGAAGCCTGACAAAGCCCTCAGCAAGACTGGAACCTTGAAGTATTACTCTTCGAATGTGTAGGGTGCATTTATCAACTCACTTCTGGTGCAGAATAAAGGTTTCCAAAACAACTTTAAATGGAGTTTTGGGCAGTTGACAAATGCAAAGCTGTTTTGATTAATGCATTTCTGAAGTGCTGATAAATGTGTGATTGCAAATGTGTTTGAGCCAGAAATGCATTTCAGCAGAGTTGATAAATGCAAAGTTTTGAAACACATGTTTTACTTGGACCTGTTCATGGTGACAACTGCCAACCACACGTCTCTGCTCCTTGGGTAAGACTGCGCAATGGAGCTGCGCAGTGACGAGGCTTCCCATTTGACTCACGACAGAGTTGATAAATGCAATAACTCCAGAGACGCGATCCGAAAGGCGTGCGAATATTGAAACGCATTTCAAACATGAAAAAGTTGATAAACACACCCATAGATGCCGTCTTGGAGAGGTGAGAAAACACTAAAGCTGCGCTATGCAGCCTACACATTTTTTTTTTTTGGTTCTGTTCTGTTTTGGAGGTCAAAATAGAATTTAAAGACACAATCTATTGTCTAAATCAATGACATATTTCATACAAAATGGAGAAAATGGAGAAGTTAGCAACACTGGTGGAAGGACTAGTGTGGAAATGCCTGTTGCTACCAGTTGTGCCTTTATTATGGAGGCAGAGAATTACTTGGAATGAAACTGTTTCAGCGAGTGTGGGTCAAGACTGAAATTTGATAATTACACACTCTGTAGATATTCTCATTTTGCTTAAATGTCAAAGGACTCATCATTTACTAGAAGTGTGACAAACAGAAATAAAAGGAAAAAAGTATCAGTTAAAATCTGGACGGAAAACTTCTTTTAACCCGTGGAGGACAAGTCCTGAGTATATTCAGGCAAGCGTCTACAGGAAATACGTGTTGTGGCAAAATCAAATCGGCCTAAACGGGTTAACTGGTTGGTTTTCAAAAAAGAAGAAGAAAAGAAGTATTAGTTAAAATCTGGAAGGAAAACTTCTTTTAAGTGACTGAATTAAAGAAAAAATCATGTCAGGCCTTGAAATGTGTGAG
Source organism: Diadema antillarum (assembly GCF_040938485.1). NCBI lineage: Eukaryota > Metazoa > Echinodermata > Echinoidea > Diadematoida > Diadematidae > Diadema > Diadema antillarum. Next base: position 4,049,372 of record NW_027270911.1, on the reverse strand, counting down.
GAAGAGGGATGGCGGACATCTGGCCAGAAAGGATGTGATCTGTTGAGTATTAAGTGAAAACATTCCCATCATATGTATGATTCATAGACATCCTTGTCAGTGGCTCCCAAAAACTCATGTACACCCCCTCACACCCCATCCCTTTACAGGAGCAATATCTGACAAAAGGGGAACATGCCCCGCCCCTCCCCCTCCCCTCCCAATCCCCTTCCCCTCCCCTCCTCCTCCTCCAATCCACTCATTCCACCAATATTAAAGACAAGACGCTTCGGGAGGCGCGGGGCGTGGGATGTTGGCGACCAGCGACAAGTCCCCAGCGTCCATCTCAGACACTGTGAAGGGGATGGACGGACGGACAGACAGACAGACAGACGGAGAGAAATGGGTAGAAAAAAGGTTTTGGCTAAATGAGTAAAACATGTCCCCGTTTGCACGCTATCCTCTTGGCACTGTAATTACCTCAACACAAAACCCCAAATGCCCCCAGACGTGTCTGCCTCAAGCCACACATCTTTTGTGACTTTCTGTGATTGAAATGAGATGGTTTTCCCATCACTTCAATTCGTTTTTCTTTCTGTTTTTCTTCTTTCTTTCCCTCCCCCTCCCTTTGATTCTTTTTTTTTTCTTTTTCTGGCAACATTCTGCTTTGGTGACATTTTCTCTCCACTCTGTTTTGTCGTCCCACACCAACTTTCGAGGCAGTTTCTCGCATTTGCTCTGAACATCATTCAATAGCGATAGTCAGCAGAACAGAAGACTTCATTTGGTGTGGTCCTCTTGCTGATCGGCGTTCAAAAACTGTAGATTCATTTTCCCCCCTCCCTGATCACTTTAACAGCTTTTGCCTTCCACGACAATTTTGCTTGAAAGGATAAGATGCAGGATTTAGAGCTACATTTGAAATAAATATGGCTGTTTTTTTGAAGGAAAATGTTTTATGAAAAAAATTACTTTTGCAATGAAACAGGTTGGATAAGAGTTTGTGTAATTTGGTTAACATGCAACTGTGTTATTTTTACTTTATCATCAATCATTTGAATCTTTCACATCTAGCCTGACAATCATCATGTTTTGGGGGTTTTTTTGTTCACGGTTGGGTGACCATAATTTTAGGGATAAATGGTTATGTTCAACCCGCTTAAACCTTTAAAAAAAATCATTTAGTTTATTGACAGAATCGACTACAGATACTGTTACCAACATGTAACAGCCATGATGAAAAAACATATACGGTAGTCGTGTCATGGTTGAGTGAGCACACTCTAGAGATGAAGCAAGGATGCTGAAATGTATACTGTTGATACAACATGCATTCACCTTATATGTATGTACGTAATTGCCATGATGGTAAACAATACCATAGTAATTTGTTGGCAATATTCTCATTGGCAAAATACCATGGTAACAGATACTGTTTTCATTTACGAAACACTGTGGTATTTCTGAGAAGCATTGCAAATGCGCATAATTTTATCTCAAATGGGAAGAGACACAAAAATGCATCACGTCACGTGGAAAATACACCTCTGCATGATTGGTGGTATTTCACGACACAATTCACACTCAAATCTTGCATGTGTGTTTCATTGGAACTTTAAATTACCACCCCCTAAACACTGCGTTATTTCACTTCCAATGTGAATGCAGCTACTACACAGTGTATAAAAAGGCAAAGGGGTCAAATGATGAATAAGGTGTGGGGGGGGGGGGGGGGATTATTGCTTACTTTTGAATTCACATAAGAAAATGTGAATGTTAATAACCATACCAAAAACTAATTAGCCAGTCATTAATACAGAAATGTGTCCCCCCCCCCCCCCCCCCCCCACAATTCCTATTTTGACTTTTAATTTTGGTTGGTTAAATTTCTGAAATTTTCACATGCATGTTTACCATAAAATGTGCATCCTCATTTTCAGCATTTCAAGTGAATTTACTTATTGGTTCATAGTTTAACTACACTGAGTCCTTTCACATCAATAATAATATTGGCCCAGCACAAACTAACACTTGTATCAAAGAAGCTTCTGGCTGATTCTGCTAATCATATATCACTCTTTTAGGCAAGAATCTCTGCCTACAATTTGCCAACAATTGTAGAGCTCTCAATATATCTTAGCTTCAGGTAACAGCAACTGCTTCTGCATATCTTTGTCTGTTAGACCCCATTTACAGTGCGGGGCTGGTCCGAGCCAAGGCCGAGCCCGGCCTCAATTGCGGGGCTGAGCCCCGCAATTCTGTCCGTTTACAGTGCCGGGCTCGGCCCTGGCTTTTAATTCAAACCTTCCAGTATTTTGTCGTAGTGGCGCTCTGCTTGTAAACAAACACAATTTGATATAGTCTGGTTTCCAGACCCTTTGCCAACTGGACTCCGCGGCGACGAAGTCGCCGTTCAGCAAGGGGTTTGCCGAAGAAAAAATCCTTTGCAGGACAAAAGCACCTTAAACTATACTACTTTTCGACGTTGAAGGCATTAATATCCTGAATAGCGAAATAGTATGGGTAGAGGGTCTGGAAGCCAGACTAAATTTGGTACCGCATTTGGCCCGGTTTGCATTTACACTGAGAAAAGGCTGGGCTCGGCCACGGCTCAAACGCGGCCAAGACCACCTCAAGAGTGTGGCCAAAGGCGCGGCCAGTTTTGGCCCCGCATTTGCCCTTTTGTGCGTTTACACTGAAATGAAGGCCGGCTCGGCCGTGGCCGAGGCCGGTCTTTTCGCTCACTGTAAACAGGGTCTTAATAAGTGTGAAGATGGCAGACAGTTCTCATCACTTCTAAGATCCTCTGTTGAAGTCAAACTCCAGTGGTATGTATGCTCTCTGGTACTACCTTTCATAGCCTTACTTTTGAACGTTGACACAAAATTGGGCGGGAGAAAGCAAAATTCTGAGTGGGTGAAAATGCATCCTTTTGTGGAAGACACACACTTTATCTACAGCCAGAGAAATACATACTCAAGCTGGAGAGTAGATTATTTTTGCGAAAAACATACTATATGGCTTCAAAGCTGGAGAGTTTGAGTCTCTGCAATAGAGTTCCTCACAAATCAGTGTGTGCAAGTACAATTTTGTATGTGTGTGTGAGACAGAGTTGATTTGAAAATCCTTACTTATGGTATGTTTCAGCAATGTGCCTGCCTTGTAGCATTGATGGTTTGGGGGGGAGGGGCTGATCTAAGGAATACCAACCGGCATGCCAAGAATGTAAACACACAAGTGAGAATTTCCAACTCGGGTTGGAAATAGGGAGGATCACAGACGACGTGGAAGACAAACCAAAGAGGAGGAATTTCCCTTTCTGGAGGAGAAGGAGGATGATGGCGATGAGTGCTATAATTGAAGAATGGTGTACAACCGTCATGATGCGGGAATTAAAGAACGGGCGTGGGTAAGCAGGACTGGTTGGTTCAGCATCTGCTAGCCACTCATTACTGTCCAACTCCCACCCCCTTTTTTTCCCCCCTTTTCCTCCCATCTCATCCCAATCTACAGATGAAGAGGGGTGCGGGGAGGGGAATCACCATCCCAGAGGCACGCCATTAATCATTCAAACGTCAGCTCCAATAATCTAAACCTCCCTTCCAATACTTCTTTTTCCTTTCTTTTCCTGGTTCCCCCCTTTTTTTTTGAACATCCTCCCTGTCCATCTGAATGGGGCTGGGGGAAACTTCTTCGAATGAGTCACAGGGACAATTTCCGTGACAGGTCTATCCGTGGAAACACCTGCACAGCAGAAATATGAAGAAAAGCACACACAGGCTATCAAGTACTATAAAAGACCATAACACAAAGTGTCAAAAATAAACAAACAAACAAACAATGACAGACACTTGCATAGCCCTATTTCAAAATGATAATGATATGCTGTTATTTCCCCCATTTCAGCAATTTAGTGTAGTGTAGGGATTTGTTCAGGGTTTTTGTTTCGGATAAGTTAGGTTATAGGTCTTTTTGTCTTAGTTTCTTTGTTTCATCCATTTTCAATGCTTATCAGTCTATCGATCATATAATTTCTTGTATTACGTGTGGGGGGAATGCAGCCTACAAGCTCAGCTTTTTAGCATTCCTCCCCATTTCCAACATTTTCCTATACCTACAAGTTTTCTGTAAATTTATCCTTTACTTTGTATGATGAAATTTATGCACTGTATTCAATTTTTGTAATATATTTATATGTTTTTGTTGGAAATGAAAAATAAATGAATGAATGAATGAATGAATGAATTTCAGTAATAGTATTGACCTTCCAGTGGGCTCTGCATGCCTCTCCCACTACGCTAGTGATACCAGGTATCCATTTTAAACACCAGGGTCAAATGGAACATTGTGGGTAAAGCATCTCATCCAAATTCCAAGAAGAATGGGCACACATTGGCAGGATTTGAATCCAGGGCTACCTGTATAGGAGTCTAGTACCTCGTCCACCACACAAGGTGCGCCAAACAGTTACAGTTCGTTATTCTGATGGTTAATTTATCCAAAAATGAAATAAGATTTGTTATTCCACAGGTTCATTCATCTGAAAAAAGAAATAAAGTGTGTTATTCCAAAGGTTTGTTACTCCAAAAATGGAGAAAAAGGCTTCTTATTCTGAAGATTTGTTAAGATAAAAAAGGAACAAGGTTTGTAATTCAGGAGGTTCGTTAGCAGGCACCTCTTTTTTTTTTTTCATTTTTGGATTAATGAACCTCGGGAAAAATGAACTTTAGATTTTCAGATTGATGTCCTTGTGAATAACGAACCTTGTTTAATATTCTGATCAACAAACCTTTGGAATGACAAATCTTATTTCATTATTGGATTACTAAACCTTCAGAATAACAAAAACTGTTGCCAGGATGTAGGGTGAAATCTCTTTGATGTCATCTGAATCATAAAGATATATTTCCACTGCAAATTATTAGTTCAGTAGGTGCCTAGTAAGCCATTGAAAGGGAATATTGTTCCTTTATTGTGACATCATGAATTGTTGTAATCTTCTTGTCCGATGATAAAAGCTTGTGATTTGAACAAAATTATAGACTTATAACTTTTGAACGGATTATCTGACTTTCCTCAAACATCACTAATGCGAGCTATCTATTCTGCATTCACTGAATCCACATATTTCTACATCACATTGGGGTAGATTTGCCTGTAAAAAGTAATGCAAACTTTTGCCGATCTACAACTTCACAGTATTGGTAACAATGGTAATAGCAGTAAAACTTACTGTAAAACAAGGAATGTTAGTGTGCAAATTTCGCGAGCCAAGATTCGTGAAATTTAAATGCATGCAAAAGTTCTTGTGCACACTATGCATTGAATGTTAGAGGCAACTCACTGAAATTTCTTGCTGCGAAAAAGGCCGTCGGCTCCAATTCATGAAAATTTCGAACCATGAAAGTATCAAGTTTTACAGTGGCAATGAAACGATGAAAGACAAAAGTTATGCCCAAAATCTATTGCCATAATCATTTGTGCATATGAAGAGTTTGTTTGCAAAAACCGATAAGTCCATATTTGCCAAATGGAGATATTTGCGATTAAAGGTCAAGAAAAATAAAGAGAATAATAAGAAAATATTTGCTTCTTTTGACCATAACTTCAAAAATATACCTTTATATGTAGTGACCAATATATCATTTAAAAGGTATTATTTTGTACTTTATGACAGAGATCGTACTTCGAAATCTTACAAAATGGACTTATCGGTTTTTGCAAACACACCCTTCATATATTTCCTTGAATGACATCAGCAGGGTTCTTCCTGTCTGCTACATGTATGTATCCGAAATCACATTTTCCTAGGATCAAATTATGTGATCACTACAAAATAAATCCTAACCACAGCCAAAACATCCCCAGCGAAACTTGAAAAATCATAAAACTATGATTGACACACACAAAAGACACGAAAACAAAATACAACAAAAATAGCTATATCAAGTCTATGTACCATCCATTAACCTGGTTTTCCCCTGTGAAACCATAGCAGGCAGACACTTAAGAAAAAAGGGTTACTCTCCCCTCGAGTGGCTTAAAGAGTTCTGCCACTCCTTGAGCAGTTGTTATGGGACATGATTTCCTGTTATTTCACGGAGGACGACAAGGGAAACGGAAGAAAACTTCCATTGATAAAATCAAGACCAGGTTTGCCTTTCCCCGTTCACACAGCGAATTTTGCGAGACTGCGCTTCCATGACTTCAAGGGAAAGAAAATCCCATCCTTGCTCCGAATAGACCCTGATGAACAGAATGATGAGTAAAGTGAACGGCAAGATTCAGCGAAAGTGCTGAAAAAAATCAGGCAAGATAAAAAACAGAAGCAGAATATTAAGGATTCCCATATTTCCAGCTTATAGAAATCTAGTAACAAATTAGAAGGCGGCAGCACACAAGACTCCTATTGGCTTTCATATCAGCTTTCATCAATTTCTTTAAATGATGTAGATTCATGATAAAGAATGAAATGATATCCTTCATCAACATTCTTAGGGAGTTTCAACTTTAAAGAAACCATCTTTACAAGATCGTAAAAATCCACAAATAAGAGGTAAAAAATGACACTGGTTGCATTTTATAATAAAAAGTGAAATTACTAGCTTTTTGTGATCAATATTTAGACCAACATAAAGATGGTAATTTGTTCATTTTCAGCATTTTTTACTGGTGACAGTGGCAGTCTGTGTCAATGAATTGAACATTGATATCACCACACTGATTGAGAATTGAACACACATCATTTAAATATCTATATCACAAGAGAAAAAGAAAAGAAAATGTATACATAAAAACAAAACTTTCAAAAGATTTTCTGCCTTTGCGACAGCTCAGAGGCGGAAAAAAGGTACAATCATACTAAAAAAAGTTGGCACAAAGAACCAAAAAACATTGACATATCATTGGTTGAGAACCAGAAGGTCTTTATCACAATCTTTGAAGTATTGAGTTAAACATTGGTGTAGAATATGTTTAAGAGCCTGATTTTCTCTACATTATGGTGTCAGGTTTGAATTATTTTGATTTTCAAAACCTTAACCCATTAGTAACTGAACCATACGAAACCGCCTGCCATTTTTTCAAACAGCAGTTTTATGCTTTACCGCATTTATTGTTTTCATAAAGAATATATAATTACTTAATTTGAAAGGGGTCAAAGGTCAACAAAAAGTATGTCAGAATTACTTATGTGACACACCATTCTCTTGACAAAGTCTTAGGCTTTCAAATAAACGTATATATAATAGACAACTAAATAATCTAGAAAGTTGTTGAAATTTGACAAATATTGCTGTACCTTTTAGGGAACCATATGCCATTATGTGCAGAAACTTCAGTTGCTAAAAGGTTAAATAGTTGGAGGCCAGCTTTCTGTCTACACAGTATGATGCATTTCTGACTTGAAGTAGAATTCTTAATACACAAAAGTAGCACTTTGCCTTTAATCCTTTTCACAAAGTACAGTGCTCCGGGAGTAGTAAAGCTTCTGAAAACAAAAGTCAACTCCAATTAAACATGGAGAACGAACACAAAGAAACTGTATCCTTCAAAGAAGAACGACCCCATTTTGATCGAGGAATTTGAACTTCGATTGGAGAACTCTGTGAAAATTTTTTTTTTTTCCGAAGCAAGAGACAGAGGACAAAGCACCTAGAAGAAAGAAAGAGAGTTTGTACTTTAGTTTTCCTTTCTAGATGTATTTTCAGAAGTGCAGCCGCCTTTGAGGGGCCACATTCAAGTTTACATCTGGAAACTGAGCCAGGAAAGGGGAGGGAGAAAAAAAAAAAGTTTTCTGTGGGCTTGCGGACAGGCATGATACTTCAAAGATAACCCAGGGGGACTTTCGATCAGGGGATTTTTGTTATTGTTTGAGACAAGGATTGTCACAACCCAAAGGAGAAAAAGATAAGGAAGTGGAAACTGCAATTTTATTCTCTCGACCGTTATCCTCTGGCAGGAAGAAGTGGATCTTGACAGTCACAAAGTTTTAAAGTTGTCGGGGTAGTGGGGCGCGATTGTGGTGGAAGCTCACACCTCGAGGTATATAGAGACAACTGCAGTTCCAGCCGCGTTCATGTTGACTAGAATGTGTGGAGGCAAAACTCGGAAACAGATATCACAGTGAACGTTTGCATGCCACATTTGCATGCAAGGTTCAGTGAATGGTTTGCCAACTTCTCAATTTGCTCAAATGCACAACTGCATACAAAAAGATGAATGAAACCATGCCTGGGTACATACAAAGCATCAGGGCATAGCTTTGTTTGAAAATGTACATCACAGGAAAGGTTGCAATTCACTACCTTGTTGTGTCTTTTTGTTCTTCGCCTAAAGACACAACTACTGCTACACAATGACTTGAACTGGGGACTTTAGGCCTACAGGAATACTAGTCTGAGGTATCATGTTCTTTGTCAGAATAGTTCTAGAGCTAATGATTTAGTAATGAAGACAGTGTAAAGGGGATGGGATAAGATTTGCTCGATTATTGGAAAAATTGGGTCTTGGGAAATTACCCCCTGGGCAATTCCCCTTCCCCTTCCCCTTCCCCTAACCCTAATCCTAATCCTAAACCTAATCCTAACCCTAACCAAAACTGTAACCCTGAACCTAACTCTAACCCTAATCTTTACTCTAACCTTACCACAAACCAGCTCGAGGAGGGGGGGAGGGGCTGTAATTGCCCTGATACCACAAATTTAATGATTTTAGCATTTTTAATCACAAATAAATCAGAAACTATGGCATCTGTCTTCTGTCTGATTTATTTCTTTATTGTACCTACATGTATATCACAGTTCATCAAAAGCATGTTTAACTTAAAAATTCCACAAATGTCATATTTGTATTCAAATAATTACATTAATAACACCTTCATTGTTCAATTAAAGTGACTTTCCGCTATTCAGCTGATAAAGTAATTCTTGGTGGCTTTCACATATTTTAAAACGAGCACTTCACGGCTTTGCAAATATCAGTACATATCAAAATGGTATGGTGAAAAGAGCATAACAAGATGTCTTTGTGCATTATGTTGTCTGTTCAATGAAATCCGAACTGCCATTAAATGCAGATGACACGCGAGCCACCGCGGCAAAAATAGAAAACAGGTGGTTTGATAATTATCTTTGCAGATTTCACATACAATCTGTTTGTCCTTTTTGACAGCATTGTTTCTACGGCTTCATGCCCTTTGTAGAAGATGTGTATGATTGATGATCCATTCACATTACACAAATTCAGCAAGAACACTCATACGGCCCTGAACTTGACTTCTCCACAATCCAATTCATTTTGAAGACAAAACATTCTGATGTCTGAAAAGCGTGTGCTATATGAGTTCTAAACAACTCCGGATATATCCACTCAGTTTTTAGACATATTTCTCAGCAATACAATGAAACCCATTCACTAGAAAAGGATGGACTTTGATAGGGCCCTCTCAAACATATACTAGTTACACACATTGTGTATTTATGAATAAAAAATGATGAGCTTTACGTACAACAGCTGCCAATTACTTACATGAAATGTAAATAAATAGGAAGACACTTTGGAGGGGAAAAATATGAGAAGCATTATGAATATTTACAGATTTGTGAATAACTCCTGAATGAGGATGAAATGAATCTCACTTACTGATATATGTGAAGTATGAAATGAAAATATTGTCTGAATTTTTTCTTCCATCTCATCTGAATGCTTATGGCATTTCTGAGCTTCAGGCTGCAACATGTGACAGTCAACCTTTTATATATCTAATGGAGAAGTAGTTTTTTTGGGGGTATAATTTTTTTTATGAGAATATCTAATGCAATGATCTTATATCGCTATTTGGCAGTATTTTCTACAAGAGGTATAACCTGCTTCTCTAATGCTCAACTGATTGCTTCATCTATTTCAGGCCTATGAAATTTTGAATCGACAGAATAAATCTGCAACGTGATTGAGTCGTAGTTAAGAATTGCTTCAAAATACACTACCTACATTGCACTAAACATTTCTATGTCTGCCCCCTTTTTACTTTATTTCTATCTCATTTTGTTGAGTCTTTTCTTACTCGGCTGTATCGTAGCATATTTAATTTGATGTTGCATTGCTTTATTTGTTTTGTTGTTGTTTCTATCAATGTCACACTGTGACTATGAGAAGAATGCTGCTAGATGTTTATTCCAGCCAACAACAAAAAAAGCCATAAAACTCTGCTCATTAGACCTGCTCCCTTTCAGTTGCTTGGCAACCATCCTCCATTGTCCTCATCTGTCCTTCTGGTCTCAAACCATTCATCTCTTCCGGTCTGAGACTTCTTTTCCCTTATCCTCGTCTTCTTGTTTCAACAATCAGTCAACTGTGTCTTCCATGCAATGCTGTGCCCTGTTTTTTAATAGTTTTAACCTTTCCTGAGCCAATGAGTCAAATGTGCACAAACACCACGCACACACAAACCTATAGACAGGTAATTAATGTGGGGCTCAGAGGGTTAAGCGGTAATTATAAAACAAGATGTGCACTCTACTTTATAAACTATTAAAGGGCTGGTATACTGTTTGGTTGAGATGGGGATTCAGATTTTTTTTTTTCTTTGAGATGAGAGAAATATGAAAAATGAATGTAATTCTAAAAGGAAAACAAAGTTTATTTGTTGAAAATTGGTTTTGAAATGGCCGAGATATCAAAAAAAGGTGGTCCTAATAACAGGTGGGACCAACCTTTTCCCATCTTTTATTATGACCACTTTGTTTTTGGATATCTCAGCCACTTCAGAACCAATTTTCATCAAATAAACTTTGATTTCCTTGTAGCACTGGATGCTTTTTCACATTTCATATGTGGTTTCTCATTATCTTACCCCAAAAAAACCTTAAAAGCCTGAAGCCCCATTTCAACAAAAACTATACCATCCCTTTAATGCACATCTGCCTTGTTTACTGGAAATCTGAGTGTCATATGAAACAAAACAGAGGGGGAGAAAAAGAGTACAAAAAAACAAAAAACGATGAAAGAAGTCTTAAAATTAATGAGCCATGAATGTCTCATGCGGACTGGGTACTTTGTAGTTACCTTTGTCTTCTTGTGGGAAAGATTATGTCGGGACAAAAAAAAAAAGATTCCATAAAGACACATCATACGTGCTGAAAGGCATGAACTGGCCTTGGACACTTCTCATTAGGAGCGTCGATAATTATGTTCTTATTTGTTGCGGTGAAGACTTGAGATAATACAGAAATCATAATATTTTCAATATCCTCATTCCCTCCCCCTCCCGACTATCTGAAAGGCCAATAATTATTTGCTTATACCTCTCCTTGTACTCTTTCCAACCAGTTTGTGCATAATGTCAATAGCACTTTTAGGTTACTGCGTTAGAAGGATTATAGTAGAAGTGAAAATTTTTAGCGTATTTTGCACGAACAGAAACCAGTACGAATATAAAAACAAGCAAATATTTTTGCATGTCATATGTTCCACTAATAAATGCCTGGATTCTGCAGAATTAAGAAGATATGAAATTCATCTTACCTAGCTGAGCGAAAATCTACTCACGCGAAAATAACCACTTTTACAGCAATATATTCATGAGGTATACGATTGCTACTACTACCACTACTGTTACTATTACTGTGACTAATACTACTGCAACTACTACTACGACTACTACTATTAATAACTGCTGCTACTACTACTACTTCTATTACTACTACCACTGCTCACAGAAAAAACTTCCTGCAAGGGAAAAAAATCAAGAGGTCGGAAAGTATGATTCCTCTATGACTCAGTTAACTTATACACGGACAAGATCTTATGTATGGTGAATAGACCACAGAAATTTTTCACATGATACTCTTAGTTCAAGTTGGCCTACCCCTTTATCAACTCCTAATCGCCTCTTTATAGATGAAATACATTGACACATGTGTAGTTCCCCTCCCCCTCCCCCCCCCCCCCCCCCCGACTTCACTACATGTACATGCCACATTGGGTGTCCAAAGGCATACACGTTAATCATAGGAGCGGAGCCATCATTCTGAAGTCACATGCCACTGCCTCACTCCACGCTGTCCCTTCTGCAATGTCAAACTACCCAATGTGGAGGTCACCTGGGGGTCAGTGCCAAGGTCACCGCCAAGAGTGGCCAATTTGACCGTTGAGTCATTAACGACTGCTGACAGCCGTCACATCCCCCTCGCGCATCCTGCGCAGACATGACAAAATTACCAGCTGAGTTCTAATTGGGGGAGTCAATAAAACGGGGAAAGGCCCAGCGAGATGGGTACGCATCCTTTACGACTGTTGTGAGTCACATCTAACGCGGAACGCATCACTCGCGACACTCTCACATCTCATCGTTTACGACGCTCTCACAGAATACATCAAACATGTCACTGACTCTAATGGCACCTATTTACAAACAATGCGGTGTATCAAGGTCGCACACTTACTGAGAATTGGCCCATGGCATGATAAGGAGATCTCTTATCTGTGGTGATAGCCATTAATATATACAAGTATGAATTACATTATATAAATAATGCACAAGTGAGAAGGCATTAGTGGAGATGCAGTGCATTTAATGGTGTTTACAATGGTTTATTCAACATGCACGACATTGTGAATACCCGAGAGTGCGCTGCATCTCCACTAATGTCCCAAACTTAAACCTGTGCATTATTTGCTGTATCAAATGGTTCTATGAATATTTTTTTTTTCACTTACCTTTATGGGAAAATACCAGTCAATTACCCAGCTTTAGAAAACATAGCAAAGAAATATTCCAACACGATAGAACTGAACGCAAACTTGTTTACGTAAAAGGTGATTGAGCGAGTGCTTGTAATTGACTGAGTGCGCATTGCTAAAGTATGCAATTGTGACATCATTGAGGACAAATATGACATGCCACAGTCACATGTGTATCTCTGAGCGGTCATAAGTACCAATTATTAGCATGCAGTCAATGGTAAAAAGAAATAAAAGACTGGTCATGTGCTTGCTCGCAGCCAATCAATTGATTAGAATCCATAAAACCATTTTATGATATATAACATTATTGCAGTTAGACACTTCAGAGTCTATCAGCACCGGTCAGACAAAAAAAAGGCAGTTGACGGAAATTTGAATTGTTACACACGCATTCTCACTTCTCAAATACTACTAGCATTCACATAATGGGTAGGACCTAATAAAAGCATTTTGCCCCTCAAGATTTAATGTTGATAGCATGGATATTGTTGATACACACACTACATACATACATACATACATACATACATACATACATACAATTGTTTGTGATAGGGAAATGTCTGCTACATCGGCAGGGAAAATAAACCCAGACTGCTTCTCTCTGTAAGTCTCTTTAGAAGAAATCGAATCATTGTGGCAGATTTCCCAGTAGTGAGATCTAGGTCATTTCTGGCCATGATAGATAAAGAAAGAGAGCAAGAAAAAAAAAAGTTTCAGTTGGTCTGATGCACTAAACAGCCTCAATGTGTTTTCTTCACCGTGATGGTCACGCCACCCCACCCTTCCTAGCTGAGCCAAGAAACTCATGAAAAAAAAAAAGGCACTGCAAGTTCATTGCACTCTACTCCAGCCACCAAAAAAAAAAAAAAAAAAAAAAATGAGACAGAGAGAGGAGAAAAAAGAAACGGAAACCAGTTTCTGAAAAATGTCTGCTCGCTTTTTTGGAACGAAATGCACAGCATGGTAGTTGCCACCGATGATTCTAAAAGGTCACTGTCCTTCAAAATCTACCTCCCTCATCCGTTGGTGACAACTACTGCTGATACACACACACACACACACACACACTGTCTCTGGGGTGGCAAAACCTTGTATCTCACAAATCCTGGATTTCAGGAAAGCAACAAAACTTTTATTACCATTTTTGCAACATTTTCACAAAACAACTTTTTCAATAAAACATCTGAAAATATAACTCTGATGTGAACCTTTTGCGACATGAAATGTGTATCAATAAACTATCCCTTATCTTCTGTGGGGAATCCTGTCTCTGAAATACCATTGACACATGTAATATTAGATGAAATTACAGTGGTTAGGAGGAATGAATCAGAGAGTTAAAAGAACAATCCACACTATACCATATGTCCAAAAAAAGAGTACAACGGAACCCTTCGAAACAATAACTTTAAACATAGTGAATCACTCCAAATACAATTTCAGAGTACGAAACTATAACTTACACTTGTATTACTCACATCTTACAGAAAATGCCATCTGATTTGCTTCAGTGGTCAAAGAGAAATGAGGAACTTTGTAGAGCATGTCTGGAACCCCTTAATTTCCTCCAAGTTCTGTCCATTGTGTTCACATATTAATATGCAGTTCCAAGAGCAGCTAAATGTAAGTGCTAAACCTGGAAGAATCAGACCCATGACATGCTTTACAACGATCCACATTTCTCTATGACCACCTAATTCTAACCAAATTGCATGGGATTTTCTGCAAAATACAGGTAAGATGTTATGTTTTTAGACCCTGAAGTAGCACTCAGACAGTTTAATCATATTGGAAGTAATCAATGCAAAAATCTGATTGTATTTATTTATTTATTTATTTATTTATTTATTTATTTATTTATTTATTTCTATTTTTTTTTTTTGGGGGGGGGACATACTGTATATTCACAACACTGGACGTAGCCAGGTCGGTCATTGGCTGGCTCGAGCTAGAAAAGTCAAAGACAAAAAGTCACAACAACAACAACAACACCAACAAAATAATGGATCAAGGGAAATCACTCGATGTACATTGTCTTTGTTGCTGGAGGGGAAAAAAAAAAACCACCCTGACCCTCAATTTTACCATGGTCAAAGCAACAATGATTCTGCTATTTTAGGGAGGTGAGGCCAATGGTCAATAGCACTGTAGCTGACCTTGAAATTGTTATTAACACAAGTTGAGTAAAAGCCATACTGTGTGTACCAATGGCAGAGTGTACACTGCTCCCCAGCTGTGTTTGACCTTAACACATACCAACTCCATGAGAGAGAGAGAGAGAGAGAGAGAGAGAGAGAGAGAGAGAGAGAGAAAGAAAAAAAGATGATATCAAAGCTCACTTTATACAGGTGCATATCGATAAAGATATTTCTTTCTAACCCCCTGTTCAGACGCAAGCCAGTTTATGCCAAAACTCGATAAAGAAACGATGTATAAAATATCATCATCTGTATAGCCGACAGACCGTTCAGATGATAATTTCAGCCATTCTGGAAAACGTCGTGTGGATGTGCAGTTTGTCACTGAACACGTTGTTATGGTCATGAGTGACAGCTATGGGGTCACCTTTCGTGCTCGCGCGCTCCCATTAAGTCCCGCCCAGTTACACCGTTCTATGGTCGCCATACGTTCAGACGCACAATTGACACGATGGAATGCTGACTGGTTATCGAGTTCTGGTTCAAAACGATGCTCTGACCGTTTCGTTATACGGTGTTTCGTTAGTCAGCATTCAGTATGTAAATTCATCATATAGCTATATCATTTTGGTATGGCTATACTGTTCTAGTATAATTTTTTTTTTTTGCGTCTGAACACCCTGCAATTCTCCCCTTGGAACATGCCTCTCTGTCCAAAGTGGTTGCATGTCATAAATCCCCTGGTCAAACAAACTGTACAAATGTTGAAATATATTCCGGTGGTGGAAAGAACAAAAAAGAGAGCACTGACAGGCACTTGTTGATGCCAAAGGTTTGCAACGAGCAGCACGAATGACTAAATTTTAAGTGAATGCTACTGGCCATTAGTCACGTAGAGTAACCAAAGAATTTTTCCTCCGCAAGCAATCAATCGTGTCCATCTGGACTAAACCATATTGCTTCTTCTAAATTCTGCATATTGAAGACACGTTAACGGCCAATTTCACGTCAGACCCTGAGATTTCTTCTGGTTTTTTTTTTTAACTTTTTGGAAGGAAACTTAGCTCATTACCCTGTAGAAAATGGTGATTCGAATGAAACAAGTTAAGCATAAGGCACGAGAGTGAGCAAAATATTGGATAAATTTGTGAATATTGTGACCAGTGGAATTCAACTAAGAGGAGTTTTCACATAGACAAAAAAAAAACAGCTCGCTGAATTCTCATGAATATTAAAGGACAAGTTCACCTTCATAAACATAAGGATTGAGATGATGTAGCAATATTAGTAGAACACATCATTGAAAGTTTGAGGAAAATCAGACAATCCGTTCAAAAGTTATGAATTTTTGAAGTTTTTGTGCAGTACCCGCTGGATGAGAAGACTACTGCAGTGTATGAATAACTTAGATGTCACATGCGTACAACAATATAAGGATAATATAAAGAGAATTTCACAAAATTCCATCTTTTGAAAAAAGTACACATTCCCCTGACTCGTTACCGACAAATGTTATGGGCAATATTATTCCCGCTGCCTTTAGAAAGAGGCAAGTGAAGTGCTCTTTTATTATGCGAAAAAAGTGAAAATATGTTGAATTTTCTTTTACATTTTCTTTATACTGTTGTACGCATATGACTCACAAGCTGTAGTAGTCTCCTCATCCAGCGGTTCCAACACAAAAATTTAAAAAATTCATAACTTTTGCATCGATTGTCCAATTTTCCTCAAACTTTCACTGATGTGTTCTACTAATATTGTTGCATTTTCTCAATCCTTATGTTTATGAAGGTGAACTTGTCCTTTAAATCATGCCAGCTCCATCTCGTACATACTGTTTCAGAGGTCAAATCATTCGGACTGTAGACATGGATCTAAAATCTAGAGATACGTAACTAGAAAACACCTTCAGACCCAACAATGGGCCCAGTGCAATTCAAGAAGTGAATGTATTTGAGAGAACACATATAATTCAAGTAAACAGCCATACCCGAGTGACATGAGTGTGCTAAGAAACACATTATTTTATAAATGACTTCTTTGTTCAGTGTGCCCACCTTTGATATCAAAGACAGCTATCACATTGTCTGGTGGGTAGTCTAAAGTATTTTTCTTCTGTTTTTTTTTTCAACTTACAGATATTCAATTGAAGGATTCTGCGAAAGGTGGGTGGGTCTTTGATGTTTTTACAGCCTTGAAGACAATATGTGACCCGCTATAACAAAAAGATCAGAAAGTCGAGGGAGGTTGATTTTCTTAAAATGACATGACATTATTCCCTTACTCTTCTACTTAATTTCATATATGACACGACTCATAAAAGTACTCGGTTGCAAAGATATAAGTGATTTTGTGTGACCCGTTGAGTGGTCTAGGAAATCAG
The DNA here is from genome assembly GCF_040938485.1 of Diadema antillarum. Lineage (NCBI taxonomy): Eukaryota > Metazoa > Echinodermata > Echinoidea > Diadematoida > Diadematidae > Diadema > Diadema antillarum. Next base: position 4,032,125 of record NW_027270911.1, on the reverse strand, counting down.
CGTTTTGAGAAAACCGCTTTTAAAGTTTTCCTTTAAATCAAGGAGAGGTAAGACAATTTTCACCCCTTGACGATAAAAGGTATACTCTGAACAGCCTCCATGATGCTCATTCAAGCCTAGCAGCAGTTGTCTATGCACAACCAATCAGTTACCAGGATGCCACGCACTGACCAATAAGATTAATGACAATCTCTAAGAGGTGGTTAAACTACAAATTTCACAGAAAACCATGGTTCCAATATCTATTTTCTCAGAATTTCACACATTTTGCAACATTGCACCTGTTAACAACTTCTTGCTGACGAAGAGAAAGGTCCGAGATGTGGTAGTCTGTTTCAAAGGCTGACCAGACATCATCTATTCCACGAAGAATACACCTTGCACTGCTTAAATGAGGTTTCACTATACTGAAGCTGTGGTCACATTAGCAAAAGATCACAAAGTCTAAGGTCTCAAAGTTTAAGATCTTGAAGTTTCTTGGGAAACTTACCATTCAATCTAGGGGAATTCGAACGCTTGCAACCAAAACTTTGGGAAGCTTATCAAGTGACCAGTCCACCACCTGTTTGCGGCATCACTCGATGATTTGTGGGCGGTGCATCACTTGATGATTTGTGGGCGGTGCCTGATTGGATGTAGGCCTACGTGTGTGCATTGTTACATCACAATCATTATCTGTCAAAATGGCGAGCACTTTCTTCTTTGTTGCGCATTCGTGCCACTGACCCTAACTTCGAGAACTGAAACATCGAAAAGTTTGGCTGTCCGTGTGGATGGACGAGCAAACTTTGAGAAGACTTTGTAATCTTAAACTATGCAATCTTATGCCAGTGTGACGGCAGCTACTGACTGACAGCATAACATTTGAGATGACTGGCTTGAATAACAAACTATGGAGCTGTTCAGAATATCATCATGCTTTGACTTCCTCTTTACAAATTCCACTATCAAAGTGTGTGTGTGGGTTTTTTTTTTTAGGTCTACACATGCATTGCTATATGATTTTATTTCATCAGCAGGTAAAGCATAAAATGCCACACATTATTACATATCAGTCTTGCAGCAAGAATAGTGTTCCCCTATCATCGACTTGAGGATAGGTCATTAATTGTCTGCAGTTTCCAGCTAGTGAGTTGTTCAGACTTGTTATGACAGGAAGTGAAACCTTCTTTAGGTGTTGAGCACCAAGAATAAAATCATCTTCGGCATCCTATAGCACTTCTTGGACACTGTCTTTATTGTCCGCCTTCTCTCGGCTGTTATAAATGGCTGTTAAAACAGAAACGTATCCAGGTATTGATTCGCCGATGTCAACAAACTTTTCAAGTGTTTCATGTTTTGAAGTGACAGGAAGACATAGCTACTTCCCGTAGAATTACAGTGTCTTATCATGGTCAGCGTGAGACATACAGTGAGTTCCCCCGTCTTCTTGAGGCCACATACTTCCTCTTTGTTACCTCCGCCAAGGAAGGAGGAGGTTATGTGATCATCGGCGTTGGTGTGTCTGTTTACAAAATTACTCAAAAAGTTATAAACGAATTTTCTTTGAATGAAACCTGCATGAAATTGTGATAATGACACAAGAAATAGATGATCAAATTTTGGTAGTGATCCAGGAGTTTGTATGCATTTTTGATGGGTTTTATAAAAATCTTTTAGCAGATAGGGTCAATTAATTTGGGAGTTCAAGCTGTGAGTATTTGAGGTTTGCGTACAAGCTCTATAAGCGTGTTCTCCGCTCAGACGAGGCGCCGTGTAGCTGGAAGCTGATGACGTAAACAAAAGGCTTAGATATCGGGAAATTGGGCAATTTTCAGCATGAGCATATAATGGGTGGAAATGAGCTGCTTGGCGGAGGTATGTGCTCTACGAGTGCTTTTCTAGTTTGTTTATTTGTCTGCTTGTTGATATGGGTTGCTTGGAAATTCCTGGTATAAGTGGTGTGCTTAAAAACTTTTCAAGTTTATTAGTATGTATACATCACATATCTTCTTGCCCACATTATTTTCTTCATTTTTTTTTGATTACTTTTGATGTTTCTCTTCCTCCCTCTATCTTTCTCTCACTCTACATACATCTATTTAACCCTTTGTGCGCTTTGAGATCTGATTGGCAAAGAAAACCCCATAGCGTTGTGAAAACTGTCCAAAGTTCCTGGCACAGAAAGGGTTATACACATCCATCTCATTAGAAGTTAAAGTTACAGAACATAAGAATGCATGAGCATCATTTCATAGTTTGCACCATTAGCAGCACACACACACACACACACACACACACACACACACACACACACTTGCCGGCACATTTCAGGTCGGTTTACCATTTCCATCGGACACGGTCCATTACCGACTATCCAACGCTGGTATGTAAGTATGCATAACTCCCTCCAGCATATGTCACCATTGTGGCACGCATCTAGCAAATTTGTAATGCTGATAAAGAACGCGTAAAGGAGTGGGGGGGGGGGGAATGATATTGCCAACCCTTCATCTCAAGTAGCCCATCATTTAAATAAGCACATCAATGTCTTTCAGCTGTTATACTCTACCACCTCACACACATTAGCACTGTGATCATAGGAATCATGATAGTGATGGCATTCTTGAACTCAGCACTTCGTCATCACTATATTAACCCCCCCCCCCATCCCGATCCCCGAAAGAGCCCATGAGATACCTTGTGAACATGAAACCTGAAGAACTTTTGGAGTGCAGTGGCACTTTTGGGTAAAGCTCATCAGCGTATGCGATCAGCGCTGGGCCGACCAAACAGACGAGATGCAATGACCCATAAACACAACTCGGTTTGCGTTGGGGATGGGGTACAAGACGGAAGACAGATTGGGATGCGAGGGTAGATTAGATGGGGGAAGGGGAAATGGGGGTAGAATTTGGTATTGTGTGTGATAATGAGAAGGATTTGGCTATGAGTGTAAACATAAAGAGCCCCCCCCCCCCCTCCAACAGGTAGCAGGAGTGTCTGACTGTAAATATATAGATACATTTGCCTTATATCTCTTCCTTTTTTTCTAGCAACAATGGGGTTTCAATAACATTGGGTATTGTAGTGACAAAGCCAAGTTACGTTCCCGGAACCATTGAAAAAAAGAAAACTAGGCCTGCATCTTTTGCGCCCCTGTAAGCTCCGACAAAGGATCAATTGGGTGCGTGCGAAGGAATCAATTGTCGTCCTGACAGGGCTTTTATGTGGTGGGAAGGTAAGAAAACGCTGGAAGCAAGAGGCCGACCTTCGCTCAGCGGTCAAAGGGAGGCGGCTTTTCAGCCGTAAATGGCATTTGGCACGCAAACGCACACTCTGAATAATACACGACCTGCTACCTGACTGCAAACATTTGTTAGTCAAAGGAAGAGGGAGAGGGAAAAAAAAATGTACATATGATATGCAAATATCTACGACCAGAACTTTTCATCTCAGCCCTAAACTTTTTACAGAGGCCAACTTTGATCATGGTCTGACCTGTTCAGTGTTCAGAGAACTTCTCACAACTGCTGGACTAGGAACGATGAAATGTGGCTATTGAAAACTTAGCAAATAACCATTAGCTTTGAGAGATGAGTGCAGAAAAGAACGTCTGGTCACGTTAATGGCAGGAAACAAGGCTAGACAGGTCTCCAAGCTTTCCCACAAATCCTCAGAGGTTTCGTCAGAATACAGAAAGAAGTCTTAAGGATACGGACACCTACCGGTATTTCCCCAAAGGGAGAAAACCCTTTTAAAAACCCTTCCATTTTTTCTAAAAATTCCCCCCTGTTGTCCGCACAGAACACAGTTTCAAAGTAGAATTTCTCACATCGAAACCTAATGTAGGATTTGCAAAAAAAGCCTATTGCGGTCACAATGAAAATTCCAGTTTATTTCCCTGCAGTTTTATTGAGCTTACGCCAGTGCAGTTTTTTATATCCACTAAATTATCAGTGTACGCTCCTATGGCCCACCTTTCAAACCCATTACTCCATGGAAGTAACTAAGTTTATACTCCATTGATAATCAGCCATTTTTAGAATAGATCTTTAAATAACATTTTGTTAAAAGGTTATTGAGAGCAATCTACTCTACGGAAAAACTTGCAGAGTCATAGTGTAAAGCAAGATATTTTCGCAAATTGAAGCCAATAATGGTCTTTTTTTGCGCCACGAAATTTTCGTAAATTGCCACTGGCATTCAATGCATATAGTGTAATAAAAAACTTTCATGTGCATTTAAATTTTGTGAATCTTGTCTCTTGCAAAATCCACGAATCCTGTCTCTTGCAAAATTTGCAAAATTAAAATGCACGTAAACATTTCTGGTGTTACAGTAACTGATGTGTACAAATTTTTCGACCACTGTTTTTTTAGTTACACAAGTACTGCGATGGAGTCGGCATTAAATGTCCATAGACTCTCACATTGTCCTCAGTAGTGCAAATACCAGATACTAGTATACACTATTCTCATTACTATTTGGCACTGCACACAAAGCACATTAAAACATAAAGTGATAAAACCAGAGCACACTCAGACAGCGTAAGCTTTACAATTCATGTGATTCGGTCTTAGGCTGCCAAGTTCCAAAAACCCCTGAACTTGATGACTATGGTCCTTCCTCCTCAGATCTGAGCCAATGAAGTAGACACATGATACCAAAGTCATGTGATGAGTTATGAATTCATACATATAACAAACTCAAATTCCAAGCAATTTGTAGCAAAGAAGACTAATGAAGCACGGAGGAAAAGAAATGACGAGTTACAATATGTGACCGTGCATCACAAAACGAACACAAAGTCGCACCCCTCGATTTCACATGAGGACTCAAAAAAGGTGAAATGGGTCAACCGAGTCAATCTTAAGTTTTTCATATTTTCTGACAGAGTTATCCTTCTTCTACATTATTCTTAAGTTTGGGATCACAACATGAATGGGAAAGTGTGTTTTGAGCAGTCTTTCTACAACTCTTTTTTGGGGGGAGAGTAGAATGAACAGATATGTCTTAGTGGCCCCCTTTCATACCCTGAAATCCTTTGCATACTCTTCACTTTCAAGTCTAATAACTTTTAAAAGGATAATCATTGGTGGGGTGACAAAACCTCATATCTCAAAAATGTCAAATGTTCAGGAGAGCTAAAAAACATGGCTGCCATAACATGTAAGTCAATGGAAACAGCCAACTTTTATTTATCCTTTGTGACCTTATTTTTGCAGATGGGCATATAAGGATTAGGAATTACATAGTAATGGTTCCTAGCTTCAATATAATGAAGAAAACTCATTTTCACCAAATATTGAGATACAAGGTTTTGTCACCCCACCAACGTAATGCTACTGCCTTGAAAGTTGGCATTACTTATGGACATAATGTGTTGATAGAGCATGCTAAATTTCAGCTTAATCTGATAATTTCTTCATTGTTGGTGCTCTGGTTGTTTACATCCTGTTTTTTGTCCCATTCATTGCACAGCCAGCATGGTTTGGTAAAGATCAAGCACTTGAATAGACACTACTTCAGAGCCTCTTTTCTCAGTTCACACTTTTCCCGAGTGTGTGCTTCCTTTTCGGTATTTACATGGGTTAGGGAAGTCTATTTGAATTGAGTTATACATTATTCTAAAGCTTAGAGTCTGCTCTTTCAGAATCTGCCCTTAACTAAAAATCCATGTCTGGCGACTTTTTGTGTGTTTTGTGGTGCAGGGTCAGATGAAGAATAGTCAAAAGAAATAGAACATAACGCAATCCAGGCAGGGTATGCTGCTCTGAATATGCTAAACATATTTTGCATGCAAAATAAAGAAGGAATTTTATGGTTTCCCTTATCATTGTGCCAATCACAAACTTATATAAAATCACTGAATAATCTAGAGAGCAATCACATTGAGTGGCACGTGCTAAAGGAAGACACTCAATAACTCTGATGCAACCCATTATCGATCTTAAAGGGATTGTACAGTATTGGTGAAGATGAGAATTGGGCTTTTAATTTTTTGCGAGATACCAAGAAAACACTTATGAAATAGCACAAAGCATACCATATTAAGAGGAATTCAAAGTTTATTTGAAAAAATTGAATTGCATTGAATTCCTCATGGAATTACAAGCTCTTTCATATTTCATAAGAGGTTTCTCATTATCTCACCAAAAAATGTTAGAAACCTGAAATTAGGACTCAACCAAAACTATACGATCCCTTTAATGGGATGAAACCAAACAAGTTTGCAGAATCAAACAAGAGAAAATGAGAGGAAACCACGCAAGGTTGGAGAATACATTATTAAAGACGACAAACTTATGATTCATCTTGATCGTGAAACGAATAAGGTCTAAAATTTAACTCATCATTGAGCAGCAAATGATACAATATTTTCTAAGAATGCTGGAAGCTTAATTTTCAATGTTAAGGAGATAGAGCCATCATTTGTAATGAATAATGATGAAAAAAATACACCTTTTTGCCATTTCATCTCAACTGAAGTACTCCATTAATAAACATCACACATAAAGGACAGCTGAATCCTTTTACATCCTACAGTGAACATGTTTATCGCACAAATCCTAACAGTTAACTTTTGACACAAAAGAACTGAGCTTATACAACAAAACAACTGAAGAGCAGCAAAAATCAAACAAACTTGTATAAGGATTGCAGTGGGCAGTGAAGCCCACTCCCATCATGGAATTTGGTGAGTGAACAAAATACCAAGTGTATCTCTTTTGATTATTAAGCCATCAAATCCTGGAGGAACATTGTTGCAGAAATCATTACCTTGCCATCGCTGAATCTGCAACCTTGAATCTTACTACACACCATGTATTTGAGAAAATGATACACAATTATTAATAATTCTGCAACCATCATTATAAACAACCATAAGTGACCAAATTAAGGTTTAAATAAAATGACTTATCCATTCAACCTTATGACAATTTAGCAAAGAAGAGCAAGAATGTGCATGCAGAATTGGAGTACAGGAAACCATAGACATGTGTTTTTTGGGGGGAACTTGAGGGGTTAAGAACACAGACAAACAAACATGATAGATCTTCCATATTTCACCTTTGCATTTGCTAATTTTGGCATGTTTGACAAAAGCGAATTCTTATCTAGCAATCTAGCATACCTGCTCTTCATTCACGGCTATAAGGCATGAAGGTGGATATACACATAATCTCCACACAGCTGAAACTATCAAAATCCATCTACATATTCCAATGGTGGCTGCATCCTTGCGAAGATCCGCTATACAATACTTTGAGATTGCAAGATAGGAACGCCAGGCAAGGGTTCATTGCAGATGTTTGTCGAGTGACTGTTAAATCAGGCAAATCATTGGAGAAGCAAACCCCATTTTCATAACTTCCTCATTTGAGCAACCTTTCTAGAATGTGCCTAACCTTTGACCACAGATCCAAGATGTCATTCACTTATCTAGTCATCTGTTGATTAGGAGACTGATACTAAACAAGGGTGTATTTTCTCTAGACATCTAGACTGGCATCTTGTGGTAACTGCATTGATGATGACGCAGTGACGATAAAGATGATCGCAACATCAGCTACGCTAAAAATAATGATGACATTTAGCCTATATCTCAATAACAACCATTAACATGCCAAATGAAATCTATCATTACAATAGATGAAGAAGATAAGAGGCGAGAAAGGGTGCAACCAGTTTAAAAAGTTCTTGGGTATAGAGGATAGAAAGTACTCTGGGCTTACCCGCTAGATGATGGAAAATATGGCTATATTTCTTTTTCAAACTTAAAGTGAGTGGAGCCCAAACATCCAATAAGAAGAGAGTCATCATCGACAGATTGCCATCCATCACCAGAATTCATCCGGGGGGAGCGAGATTTGAGCGGCAGCCATGGAAAAATGCCTGCAATGTTTTGTGCACGAATGCACAGCTGTGCCCGGCTGTCACCGAACTCTGGTGGTAAAAGAAAACCTGCCTCTCAAGTTGGTCTCCAGAACCAGTAAACCTTGTACATCATCTCTCATTCCGGGACGTTTCGCTCCTGTGTTCTTCACCGATAAGAGTTTACGATGATAAATAGCCTTTCAGTCGAATCAAATCAAATATTCATTCATATCATCTGATACTAAGTGTGTGATCATCACACAGTTGTTGCATATGGAGAGGGCATCTCTTGAAAGACTGGAATTCCGGCCATGCTTTGGCATCACGACTGTAGATTCTTTATCCCGAGAGTGCAAAACTTTTGCAGTGACTGTTGCTATTAAAATATGATTCATTTTTTTTTATTATTTGGAAGACTGCAATCAATCAGGACATAAAATGGAGGTCCCGTGTATGAGAGAGTCACAACTTATGCACGTACAAGATCCCGCTTCATTCATTCATTGTAAAGAGCAGGGCGTTTAACCCGCTGAAGTGGTCTCACCTCACATCCAACTGGACCCCATGGAAGACCGGATTAACGTAGGTGAATAATGTATGGGCTATCCAGCCATCTTCTCAGATGGAAATGAACAAACAAACATAAATATGCAGAAAAAAATATGCAGGGACTGGAATCACTGAATTGTTTGTTTGGATATCAAGGAACAGCTACAAAAGTAAGCAGCATGAAAGTATCTTTCAGAGTTGATCGTATTTGAGGACAGAGGTCTGAAAATGTGTCGGTAATTCCACTTATCAGGTACAGTGTATGTGCTAGTGTGTTGTTGTCTTTCCAAATCTCTCAAACGAGAATGCAAGCCCTCGACATCTGCAAAAACATTTTCACCTCCCCTACTACCAAGCAATTAACTCTCATTCAAGGGCAATCTGCCAACAGTTGATGAAGTCAAACAATCACATACTCAGATTGCTTTCTAGTCACCTTGGAGTTTTCCTCCCGACTACTGTACATTGTATCTCCCAATGAGCAGCATTTAAATCAATTGCCTAGGAGATTTGATAATTCCTATGGGTTACAATTAACTCATGTACCTGGTTTGCAGTAGGCAATGGATCAAACAAAACAAAACAAAACAAAACAAAACAAAGCAAAACAAAACAAAACAAAACAAAACAAAAAATGGAGGAATATAACAAGGCTAAAGACGTCCTGCATAAATTTTAATCTCATCATTGCACCAACGGTTGGTTCGTGGTATTGTGACTATCCCCAGTAGTGACATGCCACACTGATGATCTGCCCATGGACCATGATCTGCCCCATCACTAGGCCGGGACTGGTGATGCTCTCATCTCACCCCACGGCCAGCCCCACAGTCTACACATTTCTTATGCAGAAAACGAGATCACCACTCTGCCATAGGAACCAAATTCCTCTCCAACATACGACCTTCTCCTATTACAAAGTCAAGGTCGTCTGGCTTAGGCAGCTTTTATTCCTGCCCCACCCCCCTCCCCCCAACTCCAAAGCTCAGTTAAAGGCAGCATATCTTTTTTCCAACTCAAGCAAATCATCTCTAAATGGACGTTTTCCTAGTTCAGTCACTTGCTTATAAACATCTAATCTCACTTAGCTATAAAACATCCTTCCCCAACAAAAGACAACAAATCTCTAAAATTTTAACATTAAAGAGCAACTGATGAAGCTAATTTGCTTCTCTAGAGGGAAAAATCAGGATATGTGCAGAATACCATGCTAATCAGACGTAGGGTTACATGTACATCACAAGAATAACATGCAATGCACGGGGGGGGGGGGGGGGGTACAACACAAAAACAACAACAAAATCCTTATGTTCGTCAAGGACATGCTCTCCTTTAACAATTAAAAAAACATGGAAATGAGTAAACTATTGAATTGAAACATTGCACGGTTACTTTCTGACCTCTTTAATTGAAATAGCAAAAAAACAGGATTAAAAAGATATGGCACAAAAACAGGAAGTCAGCAGAGCAGCATTCGCATGGTCAGAGCTAGAGTTGCGGTATGTCAAGTCTGCCAAGTTACATACTACTACTACTACTACTCTACTACTACTACTACTACTACAGCTGGAAGAACCAGACATCGAGAGAGACAGAGAGCAAGGGAATGAACAAACAGCCGCGGCAGACTACCCAGATAGCCATCTGCGTGACATACTCGGCTGGCAGCGCCGAAAAAATCTGAGATTCTTATCTATTCCCTCTTTTGTTGTTTTCCACTCACCGGCACAGGCAGAGATGGGCGCTCCATTTTGGGGCGAACAGAAGCAGAGGGCGTATTTCTTCTCTCGGCTGACGGCGAAGCTGCTACAAATATCGTTGCACGTGAACTCTTTACCTCTCTGTTTACAAATTCCTATAATTAGTAGTGTCTTTTTTTCCTCTAAATTTGTACAGGCACAATCCCTCCTCCCCCCCCCCCCCCCCCCCACCATGCACACTCTGAGCCATCAACGTCATACGAGATGTGGGCAGATACTTGTTTATCATACAGTCGCAAATAATATGATTGCCAGTTCATCTTCGTAAGCCATGCCAGAACGCGTCCACACCCTGCAAATTATTCGCCTCATTCAACTTCAACATTCTACGTGCGTGCCTGTGAATAAAAGAATAAAAGACTGACAAGCACGGTTTGACTTCAAATCTATTTTAAGACAAAACTAATTGGTGCGTACAATACATGCTGTTTCTACACGACGAAACTTCTCAGCATCTCAGTTTTATGACAGTGCACAAAGATTGCAATTGATTTAATACGATTATCATATCTAACCTTTGTGAAAATTTGAAGACTGCCCACCTATAATCAGTTGTAATGTGCACATACGGGCTACGCTATATCCATCTAGATACATTTTAAAGTCATTCCTGGCTTTGTTATGTCATAAACCACAAAACAAAGCCACTTTTCGCTTGTGAAACTCAAAAAGATTTCTTCCAACCATGCCAGCAGGATACTACTGCAAAACCATACAAATTTTGCAGCATGAAATTTTGCGAATTGGAGCCGATGGCCTTTCTCACAACATGAAACATTCACATATCGTCACTGCCATTCAATGCATTGTGTAGATTTGCCCAATGACTTGCCACTTTTCTGCCATTGGCTTGACAAAGCGCTACGGGCGAAAAGTTGTGAAATCAACATCCTTCACAGAGTTTCCTTTTTATAATTCTACTATAATTGTGAACCAATGTCTTCTTTAGGCTCCAAGCAGAAAACTTTTGCTGTTAAATATATGCACGCATAGATCTATACAAGTTCTTTCATGCAAGATTTGATTTCAAAGGACTATGAACTTTTTCCCATTCATTAATGTTTTTTCTTCTATTTCATAGACACTAAATATTCAAGGTTGAGGGTTTATTTTAAGATTGGGTGACAGTTACGGCCTTGGTGTAACTTGGCATCAAATTCCTTTTATACCAAAATGAAACTAGTGGAACAACTATTTTCTTTTTTGGTTATTTTTTCTTCTTTCTTTTTTGACTTTCTGATGTGCCTGCCTTCGCAAACATATATCTAATGCACCTAGCAACTGAATTGTGCCTTTCAATGTTTCTTCTAAATCCATGAGGAATGAAAAGAAACTGCAACAACATGAGTTTCCTTGTGATCACAGGAAACATGTGAGTGTCGAAGCTGTTGGAGCAGATTGAGTATTTAATTATTCATGATCAGGAATTCCGTGCTGTTTGCAAAGCTTAAAAAAATGGGTGGTTTTATGCTTCAATTCACTGATCTATTGCGATGTAAAATAAACCATCATTATACCATAGAAACTAGGTCAATAACCCTTAGCACATCTTGCGTTAATAGTCCCGCGTATTCTTGTGTCTGTATAGTTCCACTGCAGTTCTAATTCCCTCTTCTCTTTCTGCCGGCTGCTCCACTGTACTTCTGGAACTGGATCATTAGAGTTCTGTTCTTCCTCATCACTATCGTGTCAAACTCCATGGCAACTTTGAGGTGACTCCACACACCAAATGGAAAGGGCTGTGAGTTCAGCTTTACGCTAGGCTACTCACCTGTAACCAACATAATGTAATCCCGTATGAGATCATGTAATGATTTTTAATTTTTCACGCCCAGTGCCCTGCTCATTGTTTTTTTTCTCTCTCCCTGTTTTTCCCCTATCTCTTCTTAACTGTTACTGCCATACAGCAGGGCTGCACACTAACCCATTTCTTTTTTTGCTACTGGCCCGACCTGTCTGCTGGACCAGTTTTTTAGGCACCCTGTTTTTCCATTTTCAACTCGTCCATTCCTGAAAATGTTCCTGGTCCAACAGTGATTTTTACTGGTCCTGGACTGTTGGACCAGTGCCAGTGTGCAGCATAGCATACAAGTACCTGAATAATGTAACTTAGGGGGTGCAAGATCCCCCCCCCCCCCCCCAACAACCCAGCCTATTCCCTACAAGCACTGCTTTTATCAGGATACGTATCAATACCTTGAAATTTCATTTTTTCAAAGTTTCACTTGCTTTTGGTATTAATGCTGTTTTGCATACTATTGTCTGTCCTAGAGTCAATGTCATGTGTATCACCACTTGTTACATCTATGAAATGGAACAGAAGAAAGATATGTTAATACATGAAAAGACGTTTGGCACATCCAGTTCTAGTAAGTAATAGTGATGGGTTATATATATATATATATATATATATATATATATATCAGGGCTCAACACTAACTTTTTTGTTTGGTGGCCCGATGGGGCCACCAAAATCCTCAATTTCAAATTTTTGGTGGCCCGAGAGAAAAATTTGGTGGCCCCGAAAAAAAAAACAATAAAAAACATTAAAAGTCCTGTTTTTTTTAATGAGTCAAACATTTAAGTTTTATCAAGTCATAGTAAGAATTGGAAGTTGGACATACATCTATTCATAAATAAACCTCAACAAACTCGCAACACTCACTCTCAGGCACTCATTCAGTCCTTTTCATCCATCCTTTAAACAAATATAACTGCTAATTTCAGGCGCAAAAATTTACGAATTAATTGACGTACTTTTCAAAAAAAATTGGTGGCCCGAGGCGGGCCACCAAATTTGCCCTTTTTTGAAATTTGGTGGCCCGACTTTCAATTTTGGTGGCCCCGGGCCACCGGGCCACCGTTAGTGTCGAGTCCTGTATATATATATATATATATATATCATATATATCTCATGATCTTACAAGGGTTGGTCTTGTTTGAGTAAAATTTTGCAAAAAAAAAATGTATCACTTAATGAATAATGGATGTACATTTCATTGCTGATAGTGTTATAAGTAACCAACGAAAAGGCTATTATCTAAACACAAATGTTTGTGGTGAGAATTATTTAACCATGGGGGCAAATTTGATTAGAAGACTCTGAACAAGGCAATGAAGTAGTCACTATTAAAGCACATTCACACTGGCACTGTGGTTGTATCAATTGTATTGTTTACCATTGGGAGCGGTGATTTAGAAAATGTCCGAGATATCACATTTGATGCATATGTGTAGATCAGTTGTATCACAAAATATCATACCATGTAACAATTTTGCAATAAAACCTGAAATATAAAGAGATATCACTATCTTTGTCAATAAATCAGAACTGTAAATGGTCTAGTCTAGAAACAGTTTGATCACAACTACTTTTCATATTTTGTATATCTAACAATGCTAAACATCTATTATAACGATTCAAATTTTTACATTGGTTGTTTCTATTCCTAACTCACATTTTAGAACTACTTTGAAGCACTAAAGCTGGGTTTTTGTTTCATCTGCAAATGGTGAATTAAGCCTTTAAGTACTGTAAAACATTTGCAGCATAAAACTTTAATGAATTTGAGTCGACAGCCTTTATCAAAGCATGAAACTTTCTTGAATTGGAGCTACCATCAGCCTTATTGGTGGCATGAAGCTTTTGTGAAATGCCACTGGCATTCAGTGCACTGTGCGTATCAATACATCTGATTTTCTCAAATCTTGGTTTCTTACAAAATCTGCGACGGTTTCACGCCCACGAACTTTTCTGGTTTAACAGTACCAGGGTAAAAGTTCACTTCTCCAAGGTAAGCGCTGCACATACACATATTTTCTATGGAAGAAAAGACCAAAAAACGTGTCGGGTCATGTGACAAATACACTGAATGCGGTGAGTGATACTTCGTGACATGATTCACATTCACCTGTCGCAGGCATAATTTGCGGCAAGTTTGAATTACCGCCCTAAATACCAAAGTATTTCAAGAGGTAATTCGCAAGGTATTTGCAGTCATGTTACGAAATGCCGCACAAAATACCATGATATTTCACAGTAAATGTGAAACGGCCTGCCATCAGACTAGTACAACTCTTTTTTGAGACTTACGGCAGTTTTTCCAGTTTCCTACTTTCTTTCTTTTTTTCTCTCCTTTTTTTTTTTTTTTGTCTTCAAGCGTCTCCGCAGATTATCTGCTTGATTGCATTACCACATGTTGCTACAAAACAATGTACCACAGGGGTGAAGAGGGGAAAATTGGAGGGAGGAAGGGTGAAGGCGGGGGGAGTCTTTCTCTTCAGCGAATTTCGGCTGGACAGCAATCGCTCCGTCGTTCGGGGGCGCACGCAAGAGTGCGCTTGTCATGCCAGGCAAACAATTATTGGGGAGAAGAAAACAGGCATGGCAGCAAATGTGGCGCTCACTCCTTCTACGGCGCGCCGACGCTTCCCTAATTTGCACCTGCTCTACCACAGACTCTTGCCACCACAACAGAATCACTTGCAAAAAATCCCCCCACCCCCCTTCACCCGTCCCACTTCTTCCATTTTCAAGGCCCTATGCTTTTGTTGTTGTTATTGTTTAAAGATATGGCCACGAAGCAGCAACCTTCTTGAAGTAATCCTGCTCTAGGAACTTGAATTTCAGCATTTGCAAAACACTTCAAATACACGCCGATTTTGTCGACTGTGTCCGTTTTCATGTACAGATGAAGACATCATCATTCAAAAAGAAGTCAGAATGGGATTTTATCTGAAACATTACACTGGGACTTTAAATTACTAGCTGATAGATACTGAGAAAGCTGTTATGGCTTGCAACATTTAGCTTTGCTTATCATTCATGTGGAAGCAAACTTACGATCAACTGAAAACACTGCTGACACTCTCATGCCATTTACAGTGCCTGAGATCTGCTTCTACAGCAACCAGGGCACAAGGCAAACAGATCGTTTTCTTTTTTTCAAACCTGGCACTGATTAGGGAGGCACCATGAAAAAGAAAGAAGGAAGGCACAACCTGACTTTGATTTCAAACTACAATGTATGTGGAAAGTGAAAATAAAATATTTTAGAAATCATGTTTAAGTTCAGAAATGAAGGTAAGATAAACTTAAGTGTCCATGTAATGCCTTGCCCCACACACTGGAATCTGTGTCAACAATTTTCTAATCTTGTTGTCTGTCATATCTTATGATTTTGGCTAGGCAGTCCGCAAAACAATGCAGAATGACTTTCAATCTGAAAATATAACCACTTAGAATAAAGTCTGGAAAAGTTTATCTCAAAATACAAATTTCACTACAAAAAGTTTATCTCAACGTTTCCCAAACCAACAATTGCAGACAAAATGTACCTAAGCCAGGTGCCCGCTTCCGAATTAATGACTGAAGCAATATTTGCGCGAGTGAATCCATCAGCTCCTCTTGCCCTCCCTGTTCTGACATTTACCGTAAGAATTAAAGCAGCATGGACAACATTAGGGAGGTGGATCTCCATGACGATTGCATCTTTCATGAAGGAGGAGGACTGTCTGATGGACAAGTGATGTGGAAAATACTGACCATCTTTACAGGCCATCCTGTTTTGTTTTGTTTGTTTTTTGTTTCATCAAATTTCATCAAAATGTTCATCCAAATGTAAAAACAGGGCAATGCAGACTTTAATATACAAGGGGTATATCTAGACGCACTAGGTACAATGCACCACAGGTATAGCAAATGGTATCAGACTTAATTCACCATAGGTATATCAACAGATACCAGACTCAATGTACCCCAGGTATTTCATGAGGAATTTGGCTTTAAAGTGTAAGATAGGATATCATGAAGAATTTCGCTTGATTTACTACAGGTATATCAAGTGATACCAGACTTGTTGAATCTCAGGTATATCTAAAGATACCTGGCTTGATGTACCATTAGTATATGAAGCAGTACCAGGTATAAAATCAAAAGAGATATTTAATAACCAAAGGGCTAGAAGAGAAATAATACACAGCCAGGAATAATCAAAACCTGAAAAAAGAAAACTGGTCTTGGCCTAATTTAAAAAAAAAACAACAACAACGACAAATGATGGAGATGTGGCAAGATTACACAACCACATAAATTATATAATAAGCATAGACTGATTATGTTTCTCTCCTGGGGGGGGGGGGGGGGGGGCAAAATGAGTTGCCATGATGACTGCTAGCCATCATATACTTTGCAGCTTTTCTAACCCCAGTCCGTAGAAGAGACCTACATCTTATCAACCTCAAAAGCGCCACAGGGGGAATAAGCTATCACTTTCAAGGACTGGATGGGAGATTCTCTCATTGCGAGGGCGGAGATAATTAATTGCCACATCTATACTACAACGCCATGACAACCGGAGAAGCAGGTACAACCACTTTGGAGAGGAAATGGAGAATTATGATGAGAGCACTGCAAACAAACGCATCTTGTCACGGGGGAATCAAATCATGGAAACAAGATGATCGCGAGCCTTCAAAGCCTTAAAGACTGTACTCCAGCGACTGAGCAGATGCCAAGGGTCACGAAACACTGGTTGAGGGCAAACATACGAGCAGTCCACGCACCATTTGCACGACCCAGGGTGAAACGATCAATCTTGCGCTTGGGTCAACAGTCCGTCATAGTTGCCGCAGACTTCTGCGAGCAGCACTTTGGTATATCATGAGAAAAAAAAAATATGTGTAGATTTAGCCCATTAAACATGGGGAGCAGATGTGCCATGTATTAAACGTATGGAAAATGTCCCTTCATCTCAAGAGGCGAAGTGTGAAAAAAAACATAATGTTGCAGTTTTTCTTGAAAATTTTTGCTCTGCTTAGATTGCTATGACTCTGTCTCTTTCCATCCTTGAATTCTATCTCCACACATTTAATCAATGTGTCTATGTACCTCCTTGATAACTAAAGAAATTAGCATATTCATATCTACCTATCTCTCTACCTTTGCAAATCATTTAGTCATATATGTTTCAATATAAACTAAATCATCTCTTTTAACATTTCTCTCTCTCTCTACTATGAAAGTATGAAATACATAAACCTTTCACTGACTCTTTACAAAATCAAACCAACAGCCTTCTGTGTGTCATTGAGATTTATATATCGGAATCACTGGAATTTTTGAGCCTTGGTTTAACCTGTCTCCAACAAGATTCTGAAATGGCCACAGACCTTGATCAGGAGATGTGCACCAGGTACACACTGGATGACTTCACACTCCATCTAGATACTCACAAATTTCATATGTGACATGAATGATAATGGACGAACTAATTTCCACGGATTTCCGCAGAATGTACCTATCAAATTTTAGTTGGTGACACACTTTACAAGTTCAGTGAACCTTGATATTTTGTCTGGTTAAAAAAGAATTATACAACATGTGACCCACAAATACACATCCACTTGGCATGATTTCCAGTTTACCACCCACTCTCAAACATGCTATCTACCCTTTAAAGACTGGCAGACAGTACCCGAAATGAGTTTGATGAGCAGGTTCAGCCTGCTTCTAAGAAGGCGCTAACACGGCGAACCGCCATAATGACATCCTGTACTTTTTTTGATGGTACTCTAACCAAGCTAGTCTGGATCGCTCAGCTCTGGAATACCCATCAAAGCCCCTCAGCCAACACATTTTAACAAGACCGATATCACGCTGAAGACGATAAAGATGACATACTGAGAGAGAGATAGAAAGATAGGCAAAGAGAGAGATAGATAGGCAGAGAGGAGATACAGAAAGAGAGAGAGAGATATATATATACAAGGAAAAAATGAGATTGAGAGAGGGAGTGGCACAGAGAGAGAGAGAGAAAAGAGAGAGAGAGAAGAGACAGGGAGAGATGGAGATGAGGAGAGTTTTGTGGTTGAAAAAACAGAGGAAAAACTTTATGAGAAAAGATGGGCCTAAGTGTATAATGAAATGAAGCATGGGTTGGAGTCACCGGGCTCCACCGGTATGTTAAAGTCGTTACTGGCGCAGCAGGCCGCGTACCGTGAAAAGATCATTAATAACGTGACATGATAACCACAGAGCGGTACGGATCACCACATATATGCCCCGGTTGCACCTTCATTGCTCTTTCTATAATCTTCTTCGATGCATTTTCTCTTGATACCACTTTCTTCTCTTTTTTTTCACTATTAACACAAAAATTGAGGCCCACATTTTGCTTGATCTCCAATTTTCCTCAGATCATGTAGTACTTGATATCACAATTGCAATATCTACAGATTTACATCAAATTATGTGGCAGATTTTGCATCAAAAATACAGGGAAATAGTCTAAATGTTTTTCATTAGTTTGGAACGCTTCCAGCATCTTGCAGTTTACAAATGGTTCACAGATTTTTTCCCCCCCTTTTTTACGTTTTCATGCTACTTTATTGACACTGAGCAACATCTCCTAACAATTTTCATACCCTGCCCTTTTAAGATGCAATGTTTCCAGTTCTGCATGATACCCTTCTAATGGTCTCCCTGGAGAAAGGATTTCATCTTTAAGTCTAAAAACCCTTTTGTGCTGAGTGTCATTAAAGTTCAGGATACAAAGCAACCGCTGCAGATGAAAAACATATTTGCAAGTCAGTGTGAACAGACTGCATGTATCTTCCCCCCCACCCCCCTTCATGGGATCACAATGTCTTAAATGGATGATACATTTTTAGTTGAGATGGGGATTCATGTTTTAACATTTTGTGAAAAACTTACAGTGTAGAACCACTTATATGAGCCATTAAAGAACATACAATTCCAAGAGGAAGTTAAAGTCTATTTGATGAAAATTGGTTTTGAAATGGTTGAAATATCCAAAAACAAAGTAAACAAAGAGGTCCTAGTAAAAGGTAAGTTCCACCTTTATTACAAACTCTTTGTTGTTGTTTTTTTGGATATCTCAGCCATTTCAAAACCAATTTTCATCAAATAAACTTTAAATTCCTCTAGAATTGTATGCTCTCTGATACTGCATATAATTGGTTTCGTATTATCTTACCAAATAAAAGTTAAAACCTGAATCCCCATCTCAACCAAAACTCCACCATCCCTTTAAATACAACCCTCACTCCCTCAGGAGCCTCTCTCTGCTATCCATACTCCACCCCACCCTCCCACCCCCTCCCCACAACACTGCAGCATCAAATCAAATGCTGCAGGGATCATTAGCCCTCTACATGCACATGCATGTTTGCACTTTTGCCGAAATTTGCTGTGTTAACTTTATTTGTATTCATTTATAGCTCATAGAAGACTCGACAGATATCTAGGTTTGTGAACATGGTTACTTGGGCATATAGCAACTTGACATTTGCATACATCTAACTGCGGTAACCACAGTACAGCACAGAGATTTGGAGGTTTAATCACTTCCATCACCTGGCAATACAAAAGCAACCACTGTAAGCACCAAACTTTGATTACCCGATGGTGTAATGTTTTACTCTCCGAACTATTAGCTGTCCAATGTCTTCTTCTCTTGAAAGTTCTGAGTTCTTTTCTTTTCTTTTCTTTGTTCAAAGTTAACCCATTGAGGACAGTTTGATTTTGCTACAACACGCATTTCCTATAGACACTTGCACGAGTATACTCGGAACTCGTCCTCAACGGGTTAATAGTTTACAAGCCTCCATAATTCTTAATGACCTGGGCATTGTTTTCTTCTCAAAGTTTATTTCCAATAAACCTAATACACTAATCTTAGCAAAGCCTGCTACCAGATAATCAGAGCTTTGAGCAGAGGGTCTCGAACTTATGATGCACTTGGAAGCATGATAGGGGCTAGAAATCAAACACAATACATCAATTCAAAATGCCATTTCAGCATGCTCCAGGGGGAAAATATATTTCAAATATTCCTTCATTTTGGAAATTAGTTTGGAGGTAGATGATGGATGAAGCCTTTTGAGTTTCAAATTCAATTTTTGGATTTTCTCATCAAAATTACCTTATTGACATTACACGGTTCTTCAACATGATAGTGCCGTGAAAGCACCTTGCTCCCTCTATCCCTTACACCACAATACCAGTTAACTTTTTTTGAAATAAATCTTTCTTTTGTAATGTCATTGTTTTTGCCATTACTCACACAGACACACAGACACACACACACACACACGAACACACATACACACACATGTACACACACACACGAATACATCAACACATATGTCAATGCAGTGAGACTTATCCAAACTGCCGCTCAACTTTACACAACGATCACAAGCCTCCACAGTGGCACTTGGGTGATCCCGCACAAGAGCCTGAACAACCAGGCCAGCTATATGGTAGACATGATGGGTCAAAAGCGGGAGCAAACATAGACCAATTTTCTACCTACTTTTGCAAACCTATCAACAAAAAGATAAAATCAAAGGCAGAGATATATACATACACAGGGTCCCCCCCCCTCCATTTTAATAGCATTTACAGATCAATCTATGGGTCTTATACACCTACTCCACAAAGGCAATCTATGCACGTGCTTTTACAAACACAGCCTGTATTCATACTAGAGATCTAATCTACCAAATGAGATTTGGATATCAGTATGGCAGGGTTTGACACTAATGTTTTACTCTGGTGGCCTCTTTGAGCCAATACAATTTCTAAATCTGAAATTTTGGTGGCCCAAAATAAAAGGAAACAAACAATCCATTTTGAAACTTTCTAGTTGCCTGATTGGGCCATCAAAAGATAAACTATTTGGAAATTTGATGACTCGACTTCAATTTTTGTGGCCCCATATGCTGCCCATATGATAGACCTATTAGAAATACTGTCAGTGCCTTTTAGGCAACAGAATATTTCTTGCAACACATTTGTATGTTTCTTGAGAAACGGTTTCATCTGATATCAAAAAGTAGTTCAGAGGAATTCAAACAGAGTCTGGGTTATAATGACTGATACTAACAAAGTCATTCACACTAATAAGAGCTTGTTCAAAATACATGTGGTGCAACCAGACTGCCAGCACAAAAACAAATACGTGGTATTTACAGTGTGACTTCTGTCCTGAAGCATACTTCCGCACACGTCCACTGGGCTGTTTTTATGCGCAGAAAAGAAGTTATTCAACCCCATTATATTTGGGCTTTCACTTCCATCAAGGCGTTAAAATTAATCACAACGCTTTTAATCCCTTGTTTTGTCTTTTCTCAGCTAATATTGTGGAAAAACATAAGGACTTGATTAAAAGGCATATACAGTTTAGAGTTGATTTAAAATTCTTGCAAAGTTCTCTTCCTTAACCTACCCCCCCCCCCCCCATGAGAGTAAGAGAAGCAAAGAGAGAGAGAGAGAGAGATAAAGAGTAATTATAGCACTGCTTATAAGTCCTGTTGTTTGAATTCATGGCATTTCCATCGAGAATGACAATGTGTAGCATTGCCAATATGATTAGTGTTCATTGAGCGCTGGCTTAAGAAAATACACCATTGATTTGGTCACTTAATGCAGAAAACCTTTTTCATGGGTTTATTTTCAGTATTTTTATAAACATAATGTGCCTTGAGTATCATCTGGTATGTTACAATTATTTTATTCAAATGTGTTGTTGCTCTATCATCATTTTCCTAAACATTATGTGCCTGGGGTATTATCTTGTATGAAATAATAATTTCTTTTCATGAAATCAGTTAGCTGTCCATATCTATTCTTTGCAAATATTGGAATCATTCATTTAATAAGCTAAACTAAAAGCATACAGTGCATAGCTCT
This sequence comes from Diadema antillarum, assembly GCF_040938485.1. Classification (NCBI taxonomy): domain Eukaryota; kingdom Metazoa; phylum Echinodermata; class Echinoidea; order Diadematoida; family Diadematidae; genus Diadema; species Diadema antillarum. Next base: position 4,010,240 of record NW_027270911.1, on the reverse strand, counting down.
GTGAGTGACTCAAGTGTTTAGTTGTCTGTAGCATGTACTTTTCCTTTCCCTTCTTCATAATGCATCTTGGAATAGATTTACCAGAAAGATGGCCCAATACAGATTTGTTCTATTATCATTATCAATATCATTCATTGTTATTATTATTATTATTATTATTATTATTATTATTATTATTATTATTATTATTATTATTATTATTATTATTATTATTATTATTATCATTATTATTATCATTATTATTATTATAATTATTATTATTATTATTATTATTATCATTATTAGTAGTAGTAGTATTATTATCAACATCATCATTATTATTATTATCATTACTACTACTACTATTACTACTACTACTATTGTTATTATTATTAGTAGTAGTAGTAGTAGCAGTAGTAGTAGTAGTAGTATCTAAATGTTTTGCTTTGAGAGATACTAATCACACTGATTCAGAATCAGAGTCAGAATTTTTATGTTTAACTTCCTGAAGTGTTTCTCTGAAGGATAAAGAGAGGATGCTTGTTAAATCAGGTGTTAAAAGAATTCTGGCCCAGAGCAAACAAAAAATGTAAATGCAAGAGGTGGCAAGAATAATAATATATCTTAATCTATTGTTCTAAAAAGGAATGTACAGAAAGGGTAAACAATATGCACACTTGTTGTAATGGTGATCCGTGTTTTTGACAAAACGGCCTCCATAACAAGTTACAATGACTGATCGCATGAGACATTGCCAACATTGTGAATCACGCTTTGGAACGACAGGAAAGTATGAATGTTTACTTACAGTATTATGATGCTCACGCAATTCCACCCCTGCAGTCACATCAGAATTACTGCACTTTTTTTGATACAACCGTAATTTTTTAGCACCATTCTCACTGGACAAATATCACAGTAATACATACATGTACATGGTACCATAAATAATGGCCTATTAACCACACTTTTTTTTTCTCGCTGAAACAGGTCAAAATCTAGGGTGCAGTTTATACACTGTTACATCCAATACCTACTGATTGTTTGCATAAAGTGTTCGGACAATGTTCAGTGTTCAATGTTTGAAATAACTTCCTTTTCACATAATATGCATTCTACCATATATTTCCTTCTGCTTTTATGGCACAAAAATCAACACATTTTCTCCCTCAAACACTTCACTCAATTCAACCAAAATGTTGGCAGTATCTCCACCGGTTGCAGTATCCGCGCATATATATATATAAGATAGTATATAACATAATATAATACAGAATATAAGATTTGTCATTCTGAAGGTTTGTTTATCAGAAAATGAAATAAGGCTTATTACTCCAAAGGTATGTAATCTGAAAATGAAAAGAAGGTGTATAGTAAAGAACCTTCGGAATTACTTACCTTAATTCTTATCTGAATTAACAAATCTTTGGATCAATAAACTTTTTTTTCGCAATTTCAATTAACAAACCTTTTGAATAACAAACCTTATGAATGGCAGACCTTATTTCATTTTCGGAATAACAAACCTATTGGATTAAAAAAAACTCATTTCATTTTCCAGATTAACAAACCTTGGGAATAATGTAACTTGGGAAAAGCAAACTTTGGAAATAATGAACAGTAACCTGACAACATGAAGCTATCTCGGTTCATCCAATTTAACGGGTCTTCTATATATTATGTAGAAAGGACCCTAAACAAGGTTATCATTACTATGCTAGAGGGGTGTCAGATTTGGTATGTTTGAAAATATACACCTGTGAACTTTCCCCCTTATTAAAACTTGTCAGCTAAATAATACAAAGTGTGAGAGACCACAGAGGTCTTATACACCATACAATGCTATCTCCTTTCTGGTTCTGACTACCTTAAAGAATTGATAAGGACTACATTAACATCTCAGCTAGATAGCAGAACCTGAACATTTCAAATGAGTGATATAGATTCAGAAGTTCTGATCCATTTGAATTCTAATTGGCCCATAACTCTCTGTAAATGGGTGCTTCTGTATGTCGTGAAATAAACTTGTGGGATCTCAGGCAGTAATAGGAAATATGCATTATTTGGGGGTATTCAGCGGTATAATTTGGCTGCTTAAAACAAAAAGAAGAGTGATGACTGTAGAGAGTGTTTATTTTAATTGTGAGGCTGAATGATCAAGGGAAGCAGTGTTGTATTTCATGAATGGAGCATATCATTTGCATGTAATGACTTAATTGTGCTTGCTTCAGATTTGGTGCCTCGTACAAACACTCAGAATGTGAACTTTCAGCCTATGTGTCACAGAAGTACTTGGGGCACAAATTTAACAAACCACTTTCATGCTAATAAATGAATGGGACTGAACTTGCGCATGAGTGAGTCGAACAATCTGACCTGGCTTTGAACCGCCCGCACCTCGTATCTTGTAGTGTGGGATATAGGCAACCTGTGCAGTGTTCATACACACTTTGCATCATAAATAATTGCCACTATTCGGAAACTATTTCTGAAAAATGTCACACTTTCAGTGAACGCATAAATTGCAATTTAAGTCTCACTTATAGTTGCGTTATTATGTCCACTCAATTAAAAAAAAAAGTTTTTGCGTCACAATTCAAACCGCCACCCACATAATCACAACTATCGTTAGCTGTGTGTAAGGGTCCATTGTGCTTCAATCATATTGGAAGGTTGAAGAGACCCAACTCCCCCCCCCCCCAAGAAAAAAAAGATAAGGGGATTAGGTAATTTCTATTATTTATTGGCACCAGTTTCCATACTTCTGTGCAAATCGGCGAAGAAAGCACTCCAGCGTGCATGCTGATTGTATGGGGAACTAAGCGCAACAATTGTTAAACATGAGAGGCTGTGTAATGGCACGTATAAATTGGTGCTTCATCGATAGAGCTGCACTTCTTTTACATTGCAAATCAGCAGCATTAACCATGGCCTTATCAAAGCTTTATCTTCAAAAGCTATTGATACCACACATAGACAAATTGTTCTACACTCTCTTTACATCATGGAAATTATATACCCACTTTAAATCTCACTAATAGTCTTAATAGTCACATTATGACATCCACACAATAAAAAAAAGCTGCATTTTCATGTCCACACAAATTACCATGACCTTATTACAGCTTTACCTTCAAAACCTATTGATGATACCACACAGAGGCAAACTGTTCTATGCTGTCTTTACTTCATTGAAATTATACTCCCACTTTAATCTCACTAATAGCCACATTATGACATCCACACAATTTAAAAAAAAAGTCTTATTATTATGTCCACACAATTTGATATAGGTTTTCCCGGCCAATTTCGCACTTGTGTCAGTCCAATTCCTAATTGCTGCATTCAATTTAGCAAAATTTAGCGTAGATGACATGTTCGGTTGTTCAATTTTATGATCTCTTCATTCAAATTCATTTTGGAGCATTCAAATTACCTTTAGCGTCATTCTAATTAACACTTTTTCAATTGAAATTCGTAAAACTAGCACCATTTCGTTATTCGTTCATTCAATTTAGAATGATATAGTCACGTGATCACGGACATGCCGCACTCGTTCATTCAAATTCATTTTTGGGCATCCAATTTAACATCTTTTGCAGTCAATTTAGCATGCATGTTTATGCTTTGGTTCTTTCTTTATTTTTTTTTTGTCAACACAGTTACTGTTTCGCAAGCGTCATTACATTTCATATTTTCGTACTTATTTGAAAGATTTTGGCAACAGGTTTTTTTTTCTTCAATGTGCTTAGTGATTCTTCCAGTCCGAAGATTTAGTGCATCATGTGGCCACAACTTATCTGGCCGTTGAGTGCTTTATTCCGAGTGTGTCGGCCAGTTCTAGGAAGTCAAGGTTATGATCATCAAATGTTTCTATAATTCTTTTTCTGTCTTCTTGAGAAATACATCTGTATCTAATTTGTGCTGTCATGACTGTAAGAAGATGAAGTTAGTATTGGTACATGTAGGCCTAAAATGACATGTATGAAAGAAAAGGGGCGTTACAGAACAACAAACCCGAGTTATGTATGGTAAAAAGTATGATACTTTTACTGCTTAACAGTGCGTGGATGAAACAAAAAGTCACATAGAAATACGCGTTTAAATGTTATCACCTTTTCAAAAGAGAAATAACATGACGTTAATTTGAATGAACATGTTAGGAATTTGACTGCTCATACGCGAAATTGAATGACTGAAATACCCCTTTCGGCCAGTGTTGGCGAATTTGAATGACTGAAGAGCACGTGCCAATTTGAATGCTCGTTTTACGAATTCGAATGGCACATGTGCAAATTTCATTGATCGAAATGCTAAATTGAACGACCAACTTGCAATTTTGAATGACAGAATGTGCAGTGACGAGGATTTTCGCTAAATTGAATGAACCTTTTATCAAATGGACTGACAAAAGTGCGAAATTGGCCGGGAAAACCTATAAAAAAGTCACATTATTATGTCCACACAATCTAATTTAAAAAGTTGCATTATTATGTCCACACAATTTAATTTTAAAAAGCCACATTGTTATGTCCACACAATTTAATTTAAAAAGTCACATTATTATGTCCACATCATTTACCACGGCCTCATCACAGTTTTATCTTCAAAAGCTATTGATGACACCACACAAAGGCAAATTGTTCTATGCTATCTTCACATCATACAAATAATATTCCCACTTGAAAAGAGCAATCTAGATGATTATCTTTCTATTGCATGCATCAAAGGGCAAGAGGCCATAATAATAATGATGATAGAATTGATAATCCTTTTTTTGTGAAAACATGAAGAACATCAATCTGCGATTTAAAGGCAATGGAAAGGCAGTCCAAAAGGGAGTGGTGGTGGTGGGGGGGGGGGGGGGGGGGGGGGAAGGGGGGCGTCTGAGAAATAAGGAGCGACATGCTTCCCTCTGCCGTCTTCACCGTCAAATGTGAGAATCAACAGGGAGGTGCCACCTCCCTGGAATCAATATGTCAAATCAGATCCATGACCATCAGATTCCCATGCGCACACACACAGACACCAAATGTCAAATCAGATCCGAGACCAACAGATTCCCATGCACACACACACGGACACCAAAAAAAAAAAAAAACAGAAGATGAGCAAAATGCTACTGCACCCTACACAACACAGATTCACTGACTGACGATGTGACGTGAAAGTTTGGCAGTGAACAAAAGGGTCCGAAGTTTGCCCATTCGCAAGATACGATCAACAAACTTTGCCACTTTTTTTTTTCTTTTTGGAAACGCATGTGAAAAGGACCAGTCATCAATGGGGCATTTTCCACGTCATCATTGTTCTCACGGTTGATTCGACTGATCTATCCGCCTTTTCTATGCACCCTGATTTTCAGATTGTCATGGTGTACCCCTGCAGCGATCACTACATTTAAAGCAGCATAGGCATTTAACCTTTATTGTGGGTGATTATTTCCACTACTGTAAAACCATAAATTTTTGCATGCATTTTGATTTCACTAATTTCGCAAGAGCAAAGATTCACAAAAATTTAAATGCACACTGAGGTTCTTGCTTACACTTTATGCATGAATGCTAGTGGCAATTTGCAAAAATTTCATGCCCTACAGTATCACTCAAGAAACTGTCTTTGCTCTACCCCCCCCCCCCCCCCCCACCTTCTCTCTATTCCTTCTTCTCTCCTCCTCCTCTTCTTTCTTTCTTTCTTTCTTTCTTTCTTTAATTCTCTCTCTCTTTTCTTACTTAAGTCTGTCTCCCCTCTGGATATGCATGGGTTTTTGTCTTCCTATTTGAGTAATACAGCATGCTGTTTTTAATACTGTAAAACCAAAATTTTTCACACGCACAAAACTTTCAAGAATGTCATGACAAGATTCACAAAGTGAAAATGCACACAAAAGTTTTTGTATGCTGGTAATATTTTCATGGCAGGCAATTCACAAAAGTTTCATGTGGTGGTGGAAAAAGGCTGCCGTCTCCAATACAGGGAAAAGTTCACGCCTTGAATGTTCTGATTTTACAGTACACATTACCATAACTCATGTATTACACTTGACTCTCACAGTATTGTGCATGTTTCTACTTTCATCTTCACTGAAATAAGAGAGAGCATATCTTTTTGTCTTTCCTCTTCCCCCCCCCCCCCCCCCCCAGCAGATGTACAGTGGAACCGGAGCTGAAGAAGCATCATGTAGCTTTTGGTTCCTGTCTGTGGTCAGGGTCCATACAGCAATTTACCGATCCTAGAATTTCTTTTCTTCCCCAACATGTAATGACGGGGTCATAGGATCGAGAGTCTGCTTATATTAGACCACGACAGCATGACACAGAATTGAAGAAAGGAGCGGTAACTCTTAAATCATAATTCAAAGACAATATCAATGTCACTATATCAAATTGTAATTATGTGACTGACGAAAGCAATAGCTTTAATTCCCTTGTGTTTCATGTTATTCATCGAGAATGAATGAGTGAGCATTCCATAAAGGTATACAGGGAGTACTTTTACAAGATAGTGTTACATGAAGCACATAAATCAAATAACTTGTGTAATAATTGTGATGACACAATCATCAGTTCTATATCCCTCATGGCATTATCCTTTGATATATATAGGGCCTACTGGGATCTGAAAAACCACCATCTGAGAAAGAGAAAGGCATTAATGCTTTAGAATGTCTATAGCCCTTTTTACACTAGTGTTTCTCAACCCCGGACTTTCTCTGACCCAGGACTATCGTTAGTCCCGTACCAATTTTTTCAGCTTTTTACACTCGCCAATTAGTCCCGTACTATCTCTTGTCCGGGGCTAAGGAGAAAACTGACCTTTTTACACTCGTATTTCTTAGCCCCGGACTTTCCAAACCACATGAATATTCATGATTACACTGTGCACTGTACACGTACACGCACGCACCGGCAGCACTTGATTACCTCGTTTCTGATTGGTCAGTGGGGGTCGAACTTCGTCTCCGTCGCTTAGCCCCAGATTATTTTTTCGTTCTGTTTACACTCACTTGCTTGGCACCGCGATTGCGGTGCTAACCCTGCTATTTTGCAGGGCCAGATAGTACCGGACTATCGGTGGGGCTAGCCCACTTTGACAAAAACGAGTGTAAACAGAAAGTGGGCTAAGGATAGTCCCGTACCAACGGTGGGGCTAAGGGGGGGGGGGGGGGGGGGGGGGGGCTAAGCAAAAATTTACAAGTGTAAAAAGCCCTTAAGGAAGTAAAGCCCTTCTGCTCCTAAAGATAGAGGAAATAGTTTAATGCCTACAGTAGTTTCATGAAAAGAAATATTTTATACACAATGTCCCCAGTTTGAACATTCTGTTGAGCTGAAGTGTTCCCACTGTTCATGCTACCAGTATCTTCAACATTGTGTAGGAACAAAGCTTGGCAAAAGATAGTTGAAGTGATAGTTGAATACTAAAAAAAAAGAAGAAGAAAGAAGTCTATGAGTAATACAACAAACAAACATTTCTCACTTTTCTACCTTTGAAATGGACAGTAGAGTAATAGCAGAAACTATTTTGTAAATGGGTCATTGGCATAATAATAGTATCTTGACAGTAACATCTGTTTAAAAACTATATGTTTGAGCCCTTCTTTGTCCATGTGAACATTATACACAGCTCAATCAACACTTACGGTTTGATTTGAAAAAGAATATAAAAAAAAAAATCACGATGTATGGCAGTGCATTCCAATATACAGCAAGGAATGTGTTGTGCTATTAAAAGCAGCTCTGAATACGCAGAATTCATTCAATTCAATCTTAAGCTGATAGAACATCAAAGGAGAAAATACAAAGCTTGTGAAAACTTTTTATAAAAAGGAAAAAGAAAAAGGCTAACTTCCTTGAATTAGATAACAATCACATAAAGTAAACACACTTATCAACCCTGATGACATATAAGACTTAATGGGATCGTATAGTTTTGGTTGAGACCTAATTTCAGGTTTCTAACATTTTTTTTTGGTGAGATAAATAAAAACCGCTTATGAAATATGAAAGAACATGTAATTCCAAGAGGAATTGAATGTTTATTTGATGAAAATTGTTTTTGAAATGGCTGAGATATCCAAAACAGAGCGATCCTAATAAAAGGCAGGACCCACCTTTTATCATGATCGATTTGTTTTACTTTGTTTTTGGATGTCTTAGCAATTCCAAAAACAATTTTTCATCAAATAAAAATTGAATTCCTCTTAGAATGGTATGCTCTGCACTATTTCATAAGCGGTTTCTTGGTATCTCAAAAAAAGTTTAAGCCCAATCCTCATCTCTACCAGTACTATACCATCCCTTTAATGTATATCAAATCCTTTCATTTAACATCTTACATTCCATTCAAGGTGCATCGTATATATATGCATGCTGTTCTAGGTATGCTCCCAAATTATCTGCATATACAGATCACCGGAGCAAACAGCGATAAGCCTACTTCCTCTAGACTTCGACTTTGAGCCTTGAAACTTCTCTCTCAGTCAATAAACAAAAACCTACGCACTTAAAGAGTATTGAGGTGCTAATTTTGGATCGTGAAATTTCGCATGCCAATTCCTGTCCTATGTACACATTATGCCATAACAGCCCCTCAGTGTTCACAAAGGAATGTTTGATTTAAACAAAACCATCTCATTACAAGGATAGTAAAATATGTATGAAGCATTCAGGAAATGAAAAGAAAAAAAAATTGACTGCTTGATTTATAAACATCTTCATTACTCACTTGCTATGACTACAGTCATGTTTTGTAACAATATTTGCTTTTTCACAATCCCTGTTGCTATCTTTCGGTAAAATCAGGACAAGTTTCGTGGAAAATTGTGAGTTGGAGGACTTTATTGTGTGATAAACTAAAGAGTGGAAAAGTAAAGAGTCTGAAGTCACAACTACTCCCTTCCTTCCTGCTCTTGACCTTTGGCCTCTATCCTTCTCCCTCCCTGAACTCTCACTCACATCTTTGTTTTAAGACCCATTCACACACAAAATATTATGTGCTTTTTGATCGCGACACATAAACCCTACTTTACTATACAACCACGAATATTTGCGGCATGAAACTTTCACAAACTGTCAATGGCTTTATGTGAACTGTGCAGACAAAACCTGTGTGCACTTTACTTTCATGAATCATGGTTCCTCAAGAAATTTGCAAAAGTTAGGGAAAGTGACATTAAAGACTTATTGTCTTAAAGCATACGCTGTCATTCACACATTGGAATGGAAAGAAAAACCTCACGCGGATGTAAGCAGATCACATGTAATCTCTTAACCCGTTGAGGACGAGTCGTGAGTATTCTCGGGCAGGTGTCATTGGGAAATATACTGTATGTTGTGGCAAACTCAGTCCGTCCTCAACGGGTTAACTGTGTATGTCTGTACATAATGACCCTGGGCACCCTTGCCTGAGCTCAAGCGATCTGGTGCAGTGCAGGGAACCATGGAATGAACCAAAAGCATAATTGATGTTTATTTGTTTGTCATTCACACACACTGTGCAAAGCAAATCACATCACAAAGGTCTAAGAAAAAAAAAAGATGGATAATTTTGGAATTGTGATGTGGATCGCAGCAACAAGCATTTTTTGGGGTGTAATTCTGCACCATTAATTGTATCGCTTTGAACACATAATATATATATACTAATATGAGTTTGAGCTGATTTGAGATAGAAAGGAAGCTTTAAAAAAATCATGAAAGGTATATTTGTGACAATTACAGTAGAAAACAGATGATATTGCCACTTATATCTGACACTTGCATGGTTTTCACTCTAGAGCACAAACAACAAAAGTCATTTAACTTGTGAAAGGTGGTAAAAGAGGCTAAACTTTGAATGCTTCATTGTCAACTCATTCAAAAGGTTGTGACCTAAAATGCCCTAGTTTTCCCCCCTCCATTTTATCCTTTCCCCTCCCTCCCCCTCCTCCCCCCCCCCTCCCCCTCCCCCTTCCTCCCCCTCTTACAACACACATTCACACACAATAAACACACACAATAAGCATGTAAACACAGAACAATGAATCAGGTCACCTAAAATACCCTAGTTTTCCTTCCTCCCTCTCTTTCCCCTTCCTTTCCCCCTCCCCCCCCCCCCCCACCCCCCTCTCCCTTCCCCCTTCCCCCTTCTCCCTTCCCCCCCCCCCCCTATTACAACACACATTCACACACAATAAACATATAAACACGGAACAATGAATGAGGTCATCTGGGGTCACTGGCTGTGGCTTGCTGAGGTGACTCAAGGTGAACCTGGCCACTGCTGTTGTTAGTCTCAATCTATCAGACACTTTTCTTTCCACTCTATGTGTCAAAACTCTAACTGGTCCATTCCATTCCCACTCCATGTGCACGTACTTGGCTTGATAGTTATTTTTTTATTTGATTTTAAAGAAGAAACAGTATAATGGACTTAAATAAGGGACAGAGTTTCCAGAGTTTACTGTTTTTGTTTTTCACCCATTGAGGATGAGCTGAATTTGCTATGTCACCTACAATGTATTTCAATTACAATAGACACATGCCCACAGTATAATCAGGACTAGTCTTCAACAGGTTGAAAAAAAAATTAAGAGCATCAAAGTGTGACTCAACAATCATGAGGAGCAATTACCTTCAAGTTACATGAGATCTATCAGCGATACAATACAATAATTCAATAACTATGTTTGTATAGTGCGCTTATGAACGACTTAGTCATTCCACAGTGCTTTACATCACATCATCTGTAGTACAGCTGCAACACTCAGGTCTATTTAATTTCTCTTTAAATGTACATACACAAAACAATTTCAAATCTAACACCAAGAACAACTTTTAAAAAAGTACTTGGCCTACACTAATTCACAAAAAAAAAAAAAAAATAGGCTGTACCACAGAGACACAGTTTAGCACTTTATTATAAAGTGGTAGATTGAAACAAATGGTTTATATTTGAGGGTCCATTCATACAAAGCTTGGAATGCATTTAGCTGTGGCAACACTATCCCAAAAGGGTCTAAAGGTTGTAGACTAGCCATACCAGCTGTCACTTGCTAAACAAAATGATTAACAGGCTTTGGTGACTCAATCACTGGTTACATAACAGCATTCCCATGTGCTGTCTAACTCACCCAGTTCCTGGATCTAGGTCACTGCACTTTTCAGGTCATGCTGAGGACACACTCGGACTAGTCTGGCATCAAGTCTTTGGCATCCATTTCTATGAATCACAAACCCCTCTTTTTTCTAGTTTTTATTTCTCACATAGAGAAAAGTTTTATAATCATAGTCAGTAGATCAAGGGGTGTCATAACAGGTATCAATCATACAAACAGACCCCCCCCCCCCCCACACACACACACACACACAAACACACACTGCGGGAGGGGGGCTCTAACAAAAACTAGACCATTATTTAATTCATTTCATTTCATTGCATACTTTGCATGTTTCTTTTTTCATAACAAAACAGGCTCACTGATAATATCCGGGCCCTATCATTGGAAGAAATATCCAAGAACCCTGTGGTGGAATTAATAGCTTGTCTAGGTAATATGACAAAATATTAATCAAGACAGCATGTACATTGAAAGTCTCTGAATGAGTAGATTCTTATCTCTGAGATTATATGGCAAACGGTGTGAACGCGATTGGTTACGATGACTGACAACATGAATATCATTTTCACCTATCAAAAGATGACAACATTATATCTGCACGTACGCACGATCAAATATTTGTAAAGTCTCATTTGATTTTTTTTTTTTGGGGGGGGGGAGGTTGAGGGAGGGAGGAGGATGATCAGGTAAAAGAGGAGGAGAAATAAGCGAGATCATTATTTTCTGCCTATCTTCTCTGAATGCTGTTGTCATGAAAACTGACCCAGGACCCCGCTCTCCATATATCAGTGGCGGCCGACGCTGAAACAACGCACCAAGACAGCTAGCAACAAGACTCTCATTTTACCACTTTAATGGCTCTCCCTTCAGCAGAAACCGGTATAATGTTACCTGTCCGCATTGGGATACAATACCGGTGTTTGTCAAAGAACACCCTGCACCACTACCAAAACCACCACCTACACGTACAATAATTACACCAACAAAACCTCCGAGGCCCATTTCTCAGCTTCGGCTGACGCTTCTGTCATAAATCTGCGAGGATGCTACGTGCCATGGTTGAGATCTGTATTCAGTCAAATCATGGTCTTTACAGCCTCACTGTTGTTTATTACGAGCAGGGTTAAACTGTGCGTAAATCACACAAACAGCCCACATCACTCTTTTTCTCACATTCCCAGTATAAAATAAAAAAAGAAGTAAATTATAGAAACAAGGTGAACTGCAGTCAATGACACAAGAATGAGAGTCATTTGCTGTACAAAAAAAGACGGCAACTCCTAACAATCACATAAGCCCTTTTTACACTTGTGTTTCTTAACCCCGTACTTTCTCTGACCCAGGACTATCGTTAGTCCCGTACCAATTTTTTCAGCTTTTTACACTCGCCAATAAATCCTGTACTAAGCTCTTGTCCTGGGCTAAGGAGAAAACTGACCATTTTACACTCGTCTTTCTTAGTCCCGTACTTTCCAAACTACATGAATATTCATGATTACGCTGTGCACTGTACAAGTACACGCACGCACCGGCAGCACTTGATTACCTCATTTCTGATTGGTCAGTGGGGGGTCGGACTTCGTCTCCATCGCTTTGCCCCGGATTATTTTTTTGTTCTGTTTACACTCACTTGCTTGGCACCGCAATTGCCAACCCTGCTAACCCTGCTAACCCTACTATTTTGCAGGGCCAGATCGTACGGGATTATCGGTGGGGCTAGCCCACTTTGGCAAAAACAAGAGTAAACAGAAATTGGGCTAAGGAAAGTCCAGTACCAACGGTGTGGCTAAGGCCCCCCCCCCCCCCCCCCCCCAGCCCCACCGTTGGTACGGGACTAAGCAAAAATTTGCAAGTGTAAAAAGCCCTATAAAGAATAAGACACTAATAGCCTACGGCGCCAAAAGTGGGTTTCTGCAATATGTAGTTTTAACAAATACAAGTGTAAAAAACACGGTTAGTAAATCATCATACAATAAAAGAGCATCATTTTAATGGCTGAAGCAAAATCTGAAATGATAGAAATACCTTTCTCATATTTCAGGTCAATGTGTTTCTCGAGTAAAAGAAATGCACGGTTATCACGTATCCCATGTTTATCATTTACTCAAAAATAAAGAAATGATTCATGAAATATGTCTTCATTAAAGATCAACATCAGTTGGGGATGGATACTCACAGATGGAGACGATATCATTTTGCAAAGAACAACAACACTTTATTCCCAGAGTGGGTAACTTTTGAAAATTCCCAAATGTATTTTTGCTCATGGAGATCACACGGCTGTGTGGGAAAGGCATTATCGGATTTCACTGCAGGATTCACACATAATGGACTTCAACTTTTAAAGTCTTTGAAGAACCCAAAGGTTTAAAAGGGGGAGGGGAGTGGGTGTATAAAACACAACCAGGACATCTCATTTCTTTTTAAGACAAACAGCACATTCAAGTGGGGTTTGTCCTCAGACTAGCTGTTCCTAATCTCAAGTTTTGATAGAGGCCAAAAGATTGGTTTCACTTCATTTCAATTCATATGATTTAATTTCCATATAAAGTAATACAGGGTAATATACATAAAGCTTACATGATTAAAGAATTTAAAATCACACAAACCTAAATACAGAAACAATCAAAATAATTTCATCTTTATGTTTCAATAAACGAAACAAGTAAGCAACTACAATCTTATTTTTACTTGTAGATGGAAAAGAAAAATCCACAAGAAAAGCATAGCATGCAAATTTTGTGAATTACTCTAGAAGGGCATCTCAAGATCTGTCACAGACTACATGTATGAAAATCTTGACACCAAACAAAATAATATAGACATGAACAAGATAAACGTTACAGAGATTTAGAGTATCACTTTAATTCAGGTATTAAAGAAAAGATACAGATTATCTCATCATTTCCAAAGTGGAGAATCAAGCGTAATACCTAAAAGTCTTATACACTGTTGTTTAGTGCAAAGTCTTATAAATTACATATTGTTGCTTTATATAATTATGTGTACATTATGAATTCTGTAATCCATTTTGTTTAATTTTTGTTTAATAAAAAAGAATAAGGTAACTGTAAAGTAAACTAGCAAGCAGGTTTGACTACAATTATATCGGTGTTATTTATGGCTACTACGGATCCAAATAATACTTGACACAGTTTCGGGGGGGGGGGGGGGGAGGTGGGGAAGGACAGTGAATGAAATTCAGTCGTCCTGGTCTTGCATCCTGTCTGAGCCTCAAAATTAGAGAGGGGGGGGGGGGGGGAGATAGCCTAGAGCCTGAAAGCTAGGCTAAGAGTTGGTCTGTCTTTATATTCCCTGGCTTCTTAAAAAAGAACAGGCACATACAAATACTATCGTACTTACATGTAGCTTGGGAGCCAGCAAAAAAAAAAAAAAAAACAGGGGTATTTCATGTTGTTTTCAATAACAAGCCATAATTTCAATGCTTCCCAGAAATCTCAAAGAGAAAGGGATTCGTTGTTGCTCCGCATGACGCATCATACTGAGAGTAGTCCCTTTGACTCACGGTGATAATGTACTATCCATGCTTAAGGGAGAGTCCCACTTTCTATGATCCACTATACATGCATACTACATGTATAATATCCTCAATCAAGGACTAGCAGATGGACCAATGAGACAAAAACTCAGGAACATGCACTTTCTTCATCATAGAAATTACTGTAAAAGTGGAAATTTTCATAGTGTGGAAATTTTCAGCATTTCGCAAAACCAGAAACTATCACGAAAATAAGAGCACTGCGAATTTATTTGTTGCCAATATATGTCTTGATTCCACAAATTAAAAGAGTGCAAAACTCCTCTTACCTGGTGGAGCATGAAAAATTACTCATGTGAAAATATCCACCTCTTCAGTAATCATCTGAACTGCACACTGTTACAGATATGAATATCTGTTTTGAATTCCCAGAAAAAAAAAAAAGTTCTAAAAATTATAGTGATGACTTGCAAACAGGGCCTTACAAAGACTACCTACTAAACCATTCCTTTAATGACAAATTATAAAATTTCTACTGACTTTGAATAGTACCCACTAGGTATGCAAAGTCAGTGAGTTTAATGAATACCAGATACATTTTTGGTGGGGGGGGGGGGGGTGGGGGTGGGATGGGGAAGGGGGTAGTAGAAAAGGAGAAGAGGGTGGGGGAAAAGAAGTAAATATAGGGAAAGGGAGTAGGGAAATGGAAGGTAGGAGAATGGCTGCCTATGGCAAGGGAACGGAGTCAGTAAAATATGCTGAGAAGACTAGAAGTTTGGGATTGTTTGGGGGTTATTCTTTTTTTTTGGGGGGGGGGGAGGCAGGAGGATAGAGAAGAGGGGAGGGGAGGGGTGCAAGAAGGGAAGCAATGGAGTAAAATCAGGCTGATGGATGGCTGGTGTTCTGTAGACTGACACAAAAGCCATCGAGTCTCCGTGGTGAGAGGGAGTTTCTACGTTCTTGTATAGGGACTGCCAAAAAGCAATCAAGCACTCCTTTCAGAGTGAGCAAATACTCAGCAAGTGTGCCTGGGTGCACAAGATTAAATATCACATGTGAAATGTCATTGCAATAAACACCGGTTGAAGTATAACTACAAAGTAAAGATGAAAATGAGCAAAAGTCCCTGCCCCCCCCCCCCCCCCCCCCCCATTCCCCTCTGTTCTTTCCTACAAGAGGTCAGTGGTTATTTGATGAAGGTCTCTCATATGAAAAGCTTTCTTAATCAATTTCGTAGTCCGGGAACCTGGTGGCTTGTGTTCCAAGTCTATTAAAGAAGATTTCAGAATTCAGTATGGAACGGGTTATAACATGGAAATACTGATGATTTTTCCCTTGTGGATGGGGTAATGACCACAGATGCTCTGACAATTTTTTCATGTATATGCACGCTTCAATTGGACTACCATTTTTTTTTTTCCTCGATCCTGTGGAGTTCCAACCTGCACAATGTCTGAACTTATGTCTAGGGCACCACAGACCAAGGTCTTAGCCATTGAGCTATGTGTTTCATGAGTATTATATACAAGAGCCATTTCCTAAATAAGCACTCTATGTCACGAACACGCTGTTTTGGAGTGAGCATGGTCAAACCAGGATCATCAAATAAGCAAAGAGTGCAAGCAATATTTGACAAATACTTCCATTTTGAAGTCACAGTTAGATAGCCAATATTTGTGCCTTATTATAGATACATAATTATCTTCTATAGTTGTATGTTATGGATATTGCTAAAAAGAAGTATCAACATCTTTTTCACACACAAACATAGAAACTGTAGCACTTTTCCTTTATTTAATCAAAGAATGGGAACACACTCCCTCAGACTTCAGGAATGAATAATAACAAAGCCATAAGAAAAAAAAATCCATACTACATGTTTTTTACATAATTTGGTGGCATTTACTTGCAATGACCAGATCTATAAAGTGGGATATTAAAGGACAAGTTCACCTTCATAAACATAAGGATTGAGAGAATGTAGCAATATTAGTAGAACACATCAGTGAAAGTTTGAGGAAAATCAGACAATCCGTTCAAAAGTTATGAATTTTTGAAGTTTTTGTGCAGTAACCGCTGGATGAGAAGACTACTGCAGTGTATGTATAACTTAGATGTCACATGCGTACAACAATATAAGGAAAATATAAAGAGAATTTCACAAAATTCCATCTTTTGAAAAAAGTACACATTCCCCTGACTCGTTACCGACAAATGTTATGGGTAATATTATTCCCCCCGCCTTTAGAAAGTGGCAAGTCAAGTGCTCTTTTATTTTGCGAAAAAAGTAAAAATATGTTGAATTTTCTTTTACATTTTCTTTATACTGTTGTACGCATATGACTCACAAGCTGTAGTAGTCTCCTCATCCAGCGGTTCCAACACAAAAATTTTAAAAATTCATAACTTTTGCATCAATTGTCCAATTTTCCTCAAACTTTCACTGATGTGTTCTACTATTATTGTTGCATTCTCTCAATCCTTATGTTTATGAAGGTGAACTTGTCCTTTAACATCTAGGCATTTTCACAATCTTGTGACCACTTGACTTGGGCAAAGTGCCAATTGAGAACCCTATTCAGAATTCACATGTTATATGATCTATTAACAATAGCAATTGATGTTATCAACAATAGCAATGGACAGCACCCTACTACTTCCTGGCTGTAATGGCTATTATCGTCACTAATCTGCAGTTATTACATCAGCTCAAATAATCACTAACATGACTACAACATTAAGAATGAATGTCACAAATGATCTGTCAATAAAATGGGTAATTAGGTTAATTGTGAGTTTAGCTATCTGGTTTGAAGAGATCTTTGTTATGAGGGGATTATGCTCCATTGTTATTGACTGCACATTTAATCTTCCAGAATCGATTAACTGACTGTACCCCTGGAAATGCATTTTAAAAACCGAAGCCGCCGAGGAGCTTTCGGACTTGAGTCTTTTTGCACTCTTTGTTTACGAGTGCTGTATAACTCATACATTTCATGGGGGTCATATTTTGTCAGACTTCGCAGGTCGGGTGCTGTTCATGGATGGATTACTAACTGTACACCTGGAAATACATTTTAATAACTGAAGCCGCCGAGGAGCTTTCGGACTTGAGTCTTTTTGCACTCTTTGTTTACAAGTGCTGTATAACTCATATATTTCATGGGGGTTACATTTTGTCGGTTATATTTTCAGGGATGCCAAGTTCAAAATTTTTTTATGAGTGAGATTTTCATGACTCGGCATCTCGGCGAGCGAATGTGTGCGCGAGTGAGGGTGTGGGAGGGGTTTTTCCCCCTGTGGCCTCCCACGGTAGGGAGCTTTTTCAATTTTTAGCTCATAGTGGTGCAATCAGGTGCATTTTAAGTGACTATTTTTTATCTATTTTGAAAGACAAAAAGGAAAATATACCTTCAATTGCAACTATCACTTTAATTTTTGACGTATGCTCATTAGTATAGGCCCAAGTTGCAGACTTCGCCCGATGCGTGAGAAAAATGGGTACCATGCGTGAGATCGTGAGACGGCCCCTATATGCTTGAGTCTCACGCAGAATGCGAGAGACTTGGCAGCTCTGTATTTTGTCAAATTTCGTGAGTCAGGTGCTATTCATGAATTCAACAAAGCAAGAAAATATCAACACTGATCCTGACATGAATGTAATATACACCCACTTATTTATCCATCCATTGTGATCACAAATTTAATTACTCACAATATTGTCAGAAAGTCCCAATTTGTGAAAAATTTAGACTCATTCTGAATATACCACATATACAATACAGCAGCTGAGTGCGGTGTTTCAGACTGGCAACTAAGAAAAATAATGCTTTAAAAAATATACACAGCTGGACAAATTGTTCCTCCTACAAGATTTAGATAATTTCACAAAATATGTAAAGGTGCATTGTCCATAAATAATCTTTACTATTTTTAGACCTAGTCATGCATAAATGTAACTGTTACCACGGCACAGCTACTGGATTTGGTTCACACGTTGAATTTTGCGATGCTTGAAACAGACTCTGGCGTGACTTATCTTCAATCTCGTATGTTTGCAATGACTTATCTTCAATCTCGTATGTTTGCAATGACTTTAACCTTTGGCCTGGTGCTGTTTGATGTGCATTGGAATGTAAAACCTTTTTTTTTGTTTCTTTTTTTATAGAATGACTGCTAAAGTAATGCTAACACCTTTGTTGAATAATACATCTTGGGCAGTAAAACCCTCCTTTCACATGAATATTGTCTTGTTCTCAAAATAAGCAGATTTACAAATGCATTACAATTCATTGATACTTATCTCCAGTGGACATAAAAGCGAATGTCAGGCTACTCTGCCAACCTGAACATACTCGATGCATACCCGTATCTGGGATCCAGTTTGCATGTGCTACAATGGTTACTGCGGTCATTAATGCATAACGTTTGTATGTCTCGTACGTTTATAGTAATCTGGTCTATTCTAGGACAGACAACATTTAGTGATGGACTGGTGTGCTCATGTAGTCAAAGTTTACATGTATGTATTAGAAAAAAAAAAGTACCTGTTCCCACACACCAAAAGGCTCCCCAGAGACCTTCTTGTGGTGTTAACCAACAACAGAGACGTATGGATAATTAGAATTGAAATATATTTCAGGACAAGCAAGATAGGCCTATATTGAATACTTTACAATCAGGTCCTCACATACAATATCCATCAATTTGGATACATCAACAGTGGGTGATCAGAGAGAAATGCATAGCCTGAACACATATACTCACTGTAGGTGCAAATATCTTGCACCACAAATTAAGTTTGTTTGATTGTTCTTCTCCTTTGGGTCTTACATGGTGGATTACAGGAAGGTATCCATAGCAACAGCTTATAGGACCAGACTGGTATTAACACACTCCAAGGAAATGGAATTGAGCATCCACTGCCTCCCAATAAACAATCTGATCTCTTTTCTGCAGATCTGGAAAGTGATGAGGATAATCCATCATTGACAATATGAGTAATTACTGTATGATTACTAATGAAAAGACACTAAGTATTTTGGCATTTCCCCATTTTTTCACCAAAGATTTTCCATCTTAATCCTACAGATAATTAAAAAAAAAGAAAGATAGAGAGAAAAGGGAAATAATTTTCATTGAAAAATAATACAAATGGTGTATATCAATGCATGTCAATTCTTACACCTGTTTATCCCCACTGGATTGAATCAATTATTGTTTAGTTCTACCCCACCTGTTTTTTCATCATAATGACCTGATACAATACCATGCCTGAGATATCCATATAGGCTACCCAACCCCTGCACTAAACCCAAGTCAAAGTCCTGCTAAGATCCTAACCCTAAATAGCACTAACCCTAGACTTACTTATTCCTGATTCTTAAAATAGAAACCTATATCAACAGTATTAGAAACCCCTATTTCCTGGTTGTGCTGTGATATAAAGTAGTATTACACCAAGATAAAAGCAAACTATACTTGCACTATCTATATACCAATTTCAGCTTGAGGTCAGCTGTAATGATACAAATTATGAGGCTGATACCCATTACACAGGTACAGAACTCTTTGATATCTGAGCATAACAAGAAAAAAAAAGAGATTTTCCTTTCTCAAATCTTGCCCAACTGGTTATTGTCACTAATTTAGCTTGATAAAACAGAACTACTTCCTACAGAGTCCCCTGTTGCTCATCATAGCTCACCCCCTCCCCCTCTCTCTATCTCTCTCTCCTTCTTGAATCACTTACTCATCAGAACCTCCATATAGAGGGCACACATTTTCGGGCAGGATACATAGTAAAATAAGAAAGAGGGGGAAAAAAAAAATAACAACAATTGGGACACGGCCCCTCGAGGTGTAAACAGGCAAATCGAAATATCCCGAGGGCACGTGGACTGCGCGAACAAAAGACTCCTCACCCGCTTCGCACGCAACCACTTTTATCCCATATTATCCCACAAAGTGCCGACTGATTGACTCCGAACCAACACTGGGCCCAGGAAGTAAACTTGTCTCTCCGAGCTGGTCCAGAGCAGATCCCCAATGCCGACACTTGAGAGTTGGCCTTTAGCCTTTCCCATTACAGGCACGACACACACAGAGACCGGTATAGGCCACACAGGGGAAAGGGGGGGTAGGTGTGTGGTGGGGGAAGGGGGGTGCTCGATAGACTCAAAATAGTTTGATTGCCATCTACTGCTAGTACTACTGACTACTGCTGTATAAAGTTTGCTGAAAAATTGGCTCTCAAGTGCATGGATATGTATACCAAATACATTCATATCTTTTTAAAACTTGAGACACAGAATGATATCAAATTGTGTTGCTGAAGCTTGCCTTATTGAATAGGATATTGTTGAGAGATAGATTTGATAAAATGAACCAAAAGAATTTTTTTGGTTTTTACAATGGAAACACAAAGAATTGTGACATTATCTTCATGATGGTGGTACTATCACCAAAATTCCTCTCATATCTAAGTTACTTCAGAGAAAATATGCATACTACATACACAGACAGACACACAGTATACACATACAGCGTACATACATACATTCATATATACATGAATTTGTAAAACATCCATATGTCACAACAATTACAGAGAAATTTCATTTTGTGTTTTAGGAAGCAGTCCTGCGGAACAAGCAGACCTGGCATGACTGACAGAGCTCTCAATACCCCTCAATCAGCTGGAGTAACCCACCTTCCACCAGCCAGAGTAACCTCTTCCACCATCCAGAGTCACCCCTCTACCAGTCAGAATAGCCCCCCTCCTTCCAACCAGGGTAAACCCCTCCCCCCCCCCCTCTCCACATACACGCTATCCTCAAATCAAGAAAGTAGACCTGACCTTCTATCTACAAATCTCTGAAAGAGAAAGAAAAACACAAAGGTTCAAAGCTTGTGGAAAAAAGAAAAATTCCTCAGTCTGTAGATTGTCAGAAAAAGGAGTTAACTTCCAGTTAGGAGTTAACTTCCAGTCAAGGTTCTCTGAAAGCTCAAGTTACCAATTTGTGTTTGTATTTTCAATCTCAAGCATTCCTGAACCCCCCTTGAAAAGAAAATGTCCTGTAATGAGATACTCATGAAGCACAATTCCATCATGACTGGTTCGCCTTTGTCTACCCAGTACTCGTTTAGAAAATAACTTATCATTTCATGATTGTGCCCAGCAAAAAATGATAAGTAACAATCAGGAAGAGCCTTGAAAACTAGGGTGCACTGTATGCTGTCACAAAAGTGCATCTATATAAATCCCTGATTTAGGAATTCCATCTTTAAGGATATGTTTGGCCAAAGCACAATCGCATTTGAAATCAACAACAGAAATATTGAGAATATTATTCTGAACCCTCTACTTTACACACCTTGAATTACACAGGAAGCAGAACTTTGTGGCACATAAGTCACAAACTTTCAATATGACCACTTCCAAGTAAACACAGTTTTTCTTCCTTAACCAGGGATGAGTTACTCCTCTTCCTCATTTTAAATCACATTCCTTCAGCCACAGAGTTTCTTGGAATAACATTTTACCTCTTGTTGGATGGGGAAAAACCTCACACCAAACCTCAGATGACCTGTGAGGAAAACTGCGGCTGACCTTCCTGACAGAAATATGCATAAAATTTGAATATGTTATAGTTAAAACCAGTCTTCTCTTCAGGCACTACAAGAAGTTAATCCGTTGAAGACGAGTCCCGAGTACACTCGGGCAGGTGTCTATGGGAAATGCGTATTACGGCAAAAGATCAGTGCGTCTTCAATGGGTTAACTTTGGAGGCAGATTTGAGTACACTAGTCAAATATAGTGCAAAACTAAAAATTGCACATCTAATGAAAGACAGTTTCCATTGATTACTTGTCAAAAACAACTGAAATCCACTGATTAGCTAAAGAAATGAATTAAGTCTTGAAAGAAGACTTTGATCAAAGTAAATACAGTAAATATCTGAGCAGGCTGGTTTGTAGAATACCATTTTGGGGTTGCATCTTTTATTTACATCAAAGTTTAATAGAAAAAAGAAGAAGATGAGAATGGAGTTTTTCCATAGCATTGGCCTCAAGACGAAACAAGTTTAGTAGAAATGATCTGGGCCTTGTTCATGTTTATTAGTATCTGTTTTGTGTACCAATTGAGATGTGTTACAGAGGGTAGACTAATTGAAGAAAACTTATACCTCATATCTTCACCCTTCTGCTTATGATATAATCTCTTGCTGTCATTTAATATGCCTTGTCCACCTTTGACTACTTAACATAGCAATGTCAGAATTTGGGAGCTTGGGTATTTGCTCAAAGTTCATTGTGTCACTGCCGGCAACCAGGGATAGCCTGGTGGTAGTGTCGCTGTCTGAAAAGCAGTAGATGGCAGGTTCGGTTCATGCTGGTTCCTTTTTCTTTTTTTCCCCTCACCATGTTTGCTAAAATGTAGATCAGCAGTTGCGATCTTACGAATTTCATTTGCACAGAGGGAAGACAAATTGAACAAAACTCATACCTCAAGCCCACTCTACACTGTAAAAACATCAGTGTTTATAGATTAAACACCATAGGTGTTAAATTTAACACCGATCAAGCTTCAATAGAGGACCACACCCACAGGTGTAGAAAATGTATTGTGACGGTGTTAGAAAGTGTTCACCTGGCACTTCGTGGTGTTAATTTGACACTGTGGCTGGTGATATATTTTTGATACTGCGCTAGAGTTAATTCAATAATGACACCGCATGGTGTTGATTTGATATTGGTGGTGTTAATTTCAATGGTATAACACCCGTACAGCTTCAATAGGAGACCACACCAACTGGTGTTACTGTGGTGTAAATGTGTTTACACATTTTTTCAAAAATTAAGTACTTTATCGGAAAATTCTTTATCGTTTTTGTTTTGATGTTTGATAGATACTTTATTTTCTGCAAATCAATATACATAAGTTACATAATCATGAAAATGCAGGAAATATACAAAGTAAATTAAATGCAAAGTCGTTTGACTTGCATAAACCACGATACATACTAAGTACATAATAATGAACACGTAGGACATATGTAAAGTAAATTTAACACAGTCTTTTGACTTGCATAAACAACGATATGAAAGAAATTTAATATACAGTATGCATGTCTATGCAGCAGTGATAAGAATAACATTTATAGTTAAGAAACGATTATGCAGAGGGCCGCCATTATAAGCATTGCTTGAAAAGATCGTCTTGTTGAAGTTCAAAATTAACAAGAAGTGCAGTAACTAAGGTACTATTCACACACACAAAAAAATTATATTTTGAAATGACACCCGGTGGTATTAATCTAACACCATGAATGAGCACTGGAAATTTAACACCAGCTCGGTGTTTCATATTTAACACCGGACTTTTTGCAGTGTAGCTTGTACCAAAACTTAGATTGAAGCCTATCATCAGAGACTACGAGTGGCTATCTCCAGAAAAGGCGGTTTATCTTCTCATTGAGATATTTCCTGTTTCAGTCTGTGTTTCCTTCCTCTGGCTCCTTTTCTTGGTTCTTACCTCAGGTCAAAGGTCAACTCCAGCCAGTTCTATGGGCCTACATTGAATGTCAAGTTTTACGGAGTACAATGCAATACTAAAATACCTCCTGCCTTTTAGGTACACTACAGCAGTCAGTGTATGGGACAAACCAATCTCTGCCTCTCCCCCCCCCCCCCTCCTTTTTATATGGGGGGGGGGGGGCTTCTGAAAGTGATATATACATCATCAATTTTACTACTCACTGCCTTTCCCTTCAAACACTCTGTACTGAAATCATCAAACTGTTCAAAACATGGTTTGGGCATATGGATTGACAAAAAAAAAAGACAAACAAACAAAACAAAGTCTAAAAGGGGGAAGAATTTAACCTGTTGAGGATGAGCTGACTTTCAGATAACACACACTGCCCATAGACACCTGCCCAAGTATGCCCAGGACTAGCCTTCAAGGGGTTAAGGTTCATATTTCTCTTTGTTTCTTTACATACATTGTACTTGCATATTTACTGTGGACTACTGTAAAACACAATATTTTCACGGCATGAAAAATTTCACGAAATGGAGCAGACGGCCTTTTTCGCAGCATTAAATATTCGCACAAGTTGCCTATAACATTCAATGTGTATAGTGTAGACAAGAACTTTCACTTGCATTATAATTTCACAAATCTTACAGTATAGCTCTCGCGAAATTCACGAAATTAAAATGCACACAAACATTCCTCATTTTACAGTATACATTCTGGATGTCAGTGTTTGGAATTCATGGCATACTTCAGTCAAACATTCACTGAAGCGCTATAAATGGAAACCACTAATGTCTTGAGTGTGGGACACCATGCAAGCACAACTCTGTGCCAAGCAAGACAAGTTCCACATTTTGACAATGTCACATTTGAGAAAAAAGAGATGATGAAGAAAATGAAGGAAGAGAAGCAGAAGGAAATAAAGATAACAAAGGAAGAGAAGAAGGAAAACAATAAGAAGGCATCTAAAAAGAAGAGAACTATGAAGAGAAGAAAGAGAAGAAGCAGTCATGGAGGGAAATGAAGAATAAAAAGAAGCAAGAGCCTGTAAAAAAATCTGAATACCATCTGATCTTCCTTCCTTTTTCATGTTATCACTCTAAATCTGTTGAGAGAGAAAACAGGTGAGAATCAGTTTATTGAAAGCTCACCTCCAGACCCCAATCTGTGACAGAGAAAATGAAACCATTCTTTTCTGAGAAAACACTCTTGAGTCTTGCTTCCCCATTGTGATGCAGTAACCAAGTCTTCAGTCATACCAGTTAGGACCTCCGTTAACTCTATGCATCAGGCATAGTACCCCCACAGATGTTGCATATCAGTGGAATGATTTCTGTTGCCCAAAAAGAAAGTCCATTTATATTCACATGCGTTTGTGCACACAGTAAAAGATATCATTCCTTCACACACAGATTACAGTACACTTTAAAGGGTGTGTACAGTTCTGGTCGAGGTAAAAATTTAGCCTTTAACATTTTGCAAGATATTCAGAAACCACTCTATGAGATGTCAAAGAGCATGCAATTCTAAGGGGTATCAAAAGTTTATTTGATAAAAATTGGTTTTGAAATGGCTGAGATATCCAAAAACAAGGTGAAACAAAAAGATCCTAATAAAAGTGTGGCATGTTGCCTTTTATTATCATCACTTTTTTGAATATCTCAGCCATTTGAAAACCAATTTTCATCAAATAAACGTTGAATAACCTTCTTAAAATTACATGCTTTTTCATATTTCATATGAGGTTTCTCATTATCTCACTTAGGAATGTTCAAAATATGAATCCCCACCTCAACCAGTACTGTACAGTCCCTTTAAAATCATAATCTCTTGGCAATACTTTTGTTCTCAAAATAAGCGTCTCCTCCCCCATCCACCATCCATCCTGAAACTAAACATGATGCCCACCCTGCGCTCACAATGTGCCCCTGCCTCAGCTTTAACGCACAAAGTACATGTCAGGCAGACTCATCTCGCACACTGCAGTGACATTGACAGCGCTTAGCCGGCACTGAAAAGGAGGTCAAAGGTCAGCATGTGCAGGGGGGGGGGGGGGATGGGTTGGAGGAAGATGAACCAACACAAAGGTCAAAACTCTTGATTCAAATCTTTCAAACATGCACATGCAAGGGGTGGTAGGCGGTAGATTGGGAATGTCAATACCAGACAGTCTTTGTTGTCATGACGATACAGGGGGATGCGGCAAGAGATGACTCCGCCTATCCTCTTCTATTTTTCGTTGTTGTTTTTTTTCTGTATGTGTGCAGTCTGTCTCCTTCTTGCAAATGCCAGGGTCAAAGTTGGATTGGTGATCTATATAAAAGAATACCACAAGGACTTCTCCCGGAACAATCCAGAAACAAGTGAACATGTTTTATACCTTCTTGCTACAGAGAGCTCTTTGGCAGGGCTGCTGTGTGGTCTCCATTTGAAAGATTGCTATGCTCCTGTTGGTGCTTTCTATAAGAGTTTTGAAAGTCTGGGGGCTCGTATTTCTGTTCTGGAAACATCTACAGATTGAGTTCATTCTGGCAGCTGGGTGGTGATGTTGGATAATTCTATTTCTTACCAATAACAATGCAAAAAGATGAAAACATGATAATGAAAACAGCAAAGAAGACATTATCAAAGGAGAGTGAGTCACAAATAATGGGGTAAATAAAGGAACACATAGAATGTCTAGAAAAGGGATTGAGGAAAGATGATAAAACATCATAAGAATTTGCCTTGGAAGACTTAAGAGAAGAAGGAATAGCAGGAAGGAGGATACAGAGAAGGAAGGGAAAGGTATGATGAGGAACAAGAAAAGAAGATGGAGGAAGGAATAGAAAAGGAAAATGTCGAGACGGAGATGATGAAATATGCAAAAAACAAGAGTGACAGAAGAAATACCAGTATTAGAAGAGGTGTAAATTAAATAGGCACAAAAAAAAATGACCCTACAGAGAAGGAAAGGGAACAATGAAATGAAGTGATTAGTTTTGGGTTTTTTTTTCAATAAACAGATAAAGATGGGGATAAATTTGGAATGAGAAGACATGAGAAGGGTTTGTTCTACCAACACCTTACTCAGTTTGGTCCAATAATTGAGAGAAAGCATCAGTTAAACTCCTTGCTGTCATTATATGTCTGGCTTACAAACTGCACTGCCTTACGAAATAGAACCACCTTCACTTTATATACATTATGGAGACAATATTGTATTTGCAAACAGCTTTGATACAAGACGAGAAACCTGTCGTTTACTTGCTTGCCAATAGCGCATCTATTCCTATTAAAAAGATTGTGCCACTATTCAGTTATTCCTCCTTGCCGATCAGAGTCGACAAATTAACTTCTTGCACCAGTTGCTAATGAGGCAGAATAATACACCCCCTCGAGATCAAATTTGATAACGGGGGCACGGCGACGCTGCAGAGTAGAAAGGCATTACGGGACGTAAATGGGATTGAATTAACCGTGTCGTGGAACAGACTGCCATGAGGCTTGAAACATCATTAGAACACAGTAGGAGCATAGACCTGGCTAAATTCATTTCATTTTTTTTGTGTATGTGGGTGTGTGTCATTCAATATCATTTCAGGTAAACAAGCAGAAGATAAACACCTTGAATGTCAATGAACATTTTGTAGACACAAATAAATTAATGAATCAACAGTATGCATACTTTTTTTTATACAACTCATTACCTTGAAATTATCCTAAAAATGTACCTTAACAGGGAACTGTTGATTTCAGCAGAAAATAATGACGGATGACATTTCCGCTTCATAATAAATTTATAGAGACTGCAACGTGATCCCACATTTGACTCTTATGATTCCAGTTCATCTAAACAATGGTAAAAAAAAAAAAATGCATTAATTGCCCTGAAACTTGATCATGGAGGCTGTAACCATGGTGATTATATCCATGACGACAGTTGTAGATGACTGTTGTTTCAGTTGGCTTTGGAAAGCACACGGCAAATTAATCTTGTTTGCTGGTAGCATTTGAGAATGCTAGTTAACAGAGCATGGAAATTGCTTTCTAGCTGTGTAAATCTTTCACCCAAGACAATTTTCCTCAATAAGTCAAAGTTGTGATGAACAGATTTTTAAGACAGATGTGTGACAACACACTCAGGCAATCCCTTTCCCCGAATTAAGTTGAGGCAAAAGAGAAAAAAAAAAGCAACACCCACAAAAACAGAATTGATTTGCTAATACATCACTCACTCTTCCATGCTCTAAAATTGCAAGACAGTTTGTGATAAGAAACATGATTTTAGAAAGATTAGGGTATAACAGATAACTTTTAAACAAAAATAAATGCATGAATATTTCAGTACAATGCTAATAAAACTTAGCAAGTTCATCAAGGGTGTTGTATTCGTGCCTGCATAGTTGTGTGTGAATGTGTGTGATTATGTGTGATAGTGCACTGTAGAGATGGGTACTCCTGCAATGTTACATGAGATGTTTACTTGTGTGCAACTGTATGTGTGTATATGTGGAGACTCGCACAGCAAACTCTTCATGAAATTGAAGAGCCATGCATTTACTGATGAGTTTTGGGTCTGCGAATTATTGCACTGAATAAATGAATTGGATGTTCTCTCTGAGTGTGGTAGTACAAACCAGCCTAGACCCCGTTTACAGTGCGCGGCAGAGCCCTGCCTCAATTGCGCGGCCGAGCCTCGCAATTTTGTCCGTTTACACTGCTTGGCTCGGCCGCGCTTTTGATTCAAACCTTGCAATATTTTGTCGTAGTGGCGCTCTGCTAGTAAACAAATGCAATTTGGTATTGTCTGGTTTTCAGACCCTTTGCCAAATGAATTCCGTGGCGACGAAGTCGCCGTTTGGGCAAAGGCCTTTGCCGAAGGAAAGAATCCTTTGCAGGACAAAACCACCTTAAACTATACTAGTTTTCGACGTTGAGGGGGTTGATATCCTGAATAGCGAAAGATACCGGCAGAGGGTTTGGAAGCCAGACTAAAATTGGCCGCGCAATTGGCCGCGCATTTGGCCCAGTTTGCGTTTACACCAAGAAAAGGCCGGGCTCGGCCGCGGCCGAGACCACCTCCAGAGCGAGGCCAAATGCGAGGCCAATTTTGGCCTTGCATTTGGCCTTTTGCGCGTTTACACTGAAGAGGGGCAGGGCACGGCCGCGGCCGAGCCGCGGCCGAGCCTCGCACTGTAAACGGGGTCCTAGTCCTCATAGATATTATGTGAGATAATCAATCAGTGAGTAATGGAGTCCGATATGACTCGTTTTACTTTTGTGCACGTCCCTCGCATGGTTCAAGTTCTCAAGTGGAGGAAGAACTACACCAATGATGGGATGTGAAAATAAAATTCAGACAATAAATCAACAGCCAAACTGGCAGCAAGAGTAATAATAATAATGATAATGATGATTATGGGATTCTAATGATGACTCAATACCATATCAGTATTCTTTGCTTTGTGTTCATGGCACTTTCTACTACACATGGTTAAAAAAAGAAGAAGTAATGAAGCGAATATAAGGGGATCATACATCTGCCCACACACATAGGGCCTAATGCAGCAACTTGGACCAATGGCTCTAGCACAGACCTTCACTTTCAGATGGTAAATCTTTCTGCATCCCACTACCAATACATTTTTTTCTTTTTCTTTCACTGTGTATGTGTGTAGGTGTATACAAGTATTTGTGTACTTGTGTATGTATATTTGTATATTACTTGTGTATAAAATGTGTCATGCATGTGTGTGTATATGTGTCAAAAGGGGATGGGTGGTGCTGCAGTGCGGTCTGGTATACATGTAGTAGCTCCTATTAGTCTGGCATCAAGGCTATCAAGCTTGTCAGTCCAACCATTTATATTTGACATGTCAGATTTACGTTACCCTTGATGAAGGCTATTCGTCATCTTCACATCAAATCAATCAAAAGGCTGAATATAAATGCAGGTTGTACAACGCAGGATATGGCTGAACCAGATATTGATGCCTGAAATAGACGGAGACTAGTCATGTTGACGGAAAAAAAGATAGCCGCAAGTCTGGAAATGAGGCTACAGGCTGAGCTGTCAGCGACTTCTAAACAGTTATGTCCATTGTATCCTTGTTCCCAAAGAACTTGTCTCTTCACACCCTTCAAATGATCGCTGGCTGGAAAGCGCTCTCTCCCCCATAGCAGGGAGGGCATGGCTCTATGCTGAAAGATAGCTGTCGCTTGTCATCACCATCCCTGCGCGGGGAAAGCGATCGTCACGTAGAACAATGTTGCTATTTTCATTCTCCACCCATCTTAGAAAACCCGCCGACATTTGGTATTTTGAATATACCATGAAACAAAGGTGATCACAAACTGTGAAGTAAGGATAACTGCAAGGACCAATTTACACCTTGGGGAAGTTGGGATCCATAGGCCCTTTATCAGTATTCTAATCATACACTAGAGACTTAAAGATAATATAAAGTTTTTGTACCTCAAAAGTTTCCCTGAGTTTCCTTGTCTTAGTTTGTGTTTCAGGTTAAAGTACCTTTCATATAACTAACACTGTGAGACTTACTCGCCCCAAAGTGCTCTCATGTCTTAGTAATCATGCAATAATGGTTTCGTACAATACGTGTACATTGATTATCGCGGTACCGCGTCGAGTCACACTAACAGCTCGTTCGAATTTTTCAGAGCCCGTTCTGCTCTGGTACGAAACCATTATTGCATGATTACTCAGACACGAGAGCACTTTGGGGCGAGTAAGTCTCACAGTGTTAGTTATATGAAAGGTACTTTAACCTGAAACACAAACTAAGACAAGGAAACTCAGGGAAACTTTTGAGGTACCAAAACTTTATATTATCTTTGAACACACAAATATTCACTACAAGTGGGCTTTTCCTAACAGGCCTGAACTTCGGGAGATAGAGATGATGAGAGGTGATCGGGAAATGATTTTTACACTTGAACCACACAACATCATAAATACCATTATGACATCAGAGCAGCGCAAACCTTGTACAGAAACTACTCATGGCCTCGCTTATGTGCTCACAAAACTATCCCTACGTACTTGAGCGTAAAAGTCCTCTTACCTGTGAAGCACTCCAAACCTTAAAGGGATGGTACAGTCTTGGTCGAGGTGAGAATTCACCTTTAATTTTTGCCAGATACTTGGAAACCACTTTATGAAATGTTAAAAAGCATACAATTCTAAATATATATATATATATATATCAATTATTTTTTAAAGAAAATCAGTTGTGGAATGAGTGAGATATTTTTAAAAAAAGTGAAACAAAGTGATCCTAATAAACGGTGGGTCCCACCTTTCATGGATAAACTGATAATTTTTCTATTAAATGGACCTTTCTGACTGAGCATTGGTACACGCATATTCAAAAGTAGAACTTGACTTGGATTTTAACTTGAGCTTGAGCTATACATCAACATCTAACACAAAATCTGGCCCCCCATGAAGATGTGCATGTATGATGAAAATGGATAAAATAAACCAGAAAATGGTGCAAGCTACAATGATCAAATTTGGCAGTTGAATCAAATTATTGCCTCATTTGTGAATAAATCTCAGTCACAAGATGTCTACGAATCATTTCAACTATTATAAGCTAAAAGAAAAGAAAAAAAAATATAGCTCCTCAGTTTCAAATATTGATAGGCAAACTACATGAAATGACAAATTACACTATTTTTACAAAGTTTGACAAACAGTAAAAACTTGCAGCAACTTATAAATGATTTCTTCCTAGGTAGAAAATTTAATATTCAAGTTTAAAAAAAAGTAAAAAAAAACACAATTCTACCAAAAAGCCATATTGTTGGATGATCTGTCCATTACATTCTTTGATTTATTTAAATTCCATCTTGTTTTTCAGGTCTAAGGCTGAGGTAGGAGTCTTCTATGTATGCTGGTTTTGTTTCTACTTGGCCTAGACTGCTTTTTGATTATATGGCTTCTCTGCGTGCTACAAAATATGTATCAAGGCAATACCAAACAAATGTATGTCCCATGGCACATAAATTCCCATTCAAGCTTCTTACTGTAAAAGTGGATATTTCCGCGAAACCCATTTTTCGCGTTAGGTCGGGTAAGAAGAGTTTCGCATGTTTTTGATTCCATAGAATCAAGACATCACACACAGGAACATATGGCAAGTAAAAATATTCACGTGCTTTTATTTTTGCACTAGTTTCTGGTTGCATGAAATGCGCGAAAATTTCAACAATGAAATTTCCACTTTTACAGTATTCACTCTGATCTTTACATGGCTATCCCTGATACAGATACACTGACTTTTGTTTCTTGAATGGTCCCTTCAAGGGCATGGAAAAAATACAACTGATTATCAACAAACCTTGCTTTACGACTAATATAGATGTATAAAAAAATATTAAAAGCTTTTACAGCAAATAAGTAAAGGCAAGAATGAATTGAAATAATATATATGGACTAATAATATCACACTAAAAAGTCTTTAACTATATGTATAATTCTACAAAAGATCAATTTCTCAACATGTAGTGCGTTGAAATGTCTGTCTGGGTTTTAGCTGCTGTTCTTACTGTTTAGGGGTTGTTTAATAAATGGCCATTCAACAAATGCAGTTGAAAAATAAATCAATAAGAAATGAACTCCTTTAGTTATACTTTGAGATATACATCATATTTACCTAATTATATAAACTTTACCATCCAAGCCTGTCATATAAACCATATAATATATATGCGAACATTATTCAAAACAGTCTGGTCTCAGATAAATGTCTACAAAAGGCTTCAAAATTTGTTTTCTAAAAAAAAAATAAAGTTTGAATGCCTTGTACATTCTAAAACAGCAGTATCACAAGTCTTTAGCATGTAAACTCTTATACCAGTACGCTCTAAGAATTGTATCTTGAATTGCTCATTGTTAATCTTGACCCAGTTATAAAAATAGGTACCTGGCAATGCTCGAGTAATGATAATGGTAAGGCTTGTGGTAAAAGCTGTGCTAATGTTGAAGAGGCTACCCTGGGTATGGCGAGACAATAATGCTGTAGAGTGTTATCAAGATTCTACAGAGAGGTTTCACACTTACAAAAAAGAACTAACGTCTTGTTTGTATGTTTCTAAAACCTGTTTCGAAAAGACGTGTGTAGAGTCGGAATGAGAAGGGTGTTACGCTGTCTTGAACACTATAGGTTTAGAGTTAACTTAACACCC
Organism: Diadema antillarum; assembly: GCF_040938485.1. NCBI lineage: Eukaryota > Metazoa > Echinodermata > Echinoidea > Diadematoida > Diadematidae > Diadema > Diadema antillarum. The sequence continues at coordinate 3,976,928 of NW_027270911.1, read as the reverse complement.
TTACCATTCTCAACCAACGAAGTGTTCACACATGGAAACAAGTGGCTAACTGCAAAGAACTTTCAATACAACGGTTGTTCCACACACACTCCGGCCTGGTCATCACACAAGTATATGCTGATATGCTTATATGCTTATATGCTTATATGCAGGAGTATAGGTGGATATGTAAGCACTCCAGCTGACAAAAGTGAGTATATGTGGGCAAACTAGTTTCTACCTCCTCAATTTGTTAAAAAAGGTAAAAATGCTCAGACTACAAACCATGCACCCTGAATTTAGAAAACCTCAAGTGGAAAGCAGCTCCAGGCAATGGCTGGCCAGACATGCTATCAGAAATGTGTTTTGGGAAAGACTTGGTTCAAGCTTGCATTTTGAGATATTAAAAGAAAACTCAAAACTCAATTAGCATGAAACAAGTTAAGAAATCCGGCAAGCAACTTTACAAGTGAGTTCTTTATGCTGTGTGGAAACCCTCTGGTATACAGCGTAGCAACAATCACAAAACTTTTCTGTTTGGTCTTCCTTAAGGGCATTCAGAAACAGGGGACGTCTTTCACACTCTTAAAACTTTAAACAGTCTTTATCTCAAGAATCCACATTGTATCTCGGTAGAGCTTGTCAAAACTGGGATCAAAAGTGCAACAAAATTTGCCATGTGTGCTATTTCTGTCTCCATCGCTTCCTTTTGACTATCGCTCCACTTCCCGCTACTGCTTTAATCCATTTTCAGTCACTCTCCAGATAAAAGTTCTACTTTATCATATAGGATATGACTCTCGTAGTGGGGATTGAATTTGACAAGTTTACCACTGAAGTTGCCGACTGACATCATAGCCGCATAAATTTTGTTCTGCTTCGTGACAACATTCAGCAAGTATTTTCCGAGCGAGTGACGCTGCGTACTTTGTCTTTTTCTAAACCCAATGGTTATGAAAACATCTTCAGTTTTATTCATGTGAGTGAATCATTGTACATGGGAGTCAAATGTGGCAATATGTCCGTGAGGCATACATGTATGTCTCCCAGCATTCAAACCCTGCCTTTTAAACAAGTCTTGTGTTGCTACGTAACTTGGGAGCTGCTGTCATTAAGGGTGCAAATATTTTGTGGCACAGGACTCGGGTACACCGAGGCCCGGGGCTCTGCTCATTGTCAGCACTGTTCCATTAAACGTCAAAGAAGAGAAGAAAAAAATAAAGCATCTCATCCAATTCATGCCATTTGCACAGCAGAATGAAAATATTTTTGGTGTAATCAAGGAGGGGGAAAAATAGGCGGCGTTACGATATCTCAATCGTTGTGATATCAATCATGTTGGAATATCAATCGTAGTGTGCACTACAATATATCATGCACACTACTTCCTAAACAAACCTCACTATGTGTCAAATCTCATACAGTCTCATACCACAACAACTTTTGTGTGTTACCCTCAATCAAACCCTTCCATGACCACCATTCCAAAATGATGATGATGATGATGATGATGATGATGATGATGATGATGATGAAACAGCATTTACATAGCATCATTTATCTGAAGAAACATTCAAAGGTGCCCATGATACAAGCTAAAATTTGTCTCCAGGTTAATCTCTCCCACAGTAATACATGCTCTCATAGCCATAAAGAATAAACAAAGTAGTTCAAGGAAATAAAATTTTGTCTCTGATACTTCATGTTTCTTTAGTCCAGCCAAACACTGACTTTAATATAGATTGATGTGCCATAGAGTGAGAAATGGGTAGGTTAGTATTCTATACATCTATCACTTTTGTTTTGTTTTTTCTTTCCTTTTCTGCTACAAGCAGGGACCAAACTGGAGTAGATACCAGTGCCAACATACAGTTAGTGCTACATTTGATTGTGGATGAAGCCAGCTCTCCCCTCCCCTCCAAAAAAATATTGATGAGGGTGTTGAAGGTTTGGCTGACACAGTCTTGAGACTCATGAGATGGGATCCTCTCGTCTCTCAGTGGCAAGAGATATTGAAACGTGGAATGCAATCCCTGAAAAAATAAATAATTTGTCCCATCCCACTGAAGGCACATCTTCTCAGGGTCTTGGCTCGGGATGAGGAGATGGAAGCTCGTTGCCATGGGGATCGGTGTCCTTATTAATGAGATCACTGGAGAAATCTTACAGCATGCACAGTGAAGGACTGTGATACATGTTTGCTGGCCTCAAACCTGGATCTGAACATACGTAAAGATCAAAACTCATGAAAAGAAGAAACTGTTAACCTTCAAAAAGAAACTGTTTTGGAGAAAACATCCCCAACTCTGGATTAAGTAATGACATCACATCCTTGGTCTTCTTGCAAAACATCGTTTCCTTTTTCCTTTCCTCTTTTCATACTGATATAAACTGTGGTGTCTACACTTTGTGAAAGGATGGGTACAAAATTCACTGCCCAGCATAGAGTGGTGTACCTGGGATACTTATTTGCAATCCTGGGGCTAGACATACATACAGCTGTAGAAGGACATTCCCTGTATGCTAATATCACCACTTAAATAAGTATTTTGTTTCCTTGCATGTTATCCTCAAATGATGGTCTTTACATGTCTAAAGTGTGCCAATAATCATACTTTAATATCTGTACTTTGCCAGAAGTTTTCCATACATCTGAATATTTGGTCTCTCTATCTCTCTCTTTTTATGATGAGTGACAATACCTTCAAACTGAGATATATACGCTAGCAGACTCTTCACAGAGATGCCAACTTCTTGACATAGAAAAACAGATGGAATATCCCCAAAAATCAGATTTTCATGAAATCTTGACACCATCACTAGCCCGTTGGCTCTGGGCAAGTGAAATGTCAGAAAAAAAATTTCCTCCGGTAAGAACAGGCATGTAAAAATGTTGCTACTTCATCAACATTGACGAGAAAATTGTAAAGCATCCGTGCATTTCCCACCCATTTAGGCTCGTCATTCAATGCTTTTGTAGGGGTTGCAGGTATTTAGTAGTATATCTTTCTATATGATAACGCTGTTTTCTGCAGTTTTCTGTGGTTGATATTGGCTTCATTTTGAATTTTACTTGAAAGATGAAAAGTCGTACTTTCAGGAGGCAATATCTTATTATCGTATTTCACACTGTTTATCGTACTAAAATCGTGTTGGTTGGGATCTCTGTCTTCATACGTGTCATCAAGGTGCAGAAATTGACAACCTAGCATTTTTGCAATGTCAATATATGGAGAGTGATGACAAAAATATTTCAGCATCTATTTTCAGGCCATGCACAGTTCTTCCTCCATCTTCATTAGATGCATAATGACCCAAAAAGATTCTATTCTTAGATGCTCTAAAGTGTCTCAAAATTCGAATTCTAAACTCTTAATTCTGTCCTACTTTTGCTTGTATTCTTCCACATCCTGGTTTTGCTTCTTAATATGACGATATGAGCATGAGAACGACGGTAAAAATCTTACACCACATAGCAATTTGGGCATTATTGGTGCCGCGCATATCGAATCATCGTCCAATGTCTGTGTCTCAAAGGGCATCGCGTGCGGAGAAATTCGGCAAACAAAATAAAGTCCATCAAAGGTACTGACAGTGGATCCACTCAGCCCAGACGCTGGAACCGGAACATCCCATTCTCCTTGGTGGAAGGACGACCGGTGCTAAGTTTGCATATACTTTATGGAATATCATTTATCAATGTGTGCCTTAAGGTATATTTGCCTACCCGTAGATTTTGCGTGTTGATAGTCTAAGCAAATACAGTCTCTTCTTTCACCTTTCATATTCCGCTGACTTCCTGAGCATTCTTGATCGAGGGGTTACGAGGAGAGGAAATTGTCAAGTTATTTGCGATCGTAAGACCAGGGGGAAAAAAGAAAAGGAAGATCGCAGCTCAGCCTCCTCCCCTCCCCCCATCCCATATCGTCACGACAAGAAGTGTCAATATTGACTGGCAAATTAGCACTTGTAGTTTGATGTGAAAAGAAACAAGCAATAAATATCTCGGGGGCAATGAAGTGCACGAACTAGTTGATACAAGACACGCAAAGGACATCATAGTGTCATTCACACAAACAGATATAGCGGGATGTCGATCATAATCCAAATGCCGAGATTTTTTGTACCCGTTCAGATGGACAGAACTATCCCGTTAATTGCCGATGGAGATAATTTGTCGGCCAAACTGTCTAATTATTTTATGTTCGCACTCGCAAAAAAAATCTCAAGATAGGGATCATGAGGCAAATCTTGAAATATGGATCCTGCTAATTCGTGTTAGCGTCTATCTGCAGGGCTAAATCCAAATCTTCGGACACGTCTCTGTTCTGTTGAAAGTTGGAAAATCATGGACCAGAAAAATTCTAAATTCTTTCCTTTCCTTTGATCATTTAGCCTCGAAATTTTCCACAGATGATAGACGAAACATAAGACTACAACATGTTGCCAACAACAGAACTTTGATGGTTTTGACGGATTTTGATGATCTGATTTCTTCCGCTCAGCCATCAGCAACTTTCGAATCCTTTTGTTGTGGCGGGTCACATACGTTCCACTAATAAATGTTTTGATTCTGCATAATCCAAAACACGCGAAATTCGTTTCACCCAGTCAAGCGTGAAAATTACTCACGCAAAAATAACCACTTTTCCAGTATTTATTTTTGGGGTGGATTTCCTCTTTATGGGTAAAATGGCAACCATACACCTACCCTGCCCTTTCTGTGATCCATTTTCTCCTGTAAACTCTGAACAGATTTGATGCATCTGAAGGTGCCATTCATTGCTATAAGGCACAAGTAATGCACCACTGATACAGAAATGCATTGATGTGTTGTTGTTGTTGTTGTTGTTGTTTTAATCATTCTGCTGCGGCATGTGCTACAAAATGCAATGTTCACACAAAATGCAGTAGTGCCCACATTTGCATTTGAACCCCAAACCAGACGTGCCCAATTGTGGACATTTTCCTGCAAAAATTGTAATATGAGTTGGTTGGGCTATTTTGGGGCTATTCCTCATCAGACTTACAAAACTCTTTTCCACGCTCTGCATCCGGTAAAGAGCTAAAACACAAAAACAGACTCACTCTCACAACACAGGCCGGCTGGTTACCATAACAAGGGGTATGATACCGCAAATAGATTTTGCGCCAAATTCGCATCTTCCTAAATTGTCCGCGACGGCATCAAATATAGAACAGGGAGGATTCTTTTTTGCTCCTAGGTGAGAAAACCACATGTGCTCCCTTCCTTCGGCTGCCACGACAAACACCCGAACATAAACTGATGAGCAGTGTGGTGACACAAACACATGAAATAGACTTTTATGGATCCCACTGGTGTATGAGCCAGTCCTTTATATCTATAGCTCATGCGTCTAAAAGACTGTTTATTGACCCATGACATAAAGTTAACAAGCACACATGCACTTTAAAAAACGAGGCAAGGATAGAGACTGTAAGAGTCACTTCAGAAGAATGGATCAAAAAAAAGTCAACAACAATCCTCACATCCTCAATAAGATAATAATGCTAGTTATGTTTACATGTGTAACACTTTTCCACTCAATGCCTTTCAATGTCTGTTATTAGACATAAGTACCATACTGGAAGCATAATCAAAACATTGTCAAACATTTTGAATGATGGTAAATTATTGCAATGAGATCCTCATTGCTGCCATAAATCAAACAGCAATATGATCTCCACGGGGGAAAAAGCCACTCAATAGTACTTTGCTGTCTGCCAGACCTTATAAGAGGAATATCTTTTATAGACACATCTTCCAAGCATTCTGTCCTAGTTTAACTCCCAAAAGTATTGTTCTGTCATATGTATCAGCATCTAAGCTGTTAAAATGAAATTTTCAGTTGGAAATGAGACAAAACAAATGTGTGGGATGTTTCCTGCAATGCAGAACAAGAAAAGAAATTAAAAATCAAACACAAACTCTGAATATGTCCGCACCTACGATTATCACCTTGACTGACGAGTGTTCTCCAGACAACAGTTTTCCTGTTTATAATTCAGGTTCGGCCTAGGTCCAACAAAAAGTGGACTGTCATCCTATCATCCTAAGTCACTACCTTGTTATGGTGTATCACTGTAGTTTATGATACAACAGAATTGAAAAAAATGCTGTAATCCTTTTTTTTTTTCTCTTGCTCAGTAAGATGACTTTTTATGAGTTCAAACTACTTTGGGTAGTCAAAGTACAGATTAAGGTAGAACACTTAATATATCCAAAATTAAAACATTGCAGTAGATTTATTATGCAGAAATACATGACCAGAGTTCTTGAAAATTAGACCCTTTTGTTCTAACATTATCATATCTGAGCATTTGGCATGAACCCTGAGGTGTTCCATTTACACAAACAATTGTTGAAGTAGCAATGTAGTATTTCCCTGTTTTGCTCTGTGTACTTCGGTGCGTACTTCATTTATCAGTTGTGAGCAGCCATATATTTGAAATACTGCAATGCATCGCACATTGCATGCGAGGCCTAGCAACTCAAGCAAGTGACTGCTGCGGATTTAAATACAATGAGAACTCAAGCTAATCCACGTTGGTAAGTATTGTGAGATGCCAGGCCATCTAGCCTCCAACTATGAGGCAACTTTTGAAGTAACTGCTACTCCATTATTGTAAGACACTGCACACATATGTTGCATTGTATATGGCACTTGATTAAGGTCTCTATCTGTACTCTATATATGAAGAACATGATATGCTGCTCAAACTGATTCATATAAACTGTAAAATTTGCATTTCTGTTATTCCCTTTTAGGAAAAGAAGTTAAAAAAAGATATGACTAGAAACTCTCTACTGCAGGTAAAGATTTCATTGTTTTGACAAAATGCCACAACTGTTGTTGTTTGTTTGTTTGTATGTTTTTGTTGTATTTGTTTGTTTTTGTTTGTTTGTTTGTTTGTTTTTGTTCGTTCTTTTTTACAAAGAAGTTGCTGAAGTTTATGAGAGTATTGAATAATACGGACCAACAGTAAATCTTTAGGGCAATACAGACCAGCATGGATGATGGGACACAACCATCACAACCACTCACCTGCTTGGGAGGAAAGTGGCATTGATGTGCATTATGATGTCATCCAAGGGAGCCAGACCAGGGGGAGAAGGCATTGATGTAAAACAAAAGAGAGAGAGAAAAAAAGATATATGCAATTAGCATAATACACCAAGACCAAATGCAAGCATATATGAAACAAACAGGTAGCTAGCACTGACACAAAAGCTACACATCTCATACATACTCGTTTAACCCACTGAGGACGGACTGATTTTGCTACAACACGCATTTCCCATAGACACCTGCCTGAGTATACGCGGGACTCGTCCTCAACGGGTTAATGTGTGTCTGTGCCTACAGGACCATTAAAACAGAAAGAAAAGCTAAAGAACAAATGATATACAATGTACCGATAATTCACATTCACTGAACTGATCGTGAGACACTGCAAAAATCCATTATCTCTATACATCACACTTCACCCCCGCACATCACAGAGTCAATTTATTTTCTTGAAGATGCAAACTACAATTTACAGAAAAGAAACAATGATCATGAAGCTGACACAGTAATAACCAAATTGAATCAAGAAAACACAGGCATTTTCTCGATCCCCCCCCCCCCCCGAAAAAAAAGAGAAACAAAACGTGTTTATACCAACCCCATTCCCGATCATGCCTTTCTCATAAACACACACATTATACACAAAAACACACAGTCTCCTCTTTTAACATCATAAACGCACACACCCACACCAACACCCAAACACACACACACACATATATGCACAAAAAATCTTGTGGATCAAAATTTATCTTTACACAGAGATACAATCAAGCAAGCGGTAATGAATAATGATGAGAATTGGCCGGAGCGCTAATGGGACTGACAGGGCAGATGCTCTCTTTATCTTCACGATTCACATCTGAGAACCTGAAAAATTAATCAAGGTCACTGGAAGTAAACATCAGAGCTGCATTTTGCATGCTCTTCCCCCTAAACAGTTTTGAATACTACAAAAGGAATGAACCGAGCACCTCATGATAACATCCCTGTTTGACGATATAATCTTTGAGAGCTATTTTTGTATCTTTATTTCACGACCAATATCAAAAGCTCAGCCGTCATGAAGCCTCTTCAGAAATCACCAGGTTGATTTATGACCAAGCATTTATCATAACCACACAGTCATTTTGCTTCCTACAGCGGATGGTAAAATGAGTCACAAGGGTCCGCCATTCATGCTTCCACTGCAAAATGGTGACATTCTCATGAAAGTTGTTAAAAAAGCTAAACACCACCCAAAATACTGCCAGAATAATGCAAAGAGCAGAGTGTGATTGTACTGTTTCACCTGTGAAGGTCTGCACTCTCCAAGTGCTTTTCTCGTAGGAATGAATATTGTTACCACAAACCCTTCTCCCTAAAATGTTGTTCCTGAAAACCAGAATTCTGGCCCGAGTACTATATGTCAACGAAACAACAAATGCATGCAAACCCGGAATAAAAATTATTGAAAGGCACTAAATACAATATGCACAGATGTGTGCATGAAAACAGCTCCTCAGAAGGGATGGTCAAAAAACTTGAACACATGAAAGAAAATAAACCGGCCTATCATAATAGGAAAACGTTCTGCCAGGTACCGCTCCTTTAGAATATACCACTGATAGGCTCACACACTCTTTAAAACCTGATTTTCATGCCACAACAACATCACAGCTGGTAAGGAAAAATTATGATCCATGCCTCTGCACAGTCTTAGAAACCTTACCACACTGACTTGATGATGAATAGAGAGGGGTTTTGATTAAAAAGAAAGACTAATTTACAAGATCACGATGATCAGCAACTTTATTACACCCTGTTTTTTTACAAATCCATTTCCTGCTTGATTTGTTTTTACTCTATGTAGCAATTACCATCTTTCAGGGTAAATTTGAGGTTCATTACCATATTTCGACATAGTGGTGTTATCATCACTTTGTCATGCAGAATGCCTCTGAAATTGGACGTTATTGAGTCACTATCATACAGCATGTATGACCTTAATCTCCCTTTATTATTACCAAGGTTTCTTTGCTAATCAGACCCAAGAACTTTGTCAGCACACTGGGATTAGGTTTGTCAACATCCTGCCACTTAGCGAGGCAGACTCAGAAGAGGGGATTAAATGGCTCTCTTGAACCAGTAGCACATTAACATCTCAAAGCCATCGCTTCATTTAAATGACCTTCATACAGATTGAGTTACTCATCTACAAGGTTGTGGTAATGAGAGTCAAGCGAGATAAACTCTCTTAGTCCCACCTACAACATATTCATGTACACTTTCAGTGGTGTTTCAACACTGTCGTGTCGAGGGGGTTCAACAAACTTTTCAAAAACTAGGACAAAATGGGTCATGCACAAAATCATTTGAGGATTTATCAATAACGTGACACTGCCAATAACTTGAGGTACTGCCAACCCCACCCAGTATTTAATCCTCCTTTCAATGTGTATACTATATTTTGGCAGTTCGTGTGCTAATGGTTTCAGCATAACAGACATGTGATCCTTGCAAATGTGGAAGTATAATAACGATGCAGGTTGGTTCCAGGTACTAATGAATATAATCATTCAAAAAGGAAATATTGAACAGTTGAAGAAAAACAATGAAGAAGAAAAAGAAGAAGAAAGAGAAAGATGAAGAAGACCAAGGAGAAGAGGATAATGATGATGATGATGATGGTGATGGTGGTGATGGTGGTGATGATGGTGATGGTGGTGATGGTGATGATGGTGATGATGGTGATGAAGATGATGATGATGATGATGATGGTGGTGATGGTGGTGATGGTGGTGATGGTGATGATGGTGACGATGGTGATGATGGTGATGAAGATGATGATGATGATGATGATGATGGTGATGATGATGATGATGATGGTGATGATGGTGATGATGACGATGGTGCTGATGATGATGATGATGATGAACCAAGACGAGGAAGAGAAGAGGAGGAGAAGAGGAGATGAGGAGGAAGAGAATTTCAAAGAAGATGAGGATGAAGAAGAAAAGTGCAAGCACACCTAAAACCATTTCTCAAATTTCACCGTGTGAAGAAGCTCTTCAGATATATTTTCGAGATATTGTATTTCAAGGATGTGGTCCAAAATGGAAAGGTAATCTTGAGCAAAGATAGAGTGGCGAAATTCTGCATAGATTAAAAGTTGCAACGTTCAGTCTGCATTCATGATTATTACTTGTGGCAAATACTTTTACTCAGTGTAAAGATTACCCTATCCAAATTTGGAGAAATGTATCATCAAAGCAGAACCCACCTAGCCTGTATTCAACTTTATTTATCATCCCAGCAAATCCCCACTTTATATACTCAGATTACCCTTTTAATAAACACTATAAGAAGTAAATAACACAAACTGAATACATGTACAGTTTTCCTGATTTAGCAACACTGCTCTTCATCACTCTTAGTATGTTAAAAGTGCTTCAAATTACCCCCCTCCCCCCCCCCAAAAAAAAAGCCTTATACTTTTATAACATGACTACAACTGATGACGATATGTACAAGTAACAGTTAAGCCTTCTTCTAGAAATATAAAGTGCCCCTTCTCATTGCAAAATTTTCAAATTTGGGTGGCAATCCATGTCACATCTGTTTGATTCACCATTTTCACTGTAAAACAGGTCAAAACTTGGGTTGCAATTATTTGTGGAGAACTGACCTGCACGTGTGCATGAATAATGGTATGATTCCCATGTCCCAATGCCAATTCAACATACCACGGCATGCCACAGTTGGCTTTAAGATAGGAAAGAGTAATACGTACGGTGCGTTGTGGGATATGAAATATCAAAACTTTTTTGCGTTATCGTTTCTCACTGTGCAATTTTTGCGCCATATTGCAAAAACAATTGCACAAAGTAGTGCAATTTGGATTGCAACCCAAATCTTGTGAAATCATGCATTATTTCTGTTCATACTGTAAAAATGTTGAAATTGGGTCACGATCCTCATTATGACCTGAATAACATGTTATTTTGAATGCAATCACAACAGTATCATAGATACCATATTTCTCAGGATACCAGAGCCATCGTTCCCACATATATAGCATCTTGAGTATACAGACTTTTTGTGGACTAAATCTCAATCTGTTTAAAAAACAACACAAAAAATGGTGATTGACTCATAAGGAAAAGAATTAGTATCATATTCAAATCTTCTACATTTGCTCTGTGCATGGTTAAGTCTGCTAATGGACACATTCTGAACTGGTATATAGATATTTTTATATTTTTCACATCATATCATCTTTTCTATTTATCTTTCCCTTCCCTTTATTCTCTTATTCCCAACTTCATGCATCTGTCTGCTATAGCATTAATCTCTATCTCTCACCTTTCCTTACTCTATATTTACCTGTCATTAAAGGGATGGTACATTATTGGTGGAGAAGAGAATTGGGCTCTTACTCTTTGCAAGATACCAAGAAAACAATTATGATATAGTACAGAGCAGACCATTAGAGGAATTCAAAGTTTATTTGATGAAAATCGGGTTTGGAATGACTGAAACATCCAAGAACAAAGTTAAACAAAGCAATCGTTATAAAGTGTGGGTCTCACGCTTTATTAGAATCGCTCTTTGTTGGATATCTCAGCCATTTCAAAACCAATTTTCATCAAATAAACGTTGAATTCCTCATAGAACTACATGCTTTTTCATATTTCATAAGAGGTTTCTCATTATCTCATCAAAAAATGTTAGAAACTTGAAATTAGGTATCAACCAAAACTATACAACCCCTTTAAACTCTCAAGTCATTTTCTCTCGCTCTCTTTCTCTCTTTTTCTTCCCTTTCTCTAATATACACTAATCTATTTACGAATGTATATATTTATGTCAGTATATATATATATATATATATATATATATATATATATGTGTGTGTGTGTGTAATATATCTATATATGTATAATGTATATATTGATATATATGTGTAATATATCTACATACGTATATGTTCACATAATAGAGACATATATGTGTATATATATTTATATACCTGAGTCATATGCATACACTCCTTCTCTTAAAATATATACACATCATCCTTTTGTCCTGTCTATACTTCTCTATCTCACTTTATATTTACTCTTCATATTCACGCTTCAGCTTTTCATCTTGAACATTTCTTTCCTTTTTACACACACACACACACACACACACACACATGCTCACTCTCTCCCTCTCTCTCCTATACTCTCACTTTCTCCCACTCTTTCTTCTTCTGCGTCTCTCCTCAAGGAAGTGCACTTGATCCTGAGGTCCGATCTGAAAGTGGTAGGCAGACCCAGTCCTTTTCCTGTTTTGCTACAAGTGGCTCAAGGGCGCTCCATAACAACGCCTTTCTGCAATTCCTGGTCAATAGATATGTTTTCCTTGGTGACTTTAACCCTGTAGTTGGTTGGTGCGAAAAGTGAGCGCCAAGTAGCACTAGCCAGTATAGAGTCTTCTCATCTATCCTAGATGTGTTCAAGTACTCAAAAGTGAACAGAACCATACCGTACCGCATCGTACCGTGCCGTGCCAGATTGTGAGCGTTTAAGCGCTCTGAAGAGATATTAGATATCATGAGTTATTATCATGAGTTATTTAAATATCATGAGTTATTTTGGGACTCAAGACAGGGGCCCGTGGAGGGGTCACAATTTTGGAGCAACAGGGGTCATGCCACCTAGTGCACTCATGCTACATACAGGTGTTCCTAACAAAAAAGAATAAACTCTTGTTTTGTATTGCACGCACGTTCTTCTCATGTCAACTTTTGGTACGGTACGCTTTTGGACCACTTTGCGTTAGAGACTTTGTGGCATAGTACTGTAAGGTACGCTTTTGGAGCGCATTGGGAATTTGTTTACGTTGGGCATGGTACAGTACTCTTTGAGAACATTCAAATGCTCTTCCAGCACAGGTGATATACGGTATTAACCCGTTGAGGACGGTTTGATTTTGCTACAGCACACATTTCCCATTGACACCTGCCTGACTATACTCGGGACTCGTCCTCAACAGGTTAAAGGACAAGTTCACCTTCATAAACATAAGGTTTGAGAAAATGCAACAATATTAGTAGAACACATCAGTGAAAGTTTGAGGAAAATGGGACAATCGATGCAAAAGTTATGAATTTTTAAAATTTTTGTGTTGGAACCGCTGGATGAGGAGACTACTACAGCTTGTGAGTCATATGCGTACAACAGTATAAAGAAAATGTAAAAGAAAATTCAACGTATTTTCACTTTTTTCGCATAATAAAAGAGCACTTGACTTGCCTCTTTCTAAAGGCAGGGGGAATAATATTACCCATAACATTCGTCGGTAACGAGTCAGGGGAATGTGTACTTTTTTCAAAAGATGGAATTTTGTGAAATTCTCTTTATATTTTCCTTATATTATTGTACGCATGTGACATCTAAGTTATTCATACACTGCAGTAGTCTTCTCATCCAGCGGGTACTGCATAAAAACTTCAAAAATTCATAACTTTTGAACGGATTGTCTGATTTTCCTCAAACTTTCAATGATGTGTTCTACTAATATTGCTACATTCTCTCAATCCTTATGTTTATGAAGGTGAACTTGTCATTAAGGTGCGCTTCAGGAGCATGCTTGAACACACCCACATCTTCTTGTGATGCTGAAGTCTCAGCAATGTGATGCAGTATGTACTATTACTAGCGTAGTGTTTTATAGTCTTTTTTTTCTCTTATAAACTTGTTGTTTTCTGCATTTTTTCAGTCGATTTTAGTTTTGTCTTTTGGATAATTTTTGCAATATTTTCTTCAACATTTTCTTTTTAATTGAGAAATTAATGCGAGTATGGATGTGCCATTATTTATCAACCCGTTGAGGACGGTTTGATTTTGCTACAACATGCATTGCTCATAGACACCTGCCGGAGCATACTCGGGACTTGTCCTCAACAGGTTAACAGAATGCAGACCTGTCCAGGTCAGTGAGCTTCCTTCTTACTTGCTGGAAAACATTTTTCATCAAGCACTTATAGTCTCATTTATAAAAGATTCTGCAATGTTGTTTCTTCGAGTAAGCCATTTCTTTGCACCTTCCTTTCAACTGCAAAAAAAAAAAGGAAAAGAAAAGGAAATTGTGTGTTTACACTGCATAGAGGCAATCATGTAAAGCAAGCTCTTGTTGTTTGTACAAACCAAGCTATATCAACAACCAAGGTTAGAAGCTTTGGATGATTCTTCCGATCACACAATATCAGACTGTGATGATATTCAAGGAAAAAACTCTGAATAATGGCCACATTCTCACAAACACAAAACTGATGTTTTTTGAACGCGCAAGTTTTGCAATGCGATGTGAAAACTATCAATTCTTGTAAGTGGATATCAAAAAATGTATATATTATTACTACGATACAAAGTCAGTCCTGCTTGACTTTTTATCTATTAAAAATCATAATGATAGTTTGCCCATGGGATGTGTGTGAACAACATGCAGAGACTTCACATATATATATTTTTTTAAACCATAATGCAATTTACCGCAGTAGGGTTTGTAAACTCAGGGTCATGCCCAGGGTCCTGTTCTAATCACTGTTGATTTGTGTGTATGTGTGTGTGTATGTGTGTGTGTATGTGTGTGTGTGTGCGTGTGTGTGTGTGATTATCATGATAATTTGTCCTGTGCAGTGTGGTAGATTAAATTGAGTTTTGCATCATGATGCAAAATCGTCAAACTCCTGTGTGTGAATGAGGCAAACAAAAAAAAAATCCACCTTGCAAGATATCTGCTGTACCATCAGCGGTTTCTTCTTCAAACTGGCAACACAGAAGGGGGTGGGCTGTATGTGGTTACTGCTTGAAATCTAAGGGTGGAACATTGTGTGATTTGGAGAATGGTGAGTTTCCCTACTTAAATGACAGAGAAAGGGTTCTGAAGAAATATAAATAAAAGGAAGAAAGTGCTAAAAGGCCTGCAGGGGGCATGATTATCCAGGGTGATTCATGGCTTGGGAAGGAAAGTCATAAATATGAAAATGTGATACTGCAAATTGAACTAACAAGGTTTTCCAGTCAGATTAGGGCTCCAGAAATCCCAACCCACAGGGGCACGGCCACAAACCCCACTCCCAGCTGAAATAAGAATAGTTTTCTTCCAGCAATGGTAAGTTGAGATTGCGGTATTCTGCCGGAGCCGAATCAACTTCAAAGAAACTTCATATTTTGGCGGTTGAATAGCAGAAGGCTTTTTGATAGGCGAGATGTCTGCGGTGTTACCACCGTCGTACTACTCAGCTTACAAAATCTAGGAAGAAGGCAATCAAAATGGATCCAATTTCTTAAACCATCAATGATGTCTTTAAGCCTTATGTGCTGAGGCGTTGATTTGTTTTTTCTTTTTCTGCAGCATTCCGTCATCAAATCTCTCCAAACTTGACTTCATTGTATCAAAGTCATCAGATCCCCCCAGGTGTAGTAAAATGCCTCAGTCAGACAGGAAAGTGAAGGTGACATAATAGGATTTATAGGGGGATTAGTTAATCTGTATTTATTAGTAATTAATGCCAAGACATCTGTGCCCACATCAGGGAAGAAAACGCTCAAAGAGGATGTGCTGATAGACAAGCAGAGCATGGTGCATCAAACTGTGCATCATCCACTGCCCTAGTAGGCAAATGCTATGTTTAATAATCATGTATACTGTATCATGTATGAATTTAGCACTTGACCACAATGAACTACTACCACGCTCATAGTATATATATGCCAAATGGAACATATAGTGAAGTCCACTGATGCTACAGAAACTGCAGCCCGCAAAATCGTAAATATTCATTGCCTCTGCTCGTTATGTTTTTCGCAAGGATGGAAAGCAACCGTTCCCTGCTCTAATCTGCATATCCTCTGCCAAGGGATTACAGCGTGATTGATAATCTTTGGAAAGCATGACAGCGGTCTATCTCACTGACCACAGCACGATGCAGAATCTGTACGGGAGATGGAGATCAAAGGATTTGAAAGAGGACGGGACTAATGTGCAGCGACTCGCAAAAATAAGCAAACGAACAAAAAAACAAAAAGAGAGAGACAGAGCAAAGGAGAATGAGAGAGAACAAAAAGGAGACAGGCAGCAACTGAAGAGACATTTCACAGTGGATAACATTCTCCGGGATTTGAAGGAGCAGCACGCCCATCTTTGCGGCGTATGTCCGATAGGCAGAGACAGCGCCATGGCGACAGAACCTCAAACCTACATCCTGGAACCAGGGGAGCCCTCTGAGGGCCTGAGTCACTTCCAGGAGGTAGGGAAATTGAAAGTGAATGGCGGGAAGCTTTCAGGCACTTCGTATCTGGACGCAAGGTGCCTTCTCCCTCTCTATCTATCTATCTATCTATCTCCCTCTCTATCTATCTATCTATCTATCTATCTATCTATCTATCTATCTATCAATCTATCTATCTATCTATCTATCTAGTATCTATCTACCTATCTATCTATCTATCTATCTATCTATCTATGCTATCTCCCTCTCTATCTATCTATCTATCTATCTATGCTATCTCCCTTTCTATCTATCTATCTATCTATCTATCTATCTATGCTATCTCCCTCTCTATCTATCTATCTATCTATCTATCTATCTATCTATGCTATCTCCCTCTCTATCTATCTATCTATCTATCTATCTATCTATCTATCTATCTATGCTATCTCCCTCTCTATGCTATCTATCTATCTATCTATCTATCTATCTCCCTATCTATCTATCTATCTCTCTGCAGCTTGACATAAGACAGTCACTTCTTCAACACCTCTTCTTTCAAATGTCACAGACCAGCTCAAAACCAACAAAAGGAGGCCAACTAAAAAGTTCCACTTTCCTACACGGATTGGAAGAGTAAACTCCAAGCTTAAAATGTATGTCAATTCATTATCCAACTTTTCTACATAGCTTGGAAGAGTAAACTCTAAGCCTTAGAATGATATATAACTTATTAGGATTGGACCATCCTAACCCATCCAAAAATTGATTGAAATGACACTGAGTTAATAGGAGGTGCTGTTTCATAGAAGAGAGGAGTTCAAAGATTAGAGGGTCACTCATGCATGCTGTGCAAAAGTATCAATGAACACAAGTTCTGTTCCCAGTAAAAGCAGCGGCTGTCTAAAAAAAAAAAATTAAAAATGTGATCGAGAAAAACTTTGGGTCCTGCTTAATCAGTTACTCCGCTCAATGGGGTAAGATATGCTCTGCCCAGCACTACCCGTTTAAGTGGAGATTACTGTACAAAGTTTTGGTGCCCTAGTCCTATGACTACGTCCCCCCCCCCCCCCAAAAGAAAAAAAAAAATCAGAATATCAGAAATTCAGTGGCCTAAAAACCACAATTGTGGATATACATTGTAGGTCTGCAAGACAGTACATTAAACAGTACCTTAGAGATTTCTGTTCTTTTTTTTTTCCTTTTTTTTTTTACATTCCACTTCTGTTGACTTCAGGAATTTGGTCTTGAACTCAATTTTGTACCAAACATACTTCACATATGTTTCATATAATGCCTCCTTTGAGAGAAAAACCTGAGGGGAGGTAAGTGGGGGGGGGGGGGGGAGGGGAAGGAGTGTAGAAGGTTGTAGAGAAATGTAACAAATATTTTCAGAGTATTCATTCCACTCTAGTCAAGAAACCAAAGAGCTCTTATGATTACTAGAGTTTTTTTCCTTAATTTGAGTTGCCTTTCCCTCCATTAGAAAAAAGTGGAGAGAGGACATATAAGATGTTGATGATTTCACTTGCATTTAGTTCCCCCCCCCCCCCCACCTACTTTTCAAGTTTACTTCTGAGTTGTTTTTCCTTTAGTGCCCCACAGAATGTCTATAAACACCACTGGTCCTCTAGGGATCAGGCCAAAAAAGAAAAAAAAAAATGTGAAAGTGCAGAGCGACCCCACAAAACGATGACAGGTAATCATAACTTTTTCCTCTAGTGGTAGGAAGGGAAAAAAACACTAGAGAAGGATAAGAGTTACTAGGGAATAGCAAACAGGAAACAAACATTCTCTCCACATGTATTACTACAATGTACACTGTACACCTCTTTCCCCTTCTCTCTCCTTTCCTTTACTTTCCCTTTTTTAGACTCTTTCACATTCTTTATTTCCCCTTCTATCTCATTCTCATTCTCTCCCTTACAATCTCCCAACCTCTCCTGTGTTATATTTCTGCATCTTTTGATATATTCACAATCCATCGTCTCCATCTGTTTCCTCTTCTCTCTTTCCTCTTTTCTTCCAACTTCCTTTTCTCTCTAACTCTTTTGTTTTATGTCATCTTTCCAGTTTATTTTCTCCTGCTTTATCAATCTCTCTTTCTCTATCTATCTGTCTGTCTATCTATACACAAATATGTCTGTGTATCTCTCCCTCTATATGTCTGTCTCTTTTTCACTCTGATATGTGTATACAGGTATATTTATATTCATTATATATGTCTGCCTGTCTTTCTTTCTATTTCTGTCTTTCTGTCAGTCTGTCTCCCTCTCTCTATATGTTCTCCCTCTCTCTCTCTCACTCTCTCTTTCTCTCTCTATCTGTCTGTCTATCTATGCACAAATATGTCTGTGTATCTCTCCCTCTATATGTCTGTCTCTTTTTCACTCTGATATGTGTATACAGGTATAGTTATATTCATTATATATGTCTGCCTGTCTTTCTTTCTATTTCTGTCTTTCTGTCAGTCCGTCTCCCTCTTTCTATATTTTCTCCCTCTCCATCTCTCACTCTCTCTTTCTCTCTCTATCTGTCTGTCTATCTATACACAAATATGTCTGTGTATCTCTCCCTCTATATGTCTGTCTCTCTTTCACTCTGATATGTGTATACAGGTATATCTATATGTCTGCCTGTCTTTCTTTCTATTTCTGTCTTTCTGTCAGTCTGTCTCCCTCGTTCTATATTTTCTCCCTCTCTCTCTCTCACTCTCTCTTTCTCTGCAGACTTTATAGTAGCAAGGGTTTGATGGATCGCTGCAGCTGCAGTCAGATTGTTGTTTGGAGACTGGCTGCTGGATAACGAAAGAGAAAAGTACAGTCCCTGCTAATCAAGACACGTACTACGGAGACCTTAACCCACTTGACTCTGTGGAATCAGTTTCCGACTTTTCAAAATTTTTTCTGATTGTTTTTCCCCTCGGGCTGTTCAAGGGTGGAGAAATCTGGCAACAGGAAAACCGAAAGTGAGTTCACCAATACCTGGAAAAAAAATGAAAAGAATGGGGGAGGAAGATTTCATTTCGGTGGCCAGATATGCCTCGCTTTTTTTTTTTTTTACCTTTTTTTTTCAAACACAGGAAGAAAAAAATATAAAAAAGTCTGCAATTGCCAAGAAAAGTCATTACAGTGGAGGAATGAAGTGTGCTTCAGGTCTAGTGAGCACCTGTTAAGTCATACATTTGCAGCTGCTATCTAATTATCCGCAAGAAAAGTTATGAGGTGAAAAGCTTACCTGTTTCAAGAGAAAACAAAGAGCAACAGCAACAGCGATATCTGGGTCTACCCCAGTGGGTGTTAAAAATGGACCCTATCGCTTTGCACGACATCATTATGAAAGTGTTCAGCGAATCATTTGTCACATGGGAGAATCACATTAGGGTACAGGAGATAATTGCCGTAGGACAGGAAAGAGAATGTTATGAGGAAGATGAGAACTCGCAGATAATAAAGACAGATAACAGTCGGGGTACAGTAGTTCTTCACTCACCGTCTTCCACACCCCGTCTCACACCCCTATTCCCTCCTCTCCCCCCCCCCCCCCCCCCCCCCATCCTAACATTCTGCAATAGTTGGGGTGTTGGGGGAGTATACTTGGACAAGTGTCTATGGGAAATGTGTGTTGTAGCAAAATCATAAAGTAAATTAATCGGGTTAAAGATTAATTCAAAGTTCTAAATCTCGGTGATTAGCTTGTAGTTTAGAGAGAAAAAAAAACATCTGGAGGAGTGTTTTATCATTGTTTTTACTTTTACTGCTCTCTTCCTTGTGAGGCCAGACATAGTCTACACGGAGCATATCCCTGACAACAAGATACAGACCCATCTTTTGGTCAACTTGTAGTTCAGCCCCAGAGAGACGAACTCAAAAGTTAGCATTTTCTCTTATACTGAGCAAAAGGGGGATTATGAAGCCTCCTATGGCAGCCTCATGCAGCCTTTCAGCTCAGAATGGACAGACAAAATTTTTGAAAAGGAGATCGGGTCAGGTTAAGTACTGAAACCACTTACATTTTACAGGGGGTAGTTTCAGAGCCTGCTGCAGCAGCCTTGAAGAGCCTGGGCTGCAGTATTAACGCTAGGGGGTTCAAGAATCTACTTTTTTGCAGACCAGAAAGTTAGCACCAGCTGAAGGTCATTGCCAGCTAACATGAACATAATAGCCATTGTAACCTACTGAAGCTGATAAACGCTTTGCGGTTATGTAAGAAATTGAAAAGCCTACACAGTGTATGTGCATTACTGTATACAATTGCTTTACATTATCGAGTTTATAGGTAGAGCCACATGTTAGTATGTCATACTTTAATTCTGCAGTTAAATCATCGAGGGACACTCTTGCTCTGCAGTTAAATTATCATCATCGTCATAATTGTTTATCTCTGGTATTTTTTATAACGATAATCATTATATTCATTATCATTATTATCATCATTGAAGTTGTGAGTCTCGTCAGTACAAGTGGTGTACCTATCATGTAGTGTCACTATATAAGCCATGAATCTGATGAACACTGTACAGTATAATCAAGAGCCTTTACGTTCCAGCCTAAATATGGTGCATTACTCTTTTATTCTGAGCAGAAAATAACTAAACTCATTCTGAATGACTGATCATTCTGTAAATACAACCCCAGCATGGTTTGACTTCAATGGATCAACCATTTATAATCATCCGTGCGTATTTTGTTCATGACCTGTTTGTACTCTAAAAGCTGCTCACTCGTACATGTGAGTATGTGGGGCAAGTTCATGACACATTTACATACATTAATGTTTTTTGCATGACTAACATTAGACATTCTGGAATAGGACAGGTATGGAAATAAAGGGCCCAGTATTTGCTGTGCATGTTGCTGCTTTCACCGTTGTTAAAAGAGGCACAATTTTCAATATTCCTTCAACAGTCTTATTCCCACGAGTCAAAAACCTGACTTAATGCAAAAAAAAAAAAATAGAAGTTCTAACTATTTAACAGGTTTTGCTTAGGACAGAGATCCAGATACACGTATCATGAACAATAACAGATTTAAAGCATTGTATCATTACACTACTGACTACAACAACAACAACTTCAGTAGCCTTGGCTGGGGTTAGTTTAGTGTTGGTCTCTTTGTGGCATTTAAGTGACTATTGATTAAATCTAAGATCAGGCAGCAAAACTGGAACAAAAAAAAAAGCTATAGAAAAAAACTTCTTGGTTTGGTCTGGAAGATAAAAACAGAGGCCTATTTATAACCATGGTTACCAGTATCCACAGCAAGAAAATCTTCCCTGTAATAACAAAACTAAACAAAACTAAAATAAAAAAAACCGAGAGAAGAACCGCTACCAATCCCAGGTCATTAAGGGCTTGACGTGATCTTTCTTCCTCAATCCCTTTGTGGGTGCGGAACGTCTACGAGTCTATCCTCTTACGATGACACCTCATCCCGCACTTTTCACGAGGGAAAATTCGAAGCCAGTGTAGCACATTTTATGGCATACTTTGTGACCTTGCATCGCAGATCAAAGACTTGTGCAATAAGACTTTATTGTTTTTTGTTGCTTATGCAAGACTTGATTTGTAAAGCCTTGAGAAGCAATCTGTCATTAGTCCAGACCTCCTACCACTTTCACTTTAGTTTCTTCTTTGTGGTTTCCAAAATTATCTGTGAGTGAAAATTTCTTGTAAGAATTTTTTGTGTGACTTCACACTTCTCACTCCTTTTGCGCTATCATAGTTTCAGGATTGTAGACACATCATACCCATGCCCTGCTTAATCGTACCCCATTTATAAACAAAGTTGGGCACAGGAGTGTTCCTGAAGTGCTTCAAGTTTGATCATACATACCCAACATTCACACTAGGTACCACGCGGCAGGACTCCCCCCCCCCCCCCCCAACCATAGTGTGGCCATTCAACAATAATAATAGTAATAATAATAGCTGGTTTTTATATAGCGCATTTCACACATGTTAAGTATCTCAATGCACTTTACAAACTATTATTACCCCGGTCACAGGATACATTATTTCCAACCAGCACTGGCAGTGCTCACTCTCCACTCCCTGGAGAGCATTCCAGCCAGTCTCAGCCATTTTACAGAAGCGCACATGCTGATCAACCAACATAAGCTTTCTCATTCTACCGGGTACCCATTTGTACTCCTGGATGGAGAACAGCAATGTGGACAAAGTGCCTTGCTGAAGGGCAAGCGTGTCAGGCTTATGGTATGGGCTCGAACCCACGAACCATACCACGCTCATGTCATTCACAGACGAGCGCTCTTATCCACTCAACCATGACACCTCCACAACAGGACTTCTCCTGGTGTCCCCATGAAGAGTCCGGAGACACAAAATTTGGAGGGGAGCGTGACCTTGGGCCATAATTGATAGCACCCAGTCATATTCATCAAATGTGCACATGTGCGAACCCTGACATCAAATGGCAGGGTACGCCTTCAAGCGTGATTGTCCCATCAACTCTAAAGCAGTCAAATATTGTCAGGACCACAACAAGGGACTTAACATGGATGTGGGGACAGGAGTAAACCACCCACCAAGACCAAAGAGGCACAGCTGTCATGGTAACCGCGAAGATATGCAAAGCACGTAAATATGTTCGTCAGTTGCAGCATGCCACTTCCTGCTGCTGTATTGCCATAGTCCTCACAGAACCGTCGGCATTCCCTTGTGTGCCTTTGCTCTTGCCACGGCCATTCCTCCCTTCGTCCTCCTTCTGATGTGAATCCATCTTGTTTCCCCACGTCCTGGCCCGGCCTTCCCTTCTCCCTCTCCTTCTACAATCACCTGAACAAGGTTGTCTGATCGGCATTTCCAATGTCCCCACATAGACAGCTTCCTCTTCTTCTGAAACTCCTACTCTTTGCCGAATCCATGCATTGGTCTTCCTATCTCTCAGGGTGACCTGAAGCATCCCAAATACCGCTGACCCAATACCGGAGTAGAGCTCTTCAGGAGCGCTTCTAAATCTACTCCTGAAAGGGGCATAACTTTAGAGCAATTCAGACACATTTTGTCTGTTCACACAGAGTTTGGGGCACTTCAGGAGCGCTCCTGGAGCACTCTAAATGCCCTACTGTACACGATGGAATTAGTCAGAAAGGGCCATTCACACTATAGTGATGAAAGACAACTCTGAGAAGAACTGCAACATTGAATTTGATGGGCAGCAAACTAGAGTTACCACGAAAACATCCGGGTAGAGTCTGGGTAATCTTTTTTTACCCTGCCTGTTAAAGGGATGGTATATTTTTGGTTGAGACCTAACTTCAGGTTTCTAACATTTTCTGGTGAGATAATGAGAAACCTCTTACGAAATGTGAAAGAGCATGTAATTCCAAATGAAATTCAAAGTTTATTTGATGAAAATTGGTTCTAGAATGGCTGATATACCTAAAGCAGAGCGATCTGAATAAAAGATGGGACCCACCTTTTATTACGATGGCTTTGTGTTACTTTGTTTTTGGATGTCTCAGCCTTTCCAAAACCGATTTTCATCAAATAAACTTTGAATTCCTCTTAGAATGGTATGCTCTGTAGTATTTCATATGTAGTTTCTTGGTATCTCACAAAAAGTTAAATGCCCAATCCTCACCTCAACCAATACTATACCATCCCTTTAAAACGATCTCGGCAAAATATTGCTCAGACATTGCTGCAGTAATTTTTGCCAAATTGTCCGATAAAACGGTACCCCTCACTTTCCCTTGCGGTCTTATTACCTGAGGCAAAGAATTCTGTTCTCCGGACGTTGTCCTCATGTTCTCAGGGCAAGGTCTGTTAAAACAGGGCTTTAAATAGCTAACTTTCAAGTGTGTCTACACAGTACTAAACTACAAGCTTTGTCATCAAAGTTTAAAACTTCAGTTTAGTTTAAAACCAACTTTAAGTGTAGGAGCGTTGTGTGAACGTAACTTGTGTCTCCTGACAGGAAGTTCTGTGGCGTGAATTTCGGAAAAGAAGAACAGTGCACTTTGGAACAATGCTGTTGGCAGCCAAAAGCAAGAACAAAATCAAATGTTGTTGTTTTTTTCCTTCCCCGAAGGCCACTTCTTACCCTGAGAGGAAATGCTCTATACAGATGCAACAGAAAATGTCCTTGTCTGAGGAAATTGGAGAACATTTATGAAGACTGTTAGTATTTGTCTGTATATATCTGCTTTGTTCGCTGAAGCCACAGTGCCAGACTGGTCTCTGACTTGTGTCAGCGAGAGGAAACTAGCTTGTAGCCTTGTTTCAAGTCGTCATGATGCAACTGTCAAAAGTTAATTCTGTCATGGCAAACACAGAAAAGAAAGTGCATTTTTCTTTTTTTCTTTAGCTTTTGGCAGTTTTCCAAAGTCCCATGCAAACAAATAAAAAAGAATTGAGTACCTGGTATCAGACATATTGGTGTGATCACAACACATTAAATTATTGACTAAACTTACTTTTCAAATGACTAAAATGCATGCTACAAACTGAATGGTGCTTTTAAGGTATCCAATTTTTGTGTAATTCATATCAATTTGGGTCAATTCCATTCAATTCTACTGGTCTACAACCAAAAATGTATGTCAAATGAGGTACAAGTTCAACCAATGTGGAGAAACTGGAACTGATATTGAAACAATCACGATTTACGAAAATCAAAAATTTAACCATAAACATTGCTAGGTAAATGCACCAAAAGCCACCTCAATGATACTATAGCAAGAAAATTTGCACATCCGAGTGTGCATTTCTGCCTTCGTTTGAAGTTTGCCGATGTGTGCGGAGACAAGTACCCTCGGAACAGAAAAACTTACAAGTATGTCACATGACTCCACTATAATGGCCCTGCTTGAAGTGTCTATAGCAAGACTATATTACAGCTCACCAGTCAGGATTCTGTGTGTCTTGCATGTTTCATACTTGCACTCAGTTCACTATCATACCGTGTTCACAGTGGTCATGCGACTTCACAGCTGATGCTGGACTTGTCCGTGACGGTACAAGCCAGCTGTTCATAAACATTAACTGTGAAAAACTAAACTAATTTAAAAAAAAACAAAGCACAAGAACGATCATGCAAACTACACCAGCTTTGACGATTAACGTTACTTCTTGCAGTGTGAATGGAAAAGGTTCAGCATTGGCAGACACTAGTAGAGGCCTTTAGACCAATATTCTCCCAACAATCTTCACAGTGATGCTACATCCTTGGTTATCTCTTAGCAGCAAAACCATGATGTAACACTAGTCTTTCATAGTTCACAACCAGTCCTGCACTTTATACCACTGCATGGTTGATTAGGATTCATAAAAGGAAATGATGTACAAACCAGCATATTGACTGGTCATAAAATGGCTGAAACAAGACTAAAAGTACCATGACAATAAAAGTGACTTTGATGGTATGATTTATGATTTAAAAAAAAATAATAATAATCAATGCTGTCTGGATGTGAGGCTTATTGCAGTCAAGACTTCAGAGATACACACAGTGAACTGCTTCTTTGCTGTCACCTTGCCTAGTCAAGTTTCCTAATCAGTACTTTCACTTGTTCATGTGCGCTGCACTTCCTGAATTTTCACACTGTGGTCTGGAGTTCGACAGGTTCCCTATAACCTCAAGATAAATAAGTACAGTCATTATCGAAGTAGTAATTATGTTAGAGCAGTATTTCCACTGAAGAGGGTACCCTGGTCACGTAAAAACAATTGCTTGCTTTGTTGCCATATGACATGGGCATACTTACAAGTGTATCACTGAAATTATGTATTCTCGTCTATTCAATGTCATGTCATAATTGCCTGTTCACTCTACTGTTTAAAAAAAAAAAAATTGTTGCCTATTTCGAGCAATGTAAGAAGCCATAAGATACATACTAGTGACTAATATTTGAAAAATCAATCTGGTATCTTGTATTGTATACTAAAATCATCACTGTTACAAAAATGTTGCTTATTTTGTGCAATGTAAGAAGCAATAAGTTACATACTAGTATCTAAAATGTGAAAAATTAATCTGGTATCTTGTATATAATAAAATCATAAAATGTAAAAGAAACAATAAATACCTGGAGGTTACATTTCATTTTTTTTTCAATTTGCATACTGTATTCTTGAAAAGTTGTAGAAGCAAATTGAAACTGAACATTGGAAAAAAAATGGATTCTGTTGAGATGATTTAATGGTGCCCTTGTACTTCACACTCAATGATTTGTCATGTAACAGCTTGGGCTGATGTTCACAGGATCTGCACGTCTGGTACACTTCTCAATATCAAACTACCCTGGGAGTGACACCTCACCGTGAAATTATCTATTGCTGTCGCTAGGTAACTTAATCCCATTTCACGCTTTCTTTCACGACTTGATCTCTCATAAGAGACCCATCTCCAAGAGCAGAACACTTCAATTCTGTTGTAAATGAAACATCATGCATGTACATGTACTTCGCAGACATTGTATCAAGGACAGATATGCGCAACTCAGAAAATATTTGGTAGAAGCACATCCTTGTTTTGCAAAACATTTCCAATTCCCTCTCATGAATGAAACTTTCATGAACATAACTGGATAAAATCTAAGGATTTGCAAAGTTTAGCCAATACATTTTATAATGGAAAATCAAATTAAACATTTCTCACAACGTTCATGGAATTATGGAACTGAATGTCGAATTGCCACTTCAACACAGATACTCAAGTCATAAAAAAGATGTTCAAATACGACTGCAAAGACAAAATGTTAGCAACAAATTTACCCCATGAATTCTCTTAGGAATCTTATGGCAGTCTATCTAAGGAAAGCTCCCTGATTATTTTTGTCTTTAGGTTTATACAGAGTCTGTGATAATGAAACACCATTTGAGTCAAAACCAGGACCCTGCTACTTTTGATCCAGCTCGTCGGGGCGGTCAAATGAAACGATGCGGCAAGCTGCCTTTATTGCTCAAAACTCCCGGTCGAAAAGTGCACAGCTGCAGACGTGACGCTTCTCGCCTGATCGGGGCATTTTTCTTGGAGACCCCTCTCGCAAGCGGCGCGGGGAGGACTTAATGACGCGTCAACTTCGGCCAGTCATCTTCACCAGCAATGTCGCAATCAGCCGAGGTCATTGATTATGGGGTCGTAATAGCTTCATTAGAAGTGACAGAACAGATTCCTCAAACTCCCTTTGCCATTCAGCTACATTGTACATCCAGGTGTTGCATCCACACAAAATCAGGAATGACTCTTCAAACAGGTCTAAAAGCCTTCGAATATGAAGACACTGCATACTGTAAAATGAGGAATGTTCGCGTGCATTTTAATTTCGCGAGCGCCAAGATTCGCGAAATTGAAATGCACGTGAAATATCTTGTCTATACTACATGCATTGAATGCCAGTAGCAATTCGCGAAAATTTCATGCTACGAAAAAGGCCGTCGGCTCCAATTCGCGAAAATTTCATGCCGCGAATATATCATGTTTTACAGTAACCTCCTCTTAAAAATTGATTCAAGATAACAATTACTCGACAGAGAGTAAGCAACAGACTTATGTTTGAAATATATGGCTGTTTTTGCATCTGATCACATGACATATCGTAGCAGCAGACTAACCCATTATCATGATTATGACAATCGACGTCATTCTCATATTTTTTTGATCTTCTTCCTGTGCAAAAATACCAATTGATTATTGATTGATTGAAAGGTATTTATTAAATAACATCTCTTGCAGCCAGGAGGCTGAATTGCGGACATTTTACAAAGATCATCATGAATACATTCAAATATACAAACATACATTAGAAATATTAACTATTGCACAATAAACTTGACCTTTACCATCAACAAACAAAAAAAAAAAAATAAAAAAAAAATTAAAAAAAAATAAAAAAATTAAAAAAAAAATCAAAAAAATCAAAAAAAAAAATCAAAAAAAAAAATCAAAAAAATAAAAAAATAAAAAAATAAAAAAATAAAAAATAAAAAAAAAATCAAAAAATAAAAAATCAAAAAATAAAAAATAAAATAAAAAATAAAAAATAAAAAAATATATATTATAAAGGCACCAAGGGAAAGACAACAGGATTTTGAGGTTTGCTCAAATCACCTTTGTCTCAAATTGCCCAACCTACACAGACAATGATTCCAAACAGATGACAAATTTACAAAATGATATCATTCATCACCATTGCCCGTTTGGCATTTATTATCCATTTATTTTGGCATTTATTATCCATTCGTTATCCCAGTGGGAGAAAGCATGTGAACTATTCTGGCTTTCAAATGCAATACTTACTTGCGTGTGTGGGAGGAATACAGGAAACTTTAATATTTAAAGTTCTTGCACTGTCTTTAGTGTTGGCATATAATATTTCAAAATACAGAAAGGATGCAGTGCAAAAACAGTCTAAACCACCATCCCCTCTCATAAGATGAATAAAATCACAAAACAAAGAATGTATTGCACTTTTCACAAGTACAAGCTGTACCACTGGCTGAAATACAGCGTTTTAAATATTCTAATCACCTCCTACAGGTATATCTTGGTCCAGCTTAGAGAATATTAAAAGGCACTAGAGTTGGTAGCCCTCCCCATTAGTCCTATGAGCGCAAGTACATGATATTAACCCATTGAGGACGGGCTGATTTTGCTACAACAGGCATTTCCCATAGATGCCTGCCAGAGTATACTCAGGACTAGCCTTCAATGGGTTAAAGTACCCTCACTGCGTTGCACACCTGCCAAGCAGAGGTTTACGGTGCCAAAGGAAGAGAGAAAATGTGAAAGCAGATAATGTGTCAAATCTCTTCTATAACCATCATGCTTTACATCTTACATAAAAGTTACGTTCAGATCACGGTGATTCTTAACCTCAAGGCTAAGCTACCTTCGAGGATAAGTGCTATGGGGTGCCAAGTGTCCCACGGTCGATTTTGTTACAAAACTAACCGTGTGACACTTGGCGCCCCATGGAGCTTATCCTCGAAGTTAGCTTATCCTCAAGGTTAAGGATCACTGTCTGAACATAACTAAAGATTTCATACTGTTGGCAAAAACAAAAGAATAATAATAATTACACAATATGTTTAATACTCATCATCTTTATACCCCTATCATAACATTATCCAATGTTGCCTTTGTTCCTATTAAATGTAGGTCAGAGGGAATGCACTGTACTATGACTTTGCCTTTTCTGTCCGCATGTTGCTGCCCAAAGAAGTCCTAAGTATTCTGTTTGCAAAGTGCTGATGGGTAGAAATACTATACTATATACACTCAAGAAAAGTACACACATGAAGGTTAGGACAGGCCCAGCTGTGTCGTTCCCATGTGAAACTTGAGAGAACATGAATGAGAATCATAAATTTGTCAATCGAGAGCCACGAGGGGTGTGTTCTTCATACACGCTGTCCTACTGTATTAACACCGGTCTGGTTCTCGCTTTAAGAAGTTACGAAAAGAGAGAGAATGCTCCCAAACACTGTAGCATGATCCTTTTTGTCATGCAGGAAACATGAGAACATGAAATATGACTGCATATTGCATTCACATTTAGATGAAAAGTTCACGAATTACTTCTAACAAGCAGAGAAAGAAAACAAAAATGATTTACATAGATGTCACAAATATGACTGCAGATACTGTCATGAAGCAGATACTGTATTACCATTACTCATCATGGATTTCTATATTCAAAGAACTAAGTGTCAAAACAAATCAGAAGACAATATGGACTTCTATAAATCCATTACTGTATACGCCATATAGCAAGTCTAAATTTTCGCGAATCGAGACTTCCAAACGATTTCGCAGGTGGTTAAATTCACGATCACAGAGTCCTGTACTGAACAGAGAAATGTATACGCATACGTCACATTCATATCGGGATCAGAGTCAATATTTTTGCATGTTTCTAATTTCGCGAATAACAGCTGACTCGCAAAATTCCCGAAAATAAAAACCTCACGAAACATTCCATGTATACATACAGTATATCTCTCACTTTCACATGTCAAACAAAGTTTGCATGTTATCATACCTGCCATTCATGTTGATGTCTTTTATCTGTACGGGGGTCTGTATTATACTCTAGACAAGCCAAGAATGAGGATGAGTCCCGCGTATACTCAGGCAAGCGTCTATGGGAAATGCATGTTGCAGCAAAATCAAACCGTCCTAAAGGGTTAAATGAATGGGCGAAAGGCAGGTGTCGTTTCTACGTTCTTCAACTGTCAACATAAATAACACAGGCCTACTGAGTAGATCTACAAATAGTTATACTGTATTATACTTGCAACATGAAATATCAAATACAAGTCATACATATGAAGGCAAGATTAATATATTCGACTTGTTTCAGTGCGCGACTCTCACTTGTGATGTGATCCGCGAATGATTGATTCCAAGAGTGGATCAAATGGAAGACGGGCCATGATTCATTATAGCGAACAGATGTTAGGCTCCTTCGTACAGCTGACTGCCCCAGCTGAACATGATAACACAAGCATATGCCATGCTCACACAAACACACAAACACACACACATTTGCACACCTTTTGTACATTCGTCCGTGATACAGTGCACTCCTGTAATACTGAAGTCCTTGGGACCAGCAGTTTTCTTTCGTTATTTCAAAATTTTGTTATTTTATAAATATAACCAAACAGTGATGTATGGAAAGATGTATAGATGGTGAATTTGGCACCAGAATTTTTATTTCGCTGTAAGGAGAATTTGGTTATTGCTGTGTGCTTTATAACAGGAGTGCATTGTAGCTTAATTTTTCCAAGGCATGATTGAAATGCGCACACACACACACACACACACACACTCACACACACAAACTAGGTCACAAAGAGCACTCGAAAGTGCAGTCACCCTCACAGGGCATACCAACCTTAATTGCCAGTTACTACAGAAAGTCAGCAAAAAAAAAATAAAAATAAAAAATGACAGGACAATATATGTTGTGAAAAAAGGGGGCTTACAAAAGAACTTGTTGGTACATGTGCTTTAAGAAACACTTCAAATAGTTTTGGTTGAGCCTGAAAGCAAAATTCTTTATTTAACAAGTTTTCTAAAGTCAAATTGTGGTTCAGAGATCCTTTCTAGTCTTAATATGCCTGAATCAGTCTGCGTGTTCATTTGCAGCTGTAACTGCTTCAAAGCCTCTTTAACAGTATCGAAGAAATAATGCTTTTCTTGCTTTACTTCCACTGTGACATATGTATGTACGTAGTATACTGGTATACTCTTTAATTTAAGAGTGTCACATGTTAAGTATGTGTTATAAAGAAGATTGTCATTTGAAATCTCCTCAAGTCAGTGAGCAGACCCACCCAGCGAAAATCTAAACTCTAAACATTTTTTGAAACAGACGTCAGAAATATGACAGCAAACATGTCTTTTGTATCTTACTAAAGTCTAAAATCTCTTTTACAGAAAAAAAATTTATTACCAGCTTGTAAACTTATTCTTCAGTCCAGTTACCTCTCCCCCCCCCCCCCCACACATACACACTTTTTTTTGTTTTATAATATTCTTTATTTGAGCTTCATTCAATGTGAAATCCATATTAACAATAAAATTAATACATCCACCAACAAAAAAGAAAGCAGCTGTATTCTTCTTTCTTGTGCTGCTAAATCATTTTTCAAACATACAGTACGATATATTTGATTCTTTTTACCAAATCATACCCTTTTTTTATAAGAGAAATGACATAAAAATCTGCATAATTCTCAGAAAAAGCTATTTTGATCAGCCTAATCAAGCCAATCCGAATGTGCCTTATCACTCACACACCGAATAAGAAATATGTGCTACTCAATCACTTTTTTACTTAACTTCCTTCTTTCTTTTTTTTTTTGGCAGAGCACACACTATATACATAAATATATCAGATAAAGTATAACTCTTAAAAGGGAAAAAAAAATTCTTGGTCAACTTGATCAGATTGCTCAATATCCACTTCATTACATAAATTCTCTTACACTCTCTTGAGAATACAGCATTTCCTGAAACATATCATAAAAAAAGCATTCTTTACTTAACCGAACAAAACTCATCATTTTATTTTCCATTTCCAGTTTGAAATCTGGAACATTTCAATAACAGCAACAACAAAAAATGTTTATCCACATCAATACCAAAGCTTGCCTTAGGCTTACCTGACAAAACAACTTTTACCAGCAATGCCATTCCAAACCACACACACACACACACACACACAAAGAAATGAATGCAGTGGGTATAAAAGTGGCAAGTCTTTTGACATAAGGGGCATATAGGAGAAAGAAGATGAATACATCTTTCTCCTTAAATTTCTTTATTATCTTCATCTTCTCATTCTTCTTTTTCTTCTTTCTTGTTTTCATCAATTCATTCTCATGTCAGTAAGTCTACAACTCAATGAAAGAATTCATAAATTGTCAGATGCTTATCCCATTATCACTATTCTTGTCTTTCTCAATGAACTTCATTCATTGCCCATATTTTCTTATTCCATTCAAGTGTGACATCCTGTTCACGCAATCTATAAGCAGGGCTTGACACTTAACTCTTTCCTCTAATGACCTGTTCGCGCCATTAAAACTTTTTAATCTGACATTCTGGCAGCCTGGAAGAGAGATGTACTGGCTGAAATGAAATGAAATTAACCAATCCATTTTTAATCTTAGTTGCCCGATTGAACCGTGAAAAGATAACCTTTTTGGAAATTTGGTGGCCAGACATAAAATTTTCAGTAGCATTGGGCCAGTGCCAATGTCAAGCTCTGTTTAAATATTATATGTGACAGGCTATGAAGCTATAGTGAGCAAAATTAAACCCACATCCATACAGCACAGCCCTCTGCTGGTTAGTCTAGATACCGGTCAGGGAGTTGGAAGAACGTCCCTCCCTGATGTGTATTTACACAGACATATATGCCGCATATCGAAATGCTTCTTACGCAGAGCAGCTGATTCAATTGACACAGACTTCTATGACATGACCCTTACACCACCTCTATAATACAGTTTAAATGCTGTAAATTTGTATCCTGATATAGCGAGCAGTTCTGAACAGTTTTAACGAGCTTTGAGGTATAATTTGACTTCATATCAAATCTTCATGACCCTATAAAAGGGAAAGGAGAAAATACTGGCTGATTACTATCTCTTGGAAAAATTACTGGTACCAAAAACTCAGCAAAAAGACATCCAAATCATGATCACCACCCACACAGAACAGTTAATCTTAGCAATCAACAAAAAAAAATCAATGAAATTTGATAACATTGAAACCTGATACCACTCCTAGAGCATGTCAAAGGCAAATAGTGATAAATACTAGCCTTTGAAGTAGAAGTGTAAGCGCCGGAATTACAAGCATCCCTTTTGTTCTTGTGCCGAAAATATTGGCTGAGAATTCAAAATGGAATCAATCAATAACACGGTGTACAAACTATCAAATGAGATGGCATAGCAGCCTTGACAATCATATCACTTTTATGTGTGTGTGTGTGTGTGTGTGTGTGTGTGTGTGTGTGTGTGTATTTTCTGTCTTTATTTCCTCTCACCCTCCCTATCTCCCCCCTCTCTCTCACAACATGACAAATGGGACAGGGAGGGGTTAAACACCCCTTTGCAAGAGAATGGATCGGTCCTAATCAGGATGCTTTAACACTGACCTTGGCCCTGACATTGGACAAGTTTCAATTTCCCCCAGGGGAGAGGGGGAAGGGAGGGGGAGGGGAAGGGATCAAGGAAAGGGATGGACCACCTCTTGGCACAGGCTATATCTCTCTGTGGCTGATTAAACAAAGTCCCTCCAGGGGGAGAGTGCTGTTCACAGACGGGAGACGGCCCTGACTCACTGGGGGCACGACGGAGCGAGCCGTGTCCCATCAAGAGCATCGTCTCGAGTCTCACGGGATGTTGGAAGTACCCGTCATTCCTTCCACCAATGTTTGCATTCTTCTTCTCCCTCCCGCCCCTCCACCCCTTGATATCTTTCCCTCCCTCAATGTATCCCTTTCTATCTCCCGTCTTTCTCTCTGCATTCCACTCACTATTATCTAATTTCTGTCAATGTGTTGGAGGTGCAGGCTTGAGTAAGGGGGGGGGGGGGCAATCTATTCTAACATATTACTGCATCCTATGAATTAATAATTGCAGAATTGACATGGGAGATTCACTGGGGTGGCAAGACTGCGCACCGGGATGATTACAGCAAAGTGTGAACGAAGAAGCTGTGATGACAGCAATGTAGTTGGATGGGAGGAAGGAATAGAGGGGAAAGGAAAAACGTGGAAAAGGATATGGAGGATGAAACTGAAATGAAGAACCAAAATAGAAATTCATCACATTGGAGAAATTTGGAGGTATCCCTGCAGTCGAGACATTAAAGGGACTGTACAGTACTGGTTGAGGTAGGGATTCAGGTTTTGAACATTCCTAAGTGAGATAATGAAAAGCCTCTTATAAAATATGAAAGAGCATGTAATTCTAAGAAGGATTCAATGTTTATTTGATGAAAATTGGTTTTCAAATGGCTGAGATATCCAAAAAAGTGCTAATAATAAAAGGCGACATGCCACAACTTTATTAGGATCTCTTTGTTTCACCTTGTTTTTGGATATCTCAGCCATTTCAAAACCGATTTTCATCTAATAAACTTTTGATACCCCTTAGAACTGCATGCTCTTTGACATCTCATAGAGTGGTTTCTGAATATCTCGCAAAATGTTAAAAGCTAAATCTTCACCTCGACCAGAACTGTACACACCCTTTAACCCGTTGAGGACAGGCTGATTTTGCTACAACACGCATTTTCCATAGACACTTGCCCGAGTATACTCGGGACTCATCTTCAATGGGTTAAAAGGTTTGACCACACACACATATGGCAAAAATGTGAAATTATACATACAACTAAATTGAAGCTGGATACAAGCTTTAGAGAATGCGAAGATCTTGAATTTGCATGGTTGGTAGTCCTGGCTCCATTTTCAGTCATCTATGTACTCTAGCCACCAAGATCACAGAAGCATCTATCAATTTCATATTTCAAGAGCAACTCCATGGGCCACAAGGAGCGGAGATCTGTTTCAAGGGCGAAGGCCTTTTGAAATCTGAGATGTGATTTTGGCGTACTTCTTGGTACCAAAAACTGGTAGCAAAATTCATACTTAAAATCAAAGGCATCAGTTATGAGATTCAAACAGATCTCCAGAATGTCCTCTCCACTAGGTCTTGACTCTCACTAGTAGCTTGACTAGTCTCAAGCAATGACCTGCTCGCTCCTCTTGCAAACACAACAACAGTGAGAGGGCCTGTGACAAAGACTATCTGGGAGAGGGACTGAAGAGTTGGACGATGATCATTTGGCACATATCTTGCACAAAAGGAGAGTCACTCTCAAATGATTCTAAGTCATAATGCGGATGATATCTATCAAGTTCAAGTCTGTACAACAGTCATCTAAAATGAATCATGATGCTAGCATGAAAAAGGAAAGAACTTTCAAAGAAAGAAAGAAATTCCTTGATGATACTGGTGCCGCTTTTCAAACAATGACTTCCATTTCGGAAGTGTGACTTACAATTTGACAGGGGCACTGAACCTTAGGCAAATCCGAGTAAGGGTCTGCTGTTTCAGATCAAATTCACCTTGGAATTACTCCAAGGATCTCTTAGTTCATTTTCATCTTTTCCTCCACCTTCTCTCTCTCCTCTCCCCCTCCCTCCCCCTCCCCCTCCCCTCCCCTCCCCTCCCCTCCCCCTCCCTCTCCCCCTCCCCCAACTTCTGGTTTACATAGAAGACAAATGCTGCATCAGGAAAGCCATCGGATGATTATATGACATCAATGTACCATGGAGGGATCAACACTAAAACTCTAAACAAATTGATACTATATATTCAGAGAATGTGTGCGCAATTTCTAACCTCGGAAAAGGGGTATCATTTAAAACCGAAAACAATCCTATATATTCTTTTCATGACTACAAGTGTCTGCTTTACAAATAATAGAGCACTTTGCAAGGCATTCACTATTGCTGGTGCATGGTTACCTATTCACAGATAAGTTCGTTCTCTCATTTACAATGTATGACATAACATCAGACTATTCCATGTGCATGCACAATGTGATTTTCCCACCTACAATGTACGTAAATTTGGGATCACCCTGCATTTGTTTTTCTTCGAAAACGTGCCTACAAAACAGGCAAAAAAAAAAACACCAAACATATGACTCCATGATCATCACTGTTCAAGTATGATTCAAGATGACAATATGTCAGAGATGTGCCAAGTACTGCACCTGACAGCTTCGACTGAACTTATGATTCACGAGTTTCTGAGGAGGGAGATATGCCGTATTGGAGCGAGTCTAAATTTTTGCGAACTAGGACTTCCCGATGATTTCGCGAGTGGTCAAATTCGCAATCCTGGAGTCATCTACCAAATGGAGAATATGTACACACGCATATACCACATTCATACTGGGACAAGTGTCAATATTTTTGCATGTCTTTAATTTCGCAAATAGCATCTGACTCACAAAATTCGCGAAAATAAAAACCTCGCAAAGTATTCAACGTATACAGTACATTAAAGACAGGTGCAATGTCAAATCTTTGTCACATACAAGCATCCCTTTTTTATTTTTCTTCCTTTTCTTTTTGCCTTTAAAACCAATGCATTTAGAATGAAGTTAAGAAAATTGAAGATCATTATCCTTGAGCAGACAAAGTAGTCAATAAAAGAATATCAAATGAGCAGCTCAAAAGCTCTAAATGATCAAAATATAAATATGCATTAGAAGAGGATATGATAAAACAGAATGAAGTTCCATATCTTTGATATGATTCTTCTTCAAGGTATGAAATTGCAATCGGAACATACAGGTTTTGGCAGTAGAATTCACAGAAGGCCAAGACACTGATTTTGAACTCAAAAGTGTGATATGAAACCAGAAGAAGGGAAATCCTGGTTTGAGAGGAGACTGGTGGACAACCCTATCCTTGGGAGACTGGTGCATGATCCTGTTTTAGGGGGCGACTGCTGGCCCATCCTGGTGTTGGGATACCGGTCTGTGTTGGGTATCATCATAGGGGGGGGGGGGGGGGGGGACACAAACTGTACGCATGGTACTGACCCGCATGTCTGCGTTTCCCATCGGTACCCCATCAGCACATTGGGGGATGGGGTCTGGTATACAGAGCGTTTTGCCTCCTTGGTTGGGTCAGACAAAGACAGGAACAAATGATAAAAGCAGACTGCATTTTCTTGGAGGTTGGGATGGCACACCCTCAACGAGCTGTGTCTCATCCCTGCTCTGACAGCGAGGATACCATCCGCAATGATGTCTAAGCAGCCATGTTAAATAGGTTCATCTTTCTCCAACGGCTTTGTCAACTTCCACATTCAAAATCACGGACGATATTGATGGGTGCTGTATGCGACTGATAAAAGCCTCTGCTATATACATATTGTACATATAAAACATATAATTTATGCTGATTAAACTATGTACTCAGTAAACAACCATCACAGTTTATAGATATGTGGGACTACAGAGGTAGCCATTATCAAGCTCCCAATTACATGAATTCACATGGTTTACAGGATGGTCAGAATGTGCACTTAAAAATGGAGGAGGGGGTTTTGATGGGAGAGGGATTGATTGTTAGATCTAAATGCTTTACAGAGCTCTGGCGCTCTTGTTGTTATTGCTGGCAAGGCTGGAGATAAAAGCACAAATAAAAATCTATTGATTGTAAACTATGCAGTATACTTAACATTCACCTTGACAATAACCTCTACACGCCAAAAATGCTTCCGAAAAGCACCAGACTTGAACAGAAAAATAATCCCAACTATGCATAAACATGGATTTATAATGTCTATATTAACCAAATAATTTGCAGATATTTGCTTGGCGGTGAACGGCAGTAATTACTTTGATACAGGAATAATTTTCTGTGAATGCAAGACAATAAAAGCAGACAAAACAAGAAAAGAAAATAGAGTGATTTTAAAAGCGTTATGGCAGAGAGACCCTGTAAGAGTATTCCTTATCTCTTGATCTTGATCTTCACAGATCACTGATCAGAAGGTCCTTAGATGCTTTAGAGTCATGGGTAATAAGGAGGTTCAGGGCCAACAATTTATAAAAACGCCTTCACACGTCATTTCTATGCGTAATTTCGACTCTTCCTCCAGTTAGTCCCGTTCACACACAACAATAACAACGTTTCTATATAATCAACTTTTGCAACATGATGCCAAATGCATTAATTCCTGCGTGTGAACACATAGAATATATATATTAACTCTAAACTCACAGAAAAATACTTATTTGTAATCACATTTCTGAAGCCCATCTAATTTCTGAAGTTATATTCACCCACATGATGCTGTTAATCTTACAGATTAATCTGAAGTTTGAAACTTCAGTGATTAGCTTTTACTTTAACCTCATATAGACAGACTCAATAGCTAAACAGCAATATTTATGCTTTGCTAAAGATTAACACAACAAGATTTCTTATGGTTTACCATTTATCCACAAGCCATGGAAGCCGATGGAGATATTAATCAATGCATGGCCGGCGGAACGAGGGGGGGGGGGAGGGTGTCAGCCCCCCCCCCCCCCCCCAACTTTTTGTGCACCATACAAAGGCACACATAAGGTGTCATCACTTTGGCCCCCCCCCCCAACTCTTTTTAAACCGGAAGTGCGTAAGTGGCACTAAAAAAGTAATAGACAGAGATCTTGAAGTGTGAGCATGGTAAGGTTATGTTTTTCCGCTGAAGACCCCCCCCCCTTTTTTTTTTGTTGCTTGTCAGCTGAAGAAAAGCTGAAGTGGAAGGGGAGAGATGAGCTGAGGACCTCCTTTTCTTTTTTTTCCCCCTTGTTAGCTCATGAAACCTGGAAGTGCCCCCCACTTTTGAAACGCTCCACCGGCCGTGCAATGTACTCTAAAAGTTAGCATTATTTCTTTCCCTACCGTTAAAGCTTCCAAGTCAACCTCCACAACACAAATACATTACACTGTTTATAAGCTTGCATACGCCACTGTATCATCGCAAATTACCAGGTTTTGATTGCTAGTGCTGCATGTATAATGTATTTCTTCTGGTTCCAAGGTTTAATCACTGAGTGGGACTCTCACTCAAAAGTTAGAACTTCAGGATTATGACATTGTCCTGTGTGGATGATCACTATAATCATAAAATGCATACGCTGTCAGACGATTAGCTATCACATTGATGATTAGTTTCCATATGAATATACTGTAAACTTTTTCGCGCTGGGCGAGCTGAGAAGAGTTTCGCGTGTTTTTAATCCCGCGGAATCAAGACATCGACTACTGGAACATGTGGCAAGCAAAAATATTCGTGTGCTTTTATTTGCGCGCTAGCTTCTGGTTGCGCGAAAATTTCAACATCGCGAAAATTTCCACTTTTACAGTACCTTAAATCTAAATGTCTTCGGTGTAACAGTGTTTAGACACTGAAACGGAACTAGCTTACTTCATTTGTATAGCCAACTGCAACTAAAATCCTGAACAGCAGCTTTGTGATGATCTCCGTCTCCACATAATATAGTAAGTCCTGTCAATTAAACATGCACCCTTCGGCACAGTACTAGTACATAGTGATGTATGTATGCATTCAGCTAGAGGCAAAAGTGAAGAAAAGATTGAGCTATCTGCCATTACTCAATCACGTGCCAGAGGTGCAACCGTTCAGATGACAATCTAGCATCCAGATTCAAGCTAAATGCTCCATTGTAAAACAACTCCAGACCACAACGCTTTCCTGCAATCTGTGCAAACAGGTCTGCAATATAAATCTCTCATCATCATCCTACCCATGCGTCGTAGTTTGTAAACTATATTCTTCATTTGTTTTCATTTCTGCACTTGAACACGAAGTTTATGATGGAAAGACATTCAAAAGTAAAATGTGATCATTTGGTAGATTTATAAGAATCCAGCCCAGACTATAGGGATCCATGTCAAATTTATCTTCCCCTCTCTCTAATATATTACATAATCATATATCTCTCTCTATTCTTTTGTTCTTCAAAAATGTACCATGACTATTGCGACCACTGGGCATATAACGTGATTGATTGCCATTTATACTTTCCATGGATTTCCTCCGCTGACAGGAGATTGGCTGGGTTGGAAGAATGATGATCCTAAAAACGAGTACTATATGGAGGAGGGAAACGAATCCCGGCTCATCCACAGAAAACCTGACAAGACAAGGCACAGGGGTCTGGAGAAAAAAAACAATAACCGCTTTCATCCGCAGTCCGAGCTCGCCCATCATCCATTAATCCCCATCCCCCAAGAACCCATCTTCTTGCTCAGGACTGTCTCGCCCCGGCCGGCCGTCACGCCGCCTCCATCCCAACTCATCTCATCCCCCACAAAACCTAGCTAATGAATGCACGCACCCAGCCCCGGGGGAGCCCTCTCCGCAAATTGATATAAATCGACAATGATTTCTCGGAAATCCGCGCCATTCTTCAGTGAGACCAGAAAATACTCTTTGTCCATTTGTCTCAGTGACATGAGGCATGTCGAATTTAATGATTACTGATATGACACCATACAGCGGAAAACTCTTCTTTTTTTTCTTATTTTTTATCATTGTTCATGGGGGAAAAAAATGACAACGATTTTAGCAGGTAATAGTGGCATGATTGTTGAATCACTGAGGCTGCTTGACTGGATTTGGAGGTATATTGCTGGCGGAATGGAGCATTTACAACAAGTGGCATCACATACATTGTAAATCAATGTGCGCACATATTGATTTTGGCGGCCGCAGAACACGCTTCATGAAATTGATTACAATCAATTTCATGAAGCGCATGTATATATATTTCTTCCCAGAAACAGGCACTTGTTCAAACAGAAACCTAGCATCCACGAAGTCACCTGTGTTTTCTCAAACATTGCTGATGACTGGGTTACACCACAGCTGGTGTTACATTAACTCTTCTGAGTTCTCATATCACGGAGATACTGGGTATAAAGCTGCAACATAATCTTCCCCTTTAGCCCAGATTGGCAACTCAGGGAAAAGAAAATTACTAACATCTAGAGTAAGTTATCCCCATCCCTCTCCCCCGACCAAAATAACAAGAAGAAAGAGTCATTTTCTCTGTTCTTTGAAAATCATTTCACCATTTGCAGAATTATCCCCAAGACAAACAGTAAAACATGATATTTTGGCGAATTGGAGCCAACGGCCTTTTTTGCGGCATGAAATTTTTGCGAGTTGCCTCTAACATTCAATGCATATAGTGTAGACGAGAACTTTCACGTGCATTTTAATTTCGCGAAATTCACGAATTTAAAATGCATGTGAACATTCCTCGTTTTACAGTAGCTACATACATAAACAACCACCTCTGTTTATTGTGGTTTTTTCTGTAGTTCATAAGTATGAATTATATTCAATTTGAATTCCTTTTAAGACATGTCTACATCTTTTCATACATCACTAATACAAAATATAAAATGCATTAACCCGTTAAAGATGAGTCCTGAGTATACTCTGGCAAGTGCCTACCAGAAAATGTGTGTTGTAGCAAAATCTGCCCGTCCTCAATGAGCTAATGGTAACGATGATTGCTCAGTCAAGTACTCAATACTATGCCCTTGCTATTATGTATACTTTGCCTGGGAGTGAATTTGTCCTCTATATGGGTATAGCCTATTCTTTTAAAGAAAGGCCAGTGTATGGCTCAGTCTGTAATGTTCTGTGTGAGTTACCAAACAATGTTCATCGCCAACTCCTGAAGATTATTAATTCATAAAAGTCTCCTTTCCTTCAAATCCAAAAACACTTCAAATTTTTCGATTTGAAGGAAAGGAGACTTTTATGAATATTAATCTTCAAATTTCAAGCTGAATTTTGTTTTATTAGACACTTATTTTCAATCAAAAAATGACAATAAATCTGAATTGAGCTGAATTGATCAAACACACTCCTTTTATTTATTTTTTTCAATTCAATTTTTTCTCTCTTCTTTCATCAAGCTAAAAGCGACCCCCTCCCCTCCCCCAAAAAAATGAAAATAAAAAACAGAAAAAAGAAACAGAGTAAAGCCAAGCTGGTACCTTCTACAGAGAGTAAACATCAGAACATGAAATGCACTGGAATGTGGACAGCCATCTTTGTTTCAAATCAATTACAATCCCCTTGGTTCCTCTCTTTTCCTTCCCTTTCTCTCAACCTCTCCTTCTTCTCTCCTCCCCCTCCCCCTTTTCTCTCTCCTTTCTTCTTCTCTTCATTTATATCTACTAACATATAAAAATAAACTCCCGTTGGTCCGCACATCACTTGCCCCAGCATGGGCTGCCCTCATTACTGGCATGTATCCGTGGAAACTGGAGCATGAGCCGTGTGGCGGCCTTGTCTGACCTGATTTCGGCGGGCCAAAATTAGGTCAAGTACAAGTTGGGGGCAGTCTAGTGCTGTGTTGTGACTGCACAGCACCGCCTGCATGGAGATGGAAGGAGCCTTGCTATTTATTGCACAGAAACCAGCACCAGAGCTTTTCATATGTCTGCCCTTTCTATCGGTAATCTAGGCCTCTCTCCTCCTCCTCCTCCTCCTCCTCCTCCTCCTCCTCCTCCTCCTCCTCTTTCCTCTTTCCTCTTCCTCAAGCCTCTTTTCTTCTCCTTCTCTATCCACACAAACACTGTATATAATGTTAGTATAACACTTTCTTTATCACTCACTTTATACACAAACATGCTACATATATAGGCCTATATGTAGGCATATATACACACACACACACAACATGCATATATACAAAGTGTATACAGACACATTAGTATGTACCAGTATATCATATACCATTCGTCCACCTGCACCATGACTACGTATCTGCAGTCAGTGCTTTCTACCAACACCTTATAACAATATATTCACTGCATCTTCATACTTCAACGTGTCTCATCATCCCTCCACCAAACCAGTTTTGGTTTATATCTGTGTACTTGTCTACCTACTCATCAATCTTTCTCGCTACCTATCCATCCACTCTGTCTGCAAACTGCAAGACAGACGGAAATATCACGTTACGTGGCGAGGTATTAGTTTCGGCCTGCATCCTACTCTCGTCTTCATCCCCCGGCTCCTCCGATTCCAGACGGATGGACGTTTCCAAGAAACAATGATACAGAAGTTTGAAATGGGCACTCAATCACTGACAAGGCAGTCCGGTAGGGAAGTGAGAGCAGCACTTGCACTGTACGACATATGAGGAAACAATCCCCAGTTTTTTTAATCTGACACTTAAGTCTGCCTAGTGACGGGAAAGTGGAAAGCACGACGCACTCATACTACACATTGTACTACCACTACTGAGACCCTTAAATCTTGAGTTTGTTTCCCACATTATCATGTATGAATGTCACAGGACTGTAAAATTTACCAAAGGAGATCAAATAAAAAAGCCCAGCCGTATTGTATGCAAATAGGCAAAACTCGCTATACGACGGCCATGCACGACAAAAGCCACGTGTAGGTGTTTACGTAATAATGTGATTATAATGTACATTGTCATCAGTACGTATATTACTGCAAGTACAGTATCACATGCCAAATTGATTTTGAAGATTTCAAGATTTTGAAAGGTAACTACTGCAAATTTGCCAGAAACTCGGTACTTATGTGTCGGACTGTCCCAAAATCTTTGGTACAGCCTAATCAAACTTAACAAAACACAGTGAAGTGCCTTCTAAACCCAAACTGCAGGGCAAATTTAAGGCCATAAAACATACCACAGAAGGAAATCTACTGTATGACACAGTCAATATCCCTTCCAAGGGAATAAATTTTCCGGGTATCGCATCTCAATTTGCTATGCATTTTTACACCACTGCTACACAAACTAACTTTTGTGTAGCAGTTTTCTTCCATAGAAGTGTACAGGATATCATTTGGAATATTGTTCATCAGCAGAAATTGCTAATCAAATTTGAGTTGGAAAATTATTCCCTGCAGTTCTGTACCATTCACTGGGAGACTACTGAGTATCTAGCATACACTATACCTCAGGGCAATTTTAAGGCTACGAAGACATCCCTAAGCACCCCGGTCAATTTGATCTTTGCCCACTGTTGGTTTTCAGTCAACATGACCCCAAGTCACAGCGAAAATTGTATATCACTGGTCAAGAGGATGTAATGCTGGGTAGTATTTGGACCAGGGTCATCCAACCTGGCCTAAACTGTAAACTAAACTAAAAAAAAAATATATGCTACAAACTTAAACTTGCCATTATATGAAGCAGGTCCTACATTATTAAACACCTCCATCCAGGATGCATACTTGGTTAACTACATTGTACCTTCCCACTGTTTCAACTTGCTCTATTAAATCTATACGCAAGAGAAACAAAATTGCTGGAAAAATGTAAGGGTTGTATTTTTTCTCCACAAAGGGATCTCTGTCTTGATAACTTTTCCAACTTTCAGAGTTTTAGCTTTACTCTTTGCCACCTGGCTAGAAGGAGCCAAAATGGCTCACTAGGATGGGAGGATGTGTTTGGGAAAATAAACTAATGATGCCAAGTGTCTTAAATCATATTTATGTCAACTGCCATTAAATGCTATATACACTGTCGTGTCTCACGCTATTACAATTTGCAATATCAGATATCACAAGATTTTGACAATTTTCATTTCTGACTGCA
The DNA here is from genome assembly GCF_040938485.1 of Diadema antillarum. Lineage (NCBI taxonomy): Eukaryota > Metazoa > Echinodermata > Echinoidea > Diadematoida > Diadematidae > Diadema > Diadema antillarum. Next base: position 3,931,929 of record NW_027270911.1, on the reverse strand, counting down.
TGTATCTCTTGTGCAGGTGTGATTTCTGGGAATGTTGCTCACATTGATTTCATGTGGGATGCCACTACATCATGTCCTATATCTCCCATATCCGAAGCTCAGCGTGGAAGATATGTGTACTGCATACAAATATGCGACACTGGGTCTGTCAACCACTTCTGATCCGATATCCACTGTCGTCAATCTGTCTGTCTGCTGTTTTGTTTGTCTGTCTGTTTGTCTGTCTCTTAAGCTATCATCCGTCATGTGTCTGTGCACGTGGCCCCTCCCCTCCCCCCTCCCCCCCTTCTTCGCTAATCATTATGGCTCTTGTTATGTTCTCAAATGAAAGCACGTCCATCTGTCTGCTGCCCTCACGACCACTCTATTTGCATTTCGTCTCCAGTACGTGTCGAGGAAATCCATTTCCCTCTATATCTCTACTTTCATCCTCTTACACTATACATGGCTTGCCATTAGACACGGGTTATTTGAGGCAGGATTGCAGACCACTATACCATCTGAGCTCTAAATTCTTCTCTTAATCTTTCACTTTTTATCAATCTCCCCTAACCTTTTGGATTAAGTTTATTCTCTGTGACACACACATCTCAAAATCTTTTCACATTTCCATTCTATCCCCTCCACATGTGTGTTTCAACAAGCTTTAAAAAACACTCAACACACCTCATCACCCCTAACTCTTGTCAACCTTCATTGATCTTTTTTTTTTTCACCCAGTTCCTTCAAAACCAACCCTACTTCCGATTCCTCTGAACAAACCTGCTGACTTGTGACCCTAAATGGTTTGCGGGGCATTTCAAGTGTGAACTTGTATTATTGCCTTTTTTTTTCATAATTTTTACCCTAAACCCAAGCTCTGGAAAACTACTTAAATGCTGAATCTGCTGACATCTTCCTTCCTGACTGATCCAAACAGTGTTGTCTGACTTCCAATCTGCATCAGTTCAGACACATCGGTATCCTTGGTCTTTTCCCCCTCAATGACAGCAGAAAAAAGGTTTGGAATATCTATCGTTGCCCTATTGCATACTCCAACTACGACAATCACTACCACTACTACTACCACCACCACTTCTACTACCATTATCACTACCACTATCACTACCAATACCAATACCAATACCACTACTGCTACCACTACCACTACCACTACCACTACCAATACCACTACCAATACCAATACCAATACCAATACCAACACCGATACCAATACCAATACCCATAACAATACCACTACCACTACTACCACTACTACCAACACCACTACCACTCCTACCACCATTACCAAAACCACCACTACCACTATCATTACTGTGACAATTACACTTGTACCACCACGGCCAACACTACCACTAATTACTACAACTACTTCTACTATTACCATTCCTAATCTTCTACTTACTCACTACTTTTACTACTACTATGACTAGCACTACTACTACAGCTACCATTCTGCACTGCCACAAGTTATTACACCTACCCTTTCAAAGCTCTTTTATTCATCTGACTGCCTGGGGAACAGAATAGTTTGTGGCTTTAGCACCCAGAACATTTGCTGCCATTTGAATGAGGCCACCATAGGGGCTGAGTTGCCATGATGATCAAGTCCAGGACCAGTGTCAGAATGTAGTTTATATCTACCAATGTTGGAGCTCAAGGCATCCAGTTACAAATGGTACCCTTGGCCCTTGCATCTTCTTTGATCCGATAAGTGCATGATGGAATAGTCAAAATTGTTGATTTTTCTCTCTTTTTGGGAGGTGGGGGTGGGGGTGGGGGTGGGGGTGTGGGGATTGGGATGGGGGGACAGTCTCACCATTGCCTTCTTCCTAAGCATTGCACTTTAAAGATCAACCTTTTTTTCTGGAATGTGACTGGTTTTGTCACACATCAAGCCCAATCTATACTGTAGGCAGAACTAGCACTCTTTTTCAAGCTATTTATAATGTCTGTCTATTCTTAACCTGAGGATCCTTTTATAAAGGCATATTTCCACATCCCCAAAACAAAACAAAACAAAACAAAACAAATATATCATAAATATTACAATTCCTGAACAAGCAGACATCACTCATTCTGCTTTCCAAATATCTGAATATTGAACTATAGAGCTCTGTACTAGATATTCTAATTTGAGTCTGGAATGAGACTATCACTCATGTGCCATGTAACTGGTGTAGAAATATCTCCCTGGTAGGCGGAGAATGCAAACAGCAGTTGGTTTACTTTTTCAGCCAGAACTGTTGACACATATAATTTATGTTCTGACCTGAGTTTGAACCCCCACAGGCTATTTTTTCCCCCTTCCTCTTCATCATCTTCTTTTCTGGGCAATGAGAGTATGCATAATCTTTTGAAAGGATTGGCTAGAAAAAAAAAAAATTTCTGCATGTCAAATTTCTACTCTGATATCAGTCACTCATCTCTAGCCACCAAAAGGTCTATTATACACATGCTTTGCACGCATAATTTAGAGCAGAATGCATTATTAAGGGGTTTGTGGCAGAACCATTCATGAAGAAAAATGTTTTAGCGGCTCTGAAAAATTGGAAAAACAGCCTTTACATGAAATGTCAGGATAGACAAGACTGAATTCATGCAGATCATCCTACAAATGGCATCCAATTTACCATAGCACAATGATCAAAATTACTATGAGGAGAAAGCATTAACCAAATTGAAAACCCACAAGATTAAGGATGTGTTTATGCTCAATTTGCAATGGCAGAATCAGCTTTTTTTAAAACACCGATTGAAAACGCTGGTTCAAAATGCTGTTCAGGGGAGCACTGTTTATGCTCACTTTCTTTGAGCTTAGAAGGAATGTTTATGATAGCTTCGTTGACCTCAGCAGAGGCAGGTCAAATTGGGGCACGCGCTTTTTCGGAAGTTCTGGCCTGATCGAGTGTGTGCATTGTTCACGTTCCACAACATGTCTAATATCTTTTCAATTATTTTACTAATACACACGTATGGACTGTAGACAATGATAGGAAACACAAGTATGTATTTCATCGACAAATTGTTGACAAAATCGGACTGTATGGTAGTGAGCTCTTCATGCATTAACGTGTCTGTGCACGTACAGTGTACACCATGTACCAACAAGGAGCTAGAGGGATTAACACCTGCAGGTTGAACAATGCACAGTACAGTAATCGAAAGGTTAGCTGCCATGGCCTCATGCGCGCATTTTCACATGAACCGGAAAGGCAATGGAGATGTCGTCATTTAAATGCGTTTATATGTGATTTGCGTGTATGCTTCCCCATGAAACATGAATAGTCAGAAACGCTGATCGTTAACGCACATATTTGTGCATTTTGAAATGACATTTTGAAACAGCGTTTATATCAAAGTGAGAAAGGATGCAACCGTGCTTTGAACTAAAAATGCGTATGACCCAAAAAGGGGAAGTATAAACATGGCCTAAGCTGCTTTTTAAAAAAAAGATCCCATTGCCAAGCACATTCTTAAACTGATGAAAAAGATCTATATACACTGTAGATGAATCAGACTTCAGAGCATTGTAATTTATGGCAGCCATAACTGTGGGGCTTCCAAAGAAAAATTAAAGCACTTTCAGTGGGTTATGCAATGAGCCAGATGCATTGCTAAGTCAGTGCATAATTAATCTTCTGTTAGGCATATGTGAAGCCCCCCAGTTAGAAATTACCATAAAAAACAGTACCCAAACCGAATTGGTCCATACAATACATCATCATTTGGTCACATTAGTAACGATAAGAGATAGTATATTCACACGAGAAAAGTTAAAAAAAAGAGGAATTTCCTCAGTTTCACCGATCAGACATTCATCATCATTAAACACATTCAAATGCAAACTAAAAGCACACTTCTTCTATCACACATTTGTAATTTGTAATCAAATATAAGGAGCTCTTGAAACACAGCAAAATATATGTGTACAGTTTCTTCCCCCCTAGAAAATTATGACACTATCACCATCAGTCGGGGCATTTTATACGGGACTCCCTCGCTTGAACAAACCTTGAAAGAAGCTCTTGTTCCGCAGGTAGCTGACACTGAGGCGTAAGATGGAGAGTTTGTCCAGCTTCGAGATGGTGTCGGCGTCGAATGGGAGCAGGGCTGCCAGTCGGTCCAGCTCTGCGTTGAGACGATCGCGATGCCTCTTGCTCGGATTCGTCTTTACTGTCCCGTTCATCGGAACTGTATTCCTGGAAGAACAGGGAAAGATGGAATAAAAATGCCTTCATCAAAATCCAAGCTCTGACCAACATACACACCATATACTTAAAGAGTCTAATTTTTCAAGAATCGGGACTTCCCAACAATTTCCTATCAAAAGCAGTTAGATTTGAAATAATGGAGTCAAGCAATAAATGGAGAAGTGTATATACCTGTAGGTCCACATCATGTCCGGATCAGAGAATATATTTTTGCGTGTTTTGAGATTTGCAAATAGTACTTGACTCATGACATATGTGGCATAAAGTATTTCGGCACTGATGTGACAGGTAACAATTTCACTCACATATATAAGAGCCTATATTAGTCAATTTACTTGTTTAATTGTTACTATCCTGAGATGCTCTTTTGATTTTGTTGTCTCTCTTTATTACAACATTTTTCTCTCTCCATATTGGTTTCAAGCTGCAGAGTTTCTTCTTTAAGGAGAAATATGCAAATAATATACATTTGATATTCATTTGTACGTTTTTTTATATCAGTTCAGAAATTCATGGCCTCTGGAAACCCTTTGACCCAAAATCACTGTAAAAATATTGGAGGAGGTTATACACAAAGCACAAAGATGTGGACAATTGAAATACTGTTTGCTTGTTTGGTGACGATTGTTTGAAATGGAGGCAGCTCCCAATGTGGGGGGGGGGGATTGTTGTTTCTGAATATATGTCACCTCAAATATGTGTTGTTGTCGCTGTTGTTGTCATTGTTGCTGTTGTTGTTGTTGATGATGATGATGATGATGAAGTATATTTTCCATCTCATCATCACCACCAAGACAACCGAGACAATAGCTAAGATTGGGGGATGAATTCGCATCAATTAATAGTATCTTTTTAAATACCAATAATTGCATATATCACAGTGTTCTATGCCAAAATTCATGTTCTCTTTTAGCATCAAAACAAATCATTTTTTGGAAGTAATATACATTGTAACTTGAGACAGCAGTGCACCATCTCAATAAAGATACTGTATGTATGCTCTATCCAAATTCTAATATTTTAGATACCGGTACTTTATAGAGAGGTTTTACTTTATGCGACATTTACATAACAAACAATCTGCAGCTCCAAATAACCAATCCTCATGTTTTTAAACTCTTCCCTTTAATAGCATTGTAACAACAGAAGATAACTTGGTCCCGTCAACAAATAATGACAGCTTTTTCTTTTTCTTTTTCTTTTTTTGCATTGATAAATACAGTACCGGTACTACAGTTTAATTTCAACTATTAAGGATACGTGACCCGCTACAACAAAAGGATCCTTAACTCGCTAACGGCCGAGCCAAGAAAATCGAGTTTGAAGTCACATCATCAAAATCTGTCAAAACAATCAGATTTCTGTTTTTGACATAATTTTGTAACCTAATGTTTTGTCTATCATCTGCCAAAATTTCAAAGTTACATGATCAAAGAAAAGGTAAGAAATCAGCGTTTTTCTTTGCCATGATTTTCCGACTTTCAATGTAACAGAAACGAGTCCGAAGATTTGAATTTAGCACCGCAGCTAGACTCCGCCCCTAGCAACAAGGGAGTGATCTTATTGGTCAGTGCGTGGCATCTTTATTACTGATTGGTCTTGCGTAGACCACAGGCGATAAGCTTGAATGGGCATCGCGGAGGTCGATAGGAGCATGCCTTCTATTGTCAAGCGGTGAAAACTGTCTCTCCTCCCCTTGATCATGATAGCATCGGAAGGAAAACTTTGAAGGCGTTTTTCTCGAAACCCTGATTTCCTCAACTACTTGACATGCGCTATATCTCCGCAATGGAGTACTTTTATAAGTTGGGCTTCATATGAAATTAAAGTAGAAGAGTAAGGGAATAATGTCATACCATTTTCAGAAAATTGTCCTTCCCCGACTTTCGGATCCTTTTGTTGTAGTGGGTCACATATGATCACTACTTTCCCAAGAAGAATAAAAAGATAGAAAGCATCAGAAATGGTATTGTACCACTCAAGTGCATGTACAATGTACAATCTGTAATGTAGGCCTACAGGATTCCACTTTTGCACACAGGTTCCCAGTCAGGATGAATATTGCTACAGTCACTGAACTGAGGGACGGCTATATATCAAAGGCTGTCTGTCCAGTATATATCTCTTAAAAATAAGAGAAATCTTTTATTGTCTGTATTTCTTTTCATACATAAAAAAACTGGGCCTGCTGTATAATGTCAAAATTGAAACCCATTGATCACTCACGGCTGTATGTAGTAAACACACACACACACACATACACACAAACACAAAAGGATCTGCACTTTGTACTTTGGCCCCGACTTCGCAACCAATCAAAAGAACACTGGAGGTGACTAAGCAAAGGGGGGGGGGGGGGAGATATTCCACCATACTTCTTTTCATAACAAGTGTTATGAATACACTTTATCTCGGCTGACAACAACACACGTGTACAACACATTTTGACACAGACTTGAACAGTATTGTACAAACTACACCTCATCTTCCAATACCATTGCTCTTCGTTATGATATACACTTGCATGAGACATCAGTGATTATCCAATCATACAGATAAAAACTGCAAGTATGTGAGAAAATTTTGAATACTCTCATACACAGTAGCATATTGTGATCTCTATAGAGGGTAATGTTATCAGTTTTGTGAAAGTCTGACACTCCCAAAGAGCTCCCAATCAGAACTGAACAACAAAATTATTCATAAGTTTTTGTCTTTTATTTTTGCTTCTTTGAATGATTCTACTATCTAAAGACTAGATTGATGTAGACTGTATAGCTGAATGTAAGGAGGTGTCACTGAAATTCTGTTGTTGTGTGGAGGCATCCTGTCTTGCACAGACTCCAGAATCAGGGTATTTGATACATCACGGTAGTTTTCAGCTCAGTCTCAAATTTTGATCGAACGTGGTAACATTTTGAGAGGAGAAAGGCATGCATACAAACTATAGGCCACTGTCACGACATCTGGACAAAATCTCTCTTTTTTCACAGGAAGAAACTTTATCATAACTACCAAAAGTGTGCCTTTCTGAGATCATTTTCACCATTTTTGCCATGATGTCTTGATTATTCAAATCACTTTCATGTCAAAACAGAATTCTCCATCGAAAATAAAATGGTCTGCAGAGCACTTATCAACCAGCACTCAAAATATTTAAAGGCACATTCTACTTTAACAAACTTTACAAAGTATATTATCAGGAGCCAAAAGGACAGCATTTTTACCCTTCATGTAACAGACATGTGTGGTGATAACAGTTTTGGAAAAGCAGTATTTACTATGACACCTGCAGTAATTTCTTTTTTAAAAAAAGAATACAAAATAATGGTAAAAAGCAATTCTTCTTCAAAATATTTATCAGAAATACTACAATCTTGTCACTGCTCAACTTTTGAACTGTACTCTGCCATGGATACTACTATATGTTGCTCCAGATACCACACACAAAAACTATAAAATCTGGTGAGTGTAGTTTCTCATTTTGTGGACCATAGTCAGCATGGAATTCCTTGCCAAAGGAAATTCATTCATCACCCCATCTTATCAATCTTAGAAATGAATAGAAAAGTTCCTATCATTATTTTTGTTGACCTTGATACTGAGACTTATTTTGACCATGTAAAGTGAAATGATCAGTTTGGTTGGAAACGTGCTGCACGACAGACTGTTCATTTTTATCTATGTTGTACCCGCTGTACTGGAGTTCAATGTAAACTGCTCACAAAATACCTTCACAAGTCCACTATGATTCCAAAGTCATGGTAAAGATCTATTAAAAATGCATTTTCACAACCGTATAAAATTGTTCTACATTTACTGAAAAGTCAATGACGCAGATATAGTATTCCCTCTCCCTCTCCAAATAACATTTAGAGCACAGTACCAGCATCCTAGGGATCTCATTACAGGGTGGTCCACAACTTGAAATTTTAGCATGTTGCAAGCTCAGAATCTGAGAATATTGCAGAAATTGAATATGTGCGGAGCGCACACGATGAGTGTACGTAGTACGCAATATTTTGCTGCTTATCTCTCTTTGTGCTGCTTACATTCAATGTTCTCTCTCATGTTTTGCACACAAATATCTAAAGTACCTGGTAGTTTGATGTTTCTTATGTTATGCACATGTTTTGCACATTTTTGAATACTTTTACTTTGAGCTTGTTGCAAATTCTTAAGGATGTTGCATAGCATGTTGCTGGCTTTTTAGGATGTTGCACAAGAATTTTAGCATGTTGCAGCGACATGCTAAAACCCCTCGTGGACCACCCTGCATTACATTTTTAATCTGTAAACCTTTGACTGTGGTCATACTGTACATGCACAATATATGGTGAATTTCTACTTTTCCTCAATTCACTTTTTTTTTTTTGCTTTGCAAAATGTATAAACCAGTTTGTTGTAGAACAAAATATAGCAGCTGGCACTAAGCATAGCATTAGACATGTCAGGGGAAAACAAAGGCAAATCACTAGAATCATTTTTATGTAATACTGTAAAAACGAGGAATGTTTGCCTGCATTTCACGAGAGCCAAGATTCCCGAAATTAAAATGAACGTGAAAGGTCTTGTCTACACTATATGCATTGAATGTCAAAGAGGCAACTCGCGAAAATTTCATGCTGAGAAAAAGGCTGTCGGCTCCAATTTGTGAAAATTTCATGCGGCGAAAATATCATGTTTTACAGCAAGTGCCTGTGACATTTTTGATTGAGAGTTTTAATGTTCAGCTGAATCCAGATGTGTTGTAGATCTTTGACCCTTGACCCCTGAGCACCTGGACCTGGTCATATTACAGAGATAGATCCATGATTGTAATACTTCTTAAAGTCATAAATCAAATTTTGTGAGACTTCATTAACATAGTCAAATATTTATAATTTTTGGCATACTGAAGACAGCTTTGAAATAACCATGGCATCTATTGATACATTTCATTATATTTCATAAATTCAGAATAACCAGGCAACAACACCCCAAAAAAAAATCATACATGGGGACATTAGGCAAGAATATATTAAACAGCAATTTGATACTGTTATAGGTGCAGGCAGATAAAATAAAAATATGTAGTTCAAGAAAAAATTGTAAATAACATATCGTCGGTTGAGAATAATAAGGGCGTTAAGTTGCCACAAAACCCATAGTGTTCAAGACAACTTAAAGCCCTTCTCATTCTCAACAGACGATATGCAGAAATTATTGTTCATATTTCTTTGGAATCTAGAGCTTTCACGGCAAGGATAACACATAGATTATAATAATATCAAACAGTTTTAATGCTCACACAAATAGTACTACTACTATCATATGAAGATGTAGAACAGTGATGAAAGTGCCTCCGATGAGAATTTACACAGGAAAAAACTGCTCTACAGAAACATTATATTTCTGATAGCCTTGAGGTACCACTGCAACCACCATTAACTGAGTACCTATTTTAACACCTGGGATAGGAAGAGCATTGTGAGTCATATATTGTCCTAGGACATACATGTACAATTTAGTGACCATGAGCACAGAATCCTCTCATCATATTTCCACTTTCTCATCTATAATTTTATGTTTTGCAAGCATGATCAACTCAATCATTTCTTACAATGCTGAATGCCTGTCATATTGCTGTAGAAAGTGCAGTTCTTGGTTCGTAGCAAACATGCCACACAGCGAGTGGTTTCAACAATGTGGTTCAAAGGCTTACAGTGTACTTTCTAAGGGGTGCCCTATTGAAATCAAACCTTAAATACTATATTGTTCGATATAATTCAAAAAGTCGACCTGTTTGCTGGCTCGGGAAAAAGGGCTAACACAATATAAATAACTGCTATCATCATTTTGTATGAAAAGAATACAAAAATACACAAATAGTTCATATTCTCTTTTCTTTCTCCCACGCTCTCTTTCTTTTCAATCTCTCTCTCTTTTACTATCTCTATTAATATTAACTTTTCATTGGTGAAATCTGTTGACAAACTTTTTTTGGGGGCAATTCTTGTTGTTGTTAATTTCATCAGTGCGGTCACTATGTCGGGTCTAAGCAGCAGTTAAGAAATTACATAGTAGTGAGGGAGTAGCAAAACAGTTTCATTCTCTCTTTTCTCTCTCCCTTTTTATATTTTCTTCATCTATATCTATCTAATATATGTTTGTCTGTTTCTCTCTCATATCATAGTACACACATATCGTACGTAATATATCCCTCTCCATATCCTCTCTTTCTATCTTTCTCTCACTAACCTTTGTTGTTTGCATTCCAGAGGCATTTTCCAAAGCCATTGAACTCTAGAACAATAATAGCCTTTGTTGTTTTTATGGAATTTGTCAAGGCTAATTACTGCCCGTAGCCAGCTGATGAAAAGCAGGGATCATCTTGAAACAAGACAGTATGTGTGAGAGCTTGATGGGTCATTTCTGTCTGAATATTGTACTGTGTGTGTGTGTGCACATAGTGTGTGTGACATAAACTTGCTTCCTCATAAATACAGCATTTATGATCACATTCCATGCACTTTGAATTGTATCAAACGAATTGTTCAAAGTCAGTGAAGTGTTTCAAAGTTCTAAAAATGGAAAACAAACAGTGGTAGAGCAGTAAAGACTTTACTTGAAAACTGAAGTAATGGAGGCACAAATACATGATGGTACTATCATGTACAAACTGCATAATTGGTTTGATGGGCCTTCAGCTTTTACCATCATTCAATTCTGAAATTCAAAGGCACTTCTAATTAGCTTCTGTTCTCCTTACTGATTTATAAATAAATCGTTATGTAGTACCGTGGTGCATTGTAATTGTTCACGCTTCAGGCCTACAACATTTGATAGATTACTGATCATGGAAATGCATCAATGTTTAGATGGTCGTAAAATAAAATTGCTGTACCTTTTGATGAAATTCAGCATGATGTAGCCTGCTACAAAATATCATGCACCTCTCTCTCTCTGTCTCGGGGGGGGGGGGGGGGGGGGGGTGGAGGAGGAGGGGTGCCTCCAGCATTTACAAGTGATCTAGTTTCATAAAGCATACTGAACATCTTTACTTCAAACTGTGGAAGACATTAAAAGTGTACTACTGACATAAAAATTTAGAAGCCTCAAGGTTTTCACCACACATTTAATGACCAGCATAAAACTAAATTTACAAAGTTCAAGTTAATCAAAGTCTGCTCAATGTTTAGTGACTTTTCTTCATATAATATTCTTCTTTTTTTTTTTATACTAAGGGCACTGAATAAGTTCATTCTCTTAACATTAAAGGGACTGTGCAGTACTGGTTGAAGTAGGTATTCATGTTTTGAACATTCCGAAGTAAGATAATGAAAAGCCTCTTATGAAATATGAAAGAGCATGTAATTCTAAGAAGGATTCAACGTTTATTTGACGAAAATTGGTTTTCAAATGGCTGAGATATCCCAGAAAGTGATAATAATAAAAGGCGACATACCACAACTTTATTAGGATCTCTTTGTTTCACCTTGTTTTTTGGATATCTCAGCCATTTCAAAACCGATTTTCATCGAATAAACTTTTGATACCCCTTAGAATTGCATGCTCTTTGACATCTCATAGAGTGGTTTCTGAATATCTCCCAAAATGTTAAAAGCTAAATCTTCACTTCGACCAGAACTGTACACACCCTTTAATATACACAAGCATTTTTAATCATTGCAAATGTACACGAACGTCACACTTTGTACGTAATCCAGGGCACACCATCTAGCATGTGGTATATTGATCCTGGTACAGTGTATGCCTTCACATTTTAAGTGCTCTTTAAATGAAAAAGAAAAACCACATGAATCATTTCTCAAGCATTGTAGCAAGGTTGATGCCGGCAAGTATCAAATTGTAATGTTAAGTTAGAGGGCAACTTCAACATCCTGCACACTGATGTTTTACATGATAAACTCGCCGTTTCCTATTAACCGAAACCAGCACTTGTACAAAACAGGAAATATCACCAAGAATAGGTTTTTCCTCCTTAGCAGCGATCTAATACTACTGGCACGGATTTCTACCTTACAAAAAATCAGAAAACATTTCATATCAACAAAATACAGTGCACATGGCACTACGTGCCTACTTGCTGGCTTGCCAAGGACGGGGGGGGGGGGGGGGCATTACATGAAGAGTTTTGTCAAATATTCTTTCTGATGAACTCTTATAAGCTACTGAAATACTTACATCTGATTGGCCAAGAGCAAATTTGTCAGACAAATTTGCTGGACAAAATGCTTCATGAAATGCCCCCTGGAACTCCCGGTCAGGCAATTAAAAAGAACAGAACTATCTGCCTGTTAAAACAATGTGACAAGGTCTTTGGCTATGGGAGAAGTATCTTTTACTGCACCCTGACGGTACAAAAGGCCAGGTTCAAATAAATCTGAACCTACATGTAATAGTTTTTGAAAATCAGTTTTGTACACTTCGATGCAAAAATATTTACTCTTGTGGGTGTGTTCACACACACACACAAAAAAAAAATATATATATATATGTTGCTAAGAGATATTGTGATAGCCTGTGATAACCATGATTAAAAAATCAGTCCAACTTGATTATTTTTTTTTTTGGAAAACTTGAGATAATGTGTCCTGCAAGGCATGTACATGTATGTATGTATGAATGCCATGAAAATCATATCTTCATATATATATTATATATATATACGATATAATATATATATATATATACATATATATATAATATATATATATATATATATATATATATATACAATTGTATTCATTGTAAATTTAATCATATGATTTACCATCATGAATACTGATTGTTGCCATCTCCAAAGCAACAACCTTTTTTACCTTTTTTTTAATTAAGAGATTAGAAAAATCAATGATACATCCATTCACAAGTTGCTGTGTTGGTATCAAATTAAACATTTTAACTAGCATTTGAATTAAAGATACTATTTACCATTGGGAGCAGTGATTTTAAAAATGTTCAACTTATAACATTTGATGCATAAATAATGTGTAGGTCTGTTGTATCACAAAACATCCTACCATATAAAGATTTTTCAATGAAGCCTAAAATATAATATGGAGATATCACAATTTTTCTCAATAAACCATAACTGTAGATGATTTATTTTAGAAACTATTTTATTATAACTATTGTTCACATTTTGCATATTTAACAATACCTATACTGATTAAATCCTAATCAGAATTTTTACACTGGCTGTTTCTATCCCTAATAACACACATTTTAGAACAATTTTAAAGCACTATAACTGGTTTTTATTTTCATCTGCAAATGGTAAATGATGCCTTAAATTATCTGAAAAGGAAATTGTTACTTCAGAAAGCATTCAGGAAACAAAACAACAACAAAATCAGAGTTGTCCATCTATAAAATCTCTTGACTAATTATCATAATTTGATGACTAGTTGACTTCATTTCAGTTTTCAAAAAATGTGAATCATGAATATGTCTCTAAGCAAAACTCTAACTATGAAGTGAAATAGCAACATATAAACCAATCTTGTGAGATGGGTAGATTACTTTTGCCTCTAAAAGTTGAAAAAAAAGGATATAATATCAGCATGTGCCAACTTCTTGTTCTTGTTTAATTCAAAGGTTTAAACACAGGCAACCACCTTAGTGAGAAGTGGCGGTCAGTTATTTGGCAAATGAAGCAAATCAAACTCACATTATCATTCTTGAAATGATCACATTTTACTCACCAACTGCCTTTACTTTTAGTGGGAAAAAAAGAAAAGAAGGAAGAAAATGTTACCTTACTCAAAGAAATCACAGAAGTTATCCATATGCCAGTGCAGCTATCATCTAACCAATGTATCTTGATTGCACAAGGTGTCACATTTAGACATGACATGATGGAAATCCAGAATACAAAAATGGAAAATAGCAAAATGGAAAATGGAAAAATGGAAATTACATGTACTTAATGTAGAGCCCATCAGGGTATGGGCATCAAGAATACTAAAGAGACAAATTGTGTCAATAATTATGAATAAAGAGCAGTGCAGCACATTGTTTTTAATGTGGCATATGCTCCATTAATGTGTGTGATGTGACTTGTTTGAGTTATTTTCAGATTTGAATGTATGATGATATGATCGGGAAAGTTGTGTACAACCTGCCTGCTACATCTCCATGCAGGAAATGAAGCATGTTTTTCATAATCATATCAACAATTTCATGTCTAAAATAATTACTGGTGTGTCGCAGGTAAAAAATAACCTGTGATTATACAAAAATGTGTCTTTGGGCAGTTATGGAACTGGTTAACGCATGCGGCGTAGACATCTTTTCATTCCAACAGAATTTGCAGAACGAGTTCGGGTGGAGCTTGGAATTGTCGCCAAATCACAACTCCCGCCCCGGGCGATTGCCCGTACTCCAAAGGACAACGATCCGCTCTGCTCTGTCAACGCTTTCAGCTTCCGTCTGCTGCCACTGCACAGAATATGTACGGCATCAACCCTAAATCATACTTACCGTTTAGCAGGACGACGTCGCCTCTTGCCAGCATAAAGTTTAGATCCTAGAGAATCCATCATATCGATGAAGGGTTAACGAAACACGTTACGAAAAAAATTGATCCGATGATAGTTAATCCATAACGCAAGCTTGTAGCAACTCTGTTGAATGTAACTCAACTGCAAACACTTTTGTCTTCCCGTACGTTGAGCTGCACTAGTTTCGCGTACGACTTCTCAGCTTTCAATCACGGCATATGATCCGACCATGACTAACGTTACAATTCATCCACAACTGCTCGGCTGGAACGCTGAAGTTAACTTGCAGTAAAATATTAGTTATTTGTCGTCGGTGTATTCCTAATACCACGCAAATCTGTGAAAACTCTCGCGGTTTGTAACCACCGCTGGTTTTCACTCTTACTCTTAGCATTAAATCGCAGTAGGGCCTAGAAGAGTTCTATATCCTGACTGGGAAAGCACGAAAGCCGCGCCGCGGGCGGAGCAAGGCAAGTCGAACACGCGGAGGTGCCGGGAAGATGATCCAGTGAGGTTTGGTACATAAGCGCCACTTCTCTCTACACTACATCATCACTTCAACTCCGAACGTGTAATAGCATTTGTACACGGCGGAACATTTGCCTTGCGAGGAAAAATAATCTTGCTGCTGATCGGGGAATTTTCTGTTGACATCTTACTGCATGATGTAAGCTGGGCAAGCAGCCAACTTGCAAGGCCCTCGTCACAAGATGGCAGCATTCATTTTACAACGGAGGATTCACATCTTCGACCGATAGTGAACTACTGCACTCGTCCTGCATTTATACCGTCTTGAAAGCAAACAAAAGAAAAAACAGACAAATAAAACAAGACACCACTTATATCAAAATCACAAATCTCAACGAAACGTTCAACAAATAAAACAAGACACCACTTATATCAAAATCACAAATCTCAACGAAACGTTCGTTTTTAGTACAGATACTCTTCATGATATTCATATTCGTGATTCTCATCCATAATTCAGTATTCATCACATATTATCTCACCTTTGACTCCGTTAATCACGTCACTCTTTCCACTGACATTCATCACAGCGAGATTATCGGGCAGAGAGGTTGCAGCGGTATTACCGTGTTTATGCTGAGCGATGGCATTAAAAGTGTAGTTCTTTGGGGTCCCCGTCACCTGCTGTATATGCCCTAGCCTTTGCGGCTATTACTTCTGTGCATGTGGATGTATGTAGAGCAGTTAATTCTTATTACAACACCAATGTCACTTATTGATAACGGTGATGATAATCACAACAATTATACATGCATTTATGATAATGACAGTAATTACGGATAATGATAACAATAACAACAAAATTATACCCATAGATCCTACTATGATTTTGTATACGATCGCTACTATCGTTATTATGATAATCTATTCTGATAATTACATTGCAACAGATGAAAAGTCTAAGTAATGTCCTCTAGGGAAACGGCGCACAAAGTTATGTTATAAGGAGGGAAGGACACTGGACGAGTAAAAGATGAGAGAAAGGATCGATTAAGATGAAATTCGAACGCTCTTAAAACATCCGGGTCAGAACTGACCCGGAAAGGCCGGGTCCGTTGGGGTCACACCCGTTCCGGTTCAGAAATGACAAGGGATAGGGTAAGATATGACCCCATCCAGAGTCATGAATTGGGTTAGGGTGACCCCATTCCGGGTCTTCATGACCAAATTCCAAGTCATTTTTTACTCGGAACGGGGTGTGACCCCAACGGACCCGGTTCCGGGTCAGTTCTGACCCGGATTTTTTTTAGAGTGAAGGAAATATACATGAAGTGAAAGTAAACGCACATTTAGCCGTAGTAGTAGTATATAGTAGTAGTAGCAGTAGTGGTAGTAGTAATAGAAGTAGTAGCAGTAGAAGTAATAATAATAATAATGATTATATAACAATGTCTTTTCTATGGCATTTCCAATCAATTATTAATCGATGCGCTTTACATTCAAATTCAAAGTCGAAGGGAAAATAAGAACTTTTCAAATTCTTTTTTAATATCAAAACAGAGGGTGATAAGTGAAGTTCCTTTCCCAAGGTATTCCATACTTTTGTCCCATAAAATGAGAAACTACGATCACCAGCCTTAGTTTTAACACGTGGTATCTGCATGATATACCGTACACGTATAAGTATCCATGGCAGAGCGCAATTATAAATTGGCTGACAAAAAGCTGGTCAAAAACTCGGAAAAATAAACATGGAAATGCATGGTTTCTAATCACAGGAGAGGGATATAGGGGGAAAAGTCTTGTGAGAATGGCAAGGACGAGTAAATAAATAAGCTTATCAATACAGACTCCTTCTCTGTTAGATCTTTAATTTGCACCCCCTGAGATGGTTCAGGCAGCCTTTTTTTCGGTCGCGATAGTTCCGCCGAAGCAGTGTAGCAATCTTCCATTATCATAATCTTCGACGAGCGACGCGTTTAGTGGTGTCTTAGCCGACATCTCAACAATCGAAGCGTGCGCTCCTGAATGGGTAATTCGACCACAGAGTTGCAAATCAACACGTTTTGCGGTCAAAAACGACGACAATTAAATCCATCGGAGCGCCTTCATATTAGTACTGGATGCCGGCAGTGTATCGACTTGCCCCCGTTGGGTACGTCTCTTCTGTTTTTCACTCCAATGAATAGGTGACGCTGGTCAAAAACTCTGGGGAAGAAACATGGAATTGGTTTCTAGTCAGATGGAAGGGATAGAGGGGGAAGAAACAAGAGAGAATGGCAAGGACGAGTTTATTTTCTTAATCTTTTCGACTCTACTCTGTAGTCAATGTATTGTATTGCTTTTCCTTCGTTATATAAATTTTCTTTCTTCACTTCACTTTCTCCCCCTCTCTTTCTATAATACCTATACCAGAAAAAAAATAATGAATGATAATTATGAATCGTGCTGTACAACAGAGGCATATATGTGTTTATGAATGTTTTGATTAAAGTTTTTGTGCATGTGCTATGATAGGGGATAATGACTTGTCTACAGTAAGTCTCTCTCTCTCTCTCCCTCTCTCTGTATGTTTGTGCATGTCTATAGAAAACAAATGTAATTATATATACCCTAATACCAAGAAAGAAGTGACATTTCTGTCATCGAGGAGTCCATCATCTTGCGAGAGACTCGAAATAGTGCATGACATATTTGTTTTATATTCTCTTAAAATACATCTTTAAAAAGAAAGATTGTAAATCGTATTCATTTATGTAAAAGCTCCTCTATAACAGTTTTGTTGTTTGTCAGTGTATAATCACCGCTCGCAGTATAACATTATAAACGTGATTATACACAGCGGTCTTGTGAAGCCAGTGCCGATAGCACTTGCGTAACACACGCTATCGATGACTAAACCATAATTATGACGTCATAATTATGTATAGTGCACTATACCATGAATATGAAGTAACATAAAATATAGCACATTGTCAATAATCATATACCATGTTATAAAATGTTTGGCCGCACTATACGTTTAATATATAGGTAAGATCAATCTGCAGATATAAGGATTCCATTAAAGGAGGAAAAACATTATAAAATGCAAGCACAGCCTACCTATATACTTTAATAATCAGTCCAGGTAGGCTCTATGGTAATGATAATGTTGTCCTGTGTCTATTAGATTTGATGCTATTCTCTATCTCCGCATTAACCATAAATATTGCGGGATCAGTCATTATGCTCAATATCATATTTCTTTAACATTTTCCTCTTCATATTTCCATTTCCATTTCCATTTCCAATTTAATTTCATATTAATCAATGAAAAAAATACACCAAATATAACAAAATTAGATAATACATGATATCCAGCTAGGAGGCATAGTACATGTATTACAAAATGAAATAGGGCCTATACATGATATACAGCTAGGAGACATACGTAGAATATTGCAAACATAATTATAAAACATAGTGGTCGATCTATGAAAGTTGAAATGAGAATGAATGCTAAAGAAATATGAATATTATTATGATTACTAAATTCTCAGTCCACTTATAGTATAGATACGCTTATTTAGGACCTATAAGCCTTTACGTTGGTGCTTTCCTTCTGCCTTGTATAGTCTGCGTATCCCCTTTCCCTTCATACACTTCTATAGATCTCGTCTCTCCTCCATTACTGTCTATAATTTCCGCCCTATACGAGCTGTATCCTTTTTGTTTTGTAATTAATGCGTTCCACCCCACCTCAGCATCCTCATCCTATACATCAAGCAACGAAAACGACCCCCCCCCCCCATCTCCATTGGTTTGACATTTGCTCCTTTGCGAGCATATGCTTCCCGACACTTGTTCCTGTTGTCTGCCGCTTGGCCGCGTCCCCAAGGACACCAGTCTAATCGAATTTTGGAAAAGAAAAGCGCACTTATTAACCCTGTCCTTGAAGAACACACCCTTCGGGCGAAAATGGAACCAGCCCAAGATCAGCCGCTGCGCGAGCTTTAAGGGCTGGTCGGATTTACGCGCGCACTTCTCGTCTGTTTCGAGCTCGTACAGTCTGCTCCTTTTTCATCATTACTCGCAGCATGTTCAGAGCAGAGCCCTGGATCTTCTATTCGCCTATCATGGGATTTTTTTTTTTTTTTTTTTTTGCGTAAGCTATGTCTTAAATAACCAATACATATTGACAAAGGTCATTCAAGTCATTCAAATTCTTGTGAGATTGTAACTGGTTATCTGAAATTCAACAAACATGTTCCAAGTCCATCCTGTCACTGCTGGCAACCTTAGGGATAGCCTGGTGGTAGTGTTCCTGCCCGGAAAACAGTATGCACTAAAATGATAGGTTCGAGTCCCGTGGTTCTTTTTTTCTGACATGTTTGTTAAATTACAGATCAGCAGTTGCGATCTTACAAATACCATTTGTATAGAGGGAGACAAATTAAAACTCAAACCTCATCCTTCACCCCTCTGCTTAACATTCTCTGACTTTCTCACGAAGATTGTATTTTGTATGCAACTTGCAAAGAGAGAATAAATCAGTTAACCACTTGAATATGGCGGACATATAAATTTAAAAAGGGTCGTGAGGCGGAGGATTTGATAGAGCAAGATACGTTTGTATGATAACACTTTTTGAAATGATACAAGCGATTTATAGTCCTCAAGAATTGTTCTATAATACTGCATATAAACAGAAATTATAATTTAGGCCTACTTGCTTCTTCTATTTCAAATGTCGAAAAGGGTGTTTCTCTATAGTGCATTTCGTACAATTAATCATCAGTCATTTTATCTTTTTATTCAGGTAGAGTGACTTTGGTCAAATAGGGCCTACCACCCATGCAAATGGTTGCAAAATTCAAATTCGTACTGTGTTTGGGCATGAATTTTCAAATCCGTCTATTCAAATTAGTGCGACGGGCGGGTAAGCGCTTCAAAACACGTTTCAATCTCGTTTGTGAGCGATCAATATCAACAATTGAGTTTTCAATTTCGTACGTATTGAATACAAATATTAAAGTTTTTACTGTGAACAAGTGCAAGTGATTCTTGAATGGTCCGTTTAAATTTTAGAGATTATGATCATTGGTCTAATTGCTTCACCATCGTGATCATGCTATTTGTCATCTGTATATCTTTCTATTGCTTAAAGGACAAGTTCACCTTCATAGACATGTAGGCTGAGTGAATGCAGCAATATTACACACATCAGTGAGAGTTTGAGCAAAATCGGACAATCCGTTAAAAAGTTATGAATTTTTGAAGTTTCTGCTCAGTATCACGCTGGATGAAAAGACTACTATAGCTTGTGATGTCACATGAGTACAACGATATAAAGAAAGAATAAAGAAAATTCAACATACTATTTCCATTTTTCTCGTATAACAAAAGAACACTCGACTTCTCTCTTTCAGAAGGCAGGGGGAATAATATTACCCTTAACATACGTCAGTAGCAAGTCGAAGAAATGTGCACTTTATTCAAAAAGTAAAGTTTTGTGAAATTCTCTTTTTATTTTCCTTATATAGTTGTACGCATGTGACATCATACACTGCAGTAGTCTTCTCTTCCAGCAGTGACTGCGCAGATACTTAAAATATTCGTATGAACAGATTGTCCAACTTTCCTCAAACTTTCACTGATGTGTTCCACTAATATTGCTGCATTCTCTCAATCCTTATGTATATGAAGGTGGACTTGTCCTTTAACGTTTTATGTGATCTTCAATAGAATATCAATCTTTCCATTAAGATCATCACATTATTTTTGTAATCTGAATTTACAAAATGATTTTATCCCTGATCGTATTATAGCGCCAACCCATAAATGGACGAGTATCAATTTTAGAATAACGTGGATCACACAATGATTATAAATATGAAGATCATCACAAATAATGGAAATTAACATAAAATGAAGATCTGGAAACATTAATTTTTGAAGATCATGCTGTATGCTGAGAGAAAATGTAAATTGAAGATAATAAACAGACTATGATAAAAAAAATGGTCGAGAAAATTTCATTTTGTATGAATACCACGCAAATTAGATGATTTAAGAAGAAACCTCAAAACAACTTGGTATGTAAATTGTATGTTATACATCAGCGAAAGCGTTTGCTAAAATAGACAGGCAGGGAATGACTAAAGTAGGCTACTTTTAGTAAGTCACCTGGTTCGATAAAATATTATAGTTTGTTCATTTATTTGTTCTTTCGTGATTATAAATTGTGCATTTTATCATTTATATAGGATTTTCATCTCTTTTGAATAAAGTGGTATTCTTGTAACAAAAATATTATTTCACTAAAATATCTTTGTATTGCCGTATTTTCATTTGTAAATATTGAATTACAGAAAAAAAGGCGTTTTTTAGGAAAATAGCGAAATTGAAATTGAAATTTATGTTCTAAACTTCAGATGACAAATTTGATTTTCCAATAAAGTTGTTTATTCCAAATCGCCAACAATTGAGATTATACATCCATATAGGTATGCTGGACAGAATTGGTTCTGTGAAACCTGTTCCACCTAGCTGGAAGTTCCGAATGCGTGTATGTGTGTGTGTGTGTGTGTGTGTGTGTGTGTGTGTGTGTGTGTGTGTGTGTGTGTGTGTGTGTGTGTGTGTGAGTATGTGTGTTTGCGAGTTTGGTCAAAATGTCACTCATCTCCCATTTTCCTTCTCTCATGTTAAACATCATTTCAATGCGACTATGTATGTTTCCTGAAAATCGAATTGTAGACCACTTTTTTTATTTCTCTTCCTTTCTTTGTATTGCCTTTTTCTTTTTAGTTTGCTTTCCTGCCTGTTAGGTCCCTGTTCTCTTATTTGTCCTCAATTGTCATAGTCATTTCTTTCTGTTTGTTTGTCCTGACGTCATGATATCAAAATTGTCATACATCTAGTCCCTGACGGATCTTGAGATGCCCTCACCTTCTAGAGTTATTCACAAAAACTTGCAAGCCATGCTTCTCTTGTGAATTCTTTTTTCTATGTAGAGTAATGTTACGAAATAAAACGTATTGCTTACTTGTCTATCTTATCTGAAAACAAAGTTGGTATAATTACAATTCTATTCATATTTTACTGAAACTTATGTGATTCAAAGTTCCTTGAAATATTATGTACTCATGTAAGCGCTATGTATATTGCTTTGTTTTACTTTATGTGGAAATAAAAATCACTTGAATTAATGATAAGTAAGTATGTTTAACATCTAAAGTCTTGAATCAGTGACATCAGTTTACAATTATTGATATACTTGAGAAATCGCGTGTTGGTTTTGTGACGACATTCTTGTAAAGTGATGTTTTCTGACATGCATATCATACATAATTATCATATCGTATCATAACATAATATAACATGTGTTTATGAATATTATGTCCGTGTGTAGATAAATACGTATCTTTTCATGATATATATAGATATATATACATACAAAAATAATAAGTTAGTAGTAGCACAAGGTCAACTGTAACAGGTCTGCAGGCTTCTCTTATCCGTCTCTCTAAACCTACGTGTTTTCCTCATGTTCATCCCTATTGCATGTCTCATGGAATTAACGTCAAAGTGTTGTATAAACTAGGTGAATAAGGAGATTTTAAATCTGTTGTTTGTTTCTGTCTGTCCTACATTATGCGGCAGTCGCTGTAAAGCTTTGATGAATCATTCTTTTTCGTCTCCTCTTGTCACGAAAGGGAGGGAGCAGCAATTCAGTTGCGTGAGAAATGAACATCCAAAAGAGGCGCCACTAAAGCCTAATTGTTCAGAAACTGTGCTCCTTTAAAATTAACAAATGAATACTGTTCTGTTACAAAATATGTAAATGTAATGCATATTACTCTCTCTCTCTCTCTGCATGATTGTGTGTGTGTGTGTGTGTGTGTGTGTAAAGTTAACTTAATACATGTAAATGATATTATGCTGTGATTAAACAATTTGGTTAACTATAAAGATGATAAACATTACAAAATTAAATAACATCATTAAAACTGAATGCTTTGTTAAAGCTGTAAAGGGTTTCTGCGATTTCGAACAAAGTTATAACGGTTACATAATAAGAGCGTGATGATGATGATGATGATCCACAGCATTTTTATCGTGCCATATATCTGTTATAGAAACATTCAAAGGCGCAGACTCCTCCAAGACAGTTAGCAATTACGGTCATTCATCAATAAAGAGGCATTTTTCGTGTAGCACTCTGATGAAATGAATACATGTATAGTCCTCCTTCTTTCACAGGAAAAGTCAAGGAGCAAATAACGGACGAACTGTTTGAATATTCAAATAAGCGAAGCAGTGGGAGAAAGGTCATAATTTCATGGGTTGTTAGTAACGGAAACAAAAACACCAAGAGGAGAATATTGATGCTTTTGGTTAGCTTGCTTTATTACTTCATCTGTAGTTCTTGCGTACTTGCTTATCATAATTTGGATCAGAAACAGGTTCCTGCACACAATGGCATTATACTGGTCTATAGTATACAAAGACAGCCGCCGACAAAGAGACATAGTGTCTGACATTTCCATGACCTCCATGTTTCTCCCATCAGTCGCTTCTTCGCCTGAGGGCGCACTTTCAAATCCTTTCTTGTTTATTGCCTGCTTGCCCGTTGCAATTTTCAGGAGCATTTTATAACAAACCCACTTGGCGGGTAAACTCATCAGGGATCGAAAACCCGCCTGTTGCTTCAGCCACTTTCGTTATGGAGTTTGCCCTTTTTTTTTCTTCCAGTAATTGGGTTATTTCGTTCTATCGGAGATCTTGATTTTCTCTTTGAAATGCCTTGTGATTGTATAGAATGCGATGAGTCATTCGTAAAAGACTACACAAAATAAACCCCGCCTGTTGCTTCAACCACTTTCGCTATAGAGTTTGCATTTTTTTTTCAGTGATTGGGTTATTTTGTTGTATCGGAGATCTTGATTTTTTTTCTTTGAAATGCCTTGTGATTGTATAGAATGCGATGAGTCATTCGTAAGAGACTACACAAAATAAAAACAAACAAGCAAAACCTATGACTCTGAAATCAGCTAAACTTTACCAACAACAACAGCTTTACGAAACGTATTAAGTTCAAGTTCAAGTTCAAATTTATTTATGTTTTCCACAATGAAAATTATATATAAACGTATATCTCGCTTTCTTCAGTGACAGAAATGATGCATGTAAATATGTACAGAGAAAACAATAATTGAAAACTTATACAGTCGCGATACATCGCAATAGGTGCTGAGGTAGGATCTAACTTCTTGGAGGGTGATTACTTTCAGTACTATAGGCATATATCTGTCGATCAGTTTGATCCAGCTGTATAAACTATTATCATGATTATATAGGCCCTATACTTTAGAGTAAAATCACACTGTAAAACGACTGTAGGCCTGTTTACATGCATTTTATACCATCTAGTTACACTATACACTACACAACACTATAAAGTGCACTATGCTATATCTCTACTACACTCTGCCGAGTACCATTGTATGCTAAACTACAATCTATATTACTGATACTGTAGATTCCTAAGATTTATACCCCCACAAGCATCTGCGCTTCTGTCGCTTCCCCTGCACACATATTCTTGCAATCAATCCAATATGAATGTAAGGTACTCTAGATTGATTAAAATCCATTTATTATTATGAAATATTATTTCATGACCTTTGACGTACTGTCAGCTGTAAAAGATAATCACATAATACTAAATACACAATATGTATGCCAAATAAGGTTACTGTTAATACAGCACTGTACCTCAAATAACTATCTGTGGGGATAACCCCTATATGCCAAATGACGAAGCGGGAGAGATGCTATGGGCAACCTTATAAATACGGATTTTGATTTTTTTTTGTTAACATTTGAAAACAAATAAGAAACACCCATCTGTTGCACTTGGAGATTTTAGGAGAAAAGATTTCACTTTAATATTTCTGTCGTCGTTGTCGTTGTTGTTGGTTCTTTTTTTTTTTTTTTTTTTTAAAGACGACCCTGCATACACGATTGCGGAGGGGTCTGGGTTGCTCGTCCTTTAGGACCCCCTGAATCCCCCCTGTTCCGGATCTGTTGGTGCATGGTTTTATTACTCTTGTCTTCCTCTACTAAAATGTTTGAGTTTTTTTTTCAAGTACCAGCTTATCTATAGTCTTGCATTTGATATCAACGCGTGCATAACATCTTCTTTTCACAATTTCACGATTCGTCAAAAATCATATTATATCATTAGATAGCCTATTCTATCTGCTTCCACGTCAGACCAAATTTGTAACATCAGACCATTTTCAGTATTTTCAAATCTAGACTCAAACTTTTCAGCTCAATATCAGCTGTACAAAACATTCAAATGATTTCCGACTTGTTATTCATCACTATTCATGTTCATCGGAACGGTGAAGCTTTTGAACGTGTCTTTATACCACGTGATTATAATATAACAATCAGTTTCAGCACTATGGAGCAAACGTACAATACTGCCCATGCATACCAAAACTACAATTGTGAGCAGTAATGTTCTGCTAGTAAAGAAATCTTACTTGTATCCCGTTTCCTATTCTCCCTGATGCTGAACTGTCATTTTCAGCTTGAGAGTCATTACGAGAATGAATTTTGTATATCAGCTTTGATCCTCTTCTTTATAAGTTCTGAAGATGAAATAATACTGTTTTAGTGATTCATATTTTTTTCTTCGATCGCTTCCTAATTGAACATAGAGCATGGCAATCATCAATAAGTATACTGTCATCTTCCTTTCCTTATAATACTGTGTGCTATGCAACTGTTTATATATAGTTTGTTAACAAGAATCATTTCCATGAAATTGTAGGCCTAAGTCTATTTAGTCGGAGTCCCTGATGTTCGTGGTCACTTACGTTGATGTTATGCTGTATAGGCCTAGACCTATTTATTTACCAGATCAAGCAGGGCATATCAAAAGGAATTGTACTAAGGGCTTTCATGACCTATATAATTAATGAAGATAGCATCACGTGTATGGGGCTACTGACATAAATTGTTTCAATTATGCTATTGTTTTCCTTGAATCATTCCTTTTGAATTATTGTCGCCAGAAGAAGAAATAAACATTTTGCATTTTTTTTCTTCTCATGCGAGTCAACAATACACAATGGCACAAGACTAACATTTTGCATACTTTTCATAAATACAATCAAACCGTCTGGGAATCAGACTGAGCTCCGTCTTTACTCCTCACTACGTCTTGAGACAACAACAACAACAACAACAACAGGGCAAGTTCTTGGCCGAGGAGTTTACATCTAGCGGTCTTTGCTTTCCAAGACACCCAGTGTACGGTGTAATACTACACTCTATCGCAGGAACGTCCACTGGTACTGTAGCAGATACACCGGGTGACGGTGTACAGCGCGTGTACAACGTAGGTGGAAACAGTGAAGCGCGAGCGTTTGTTACCGTGATCGTGATCCGTGGTTGTGAAACAGACGCTACCACTGAAGTGGTAAACTTTTCCCCTCATGGCTGTACTTCTAGAAACAACGGCAGGAGATCTTGTCGTTGATCTGTATCCTGAGGAGAGACCGAGATGTGAGTATGACACCTCATTTATAGGAGATAGAGCTTTTGAAAATGTGGGCAAGCGCCGAAATTACAAGAAGCTAACACAATTATTTATGAGCGGGACTGTACAAATCGTATGTCGGTAAGTCATGAACGTGCTTCTTGGGTAGCTCTCCTCTTTTTTAGAACTAACAAGTTAGAGATCTCCAGCTCTGTGCCACTGTGGACAGCGAGTCTGAGCTGAATATTACTATAATAAGACAAAAAATCCATCTGTTGGGATTAGTTTATCACATCATACATGATTACCTCCGCCAAGGGAGGAGGGGCTGGTTTAGCCCCGGAGACCGCGCCGCAGTTTCGCTTATGTGAGAATAACGAACAGCTCCCCTATTCTGTGCGCTTGTGCAAGTGATTGTGAATTCTGTGAACATCGGCGAGCTGCTTATAAGACATCATTTTGTGTATCACAAGCAATGAAATGCCTCAAACACTCACCGATGATAGTCATTTAGGTTTCATCGACCCATGGAAGTATTCCTAGTAGTTTCAGTTGAAAAATTAAGGAAATATAGCGCCGCAAAGGCACCCGTTTGTTTAGACAGAAAGATCCGTCTGTCCGGAGGACTCTTTTATATGTTGCCATTAACGCTGTCCTCCGTAGACAGACGGAAGGTTGCAGTACCCATTGCTGTGTGGATGTTCTTAACCACTGTCTCTATGGAAAATTGGGTGAGGTACCTCACCCTTCTCGATTGCGTCTAATTCACGGCCCTAGGTCGGCAAATTTAAGCTTGTATGGTGAATTTATTTTTTTAAGAATACGTTACACTCACCAGATTAATGAATAATCCAACATTTTAGGAGAATTTTCAACGTAAAACACAGCCTGTCGCGTCGTCACATTCAAACTGCAGAAACATACACTATGAATCTATTAGCCAATCACATGCGAGGTACTTTCGACGTGTTTGTTTTACTAAAACACGTACCTCGCATGTGATTGGCTTAGCAATTGTTACAGATTCAAAATGGCGACTTACTGCTCGCGAACGGCGATGTTGCGATATCGATAAAATTTCTGCATAATAACCGAGGTTATGTGAGTATTTCGATTGCACAATGTGAGAAATTAATCCCAAATATTGCTGCATAATGTGTCATGTCATGTCATACTTGTTTGAATGTAAAAAAGCTGTCTGAAATTTGGTTTATCGTAACGTTTGATCTGTGCGCGACTGCTCCACACAGGAGCCGCAATCATTGACTTCGGTCTGTATACGGAGGGGATCCGTGAAGCCAGACGCAGTCTCCGCGGAACATTCCCCGACGGACAGATACAGACCGATCTTTCGGTCAACCGTTTGTTCAACATGAAGATCTGAATGGGAGCACGGCGCAGCCGCCACACTGCGTGTGGCGGCTGTCGCAGTTAGGGCTGGTTATGTTTTTGTTACCGTTGGTTGGTTTGTTTGTTTGTCCGTGTGCAAAATAACTCAAAAAGTAGTTGGGGACAGATTTGGATGAAACTTTTGGTAGGTGATCCGAGAATTTTGTTTTTTGTTTTATTTGTTTGTGTTTTGTTTTTTTTGTTTGTTTTTTTTTTGGGGGGGGAATTTATGACGGATTTTGACAGGTAGGTAGGGTCAATGTCAATGAAGTTGGGAGTTCAAGCTGCGCATTTTTGAGGTTTTCAAATGCGTCCTAATTGCTAATGTGCGTGCTCTAGTTTCTGGTAGGGTGAGCCGCACCGCGCAGCTGAGGGTTTATGACGTATTCAAAGGCTTCTATATTGGGAAATTGGATGATGTATACCTATGGATGGAAATCACTGATCTCTATGGAAGAGCCCAAAGAGCTTTCCGTTAGTGGTGGAGATCATAAGAGGAGAAAAATCTCTTTGGGAAGAGGAAGATCATCAGTGGAAAGTAGCTGCTTAGCGGAGGTCTGCGCTCACAGTTGCAGAGTGCTTTCTATGGGTTTAGTTAAAAATTGCTTGTAAGTATCTCCCGGAAAGTTGAAAGCTGAATCTTCACTTCAACCAGTGCTATACCAGCCCTTTAAAGACGTAGTTTACCATTTGCAGATGAAACAGAAAACCCAGCATGCCGTCTAATAGTGCTTCAAAATAGTTCTAAAATGTGAGTCAGGGATGGAAACAACCAATGTAAAAATTTGAATCAATAAATCGATGCTAAGTATTGTGAAATATACAAAATGTGAACAATAGTTATGACTGTCAAGGCCTACAGTTACAGTGAATACTGAGAAAAATAGTAATCTACTGATATCTCCAATATTTTAGGGGCAATTCCGCAGTTAGGTGGACACGACATGGATAAAAGAAATGTGCCTCTTTATCTTACTCTTTAATTTAGGTATCAACTAATGCCATGGATGTTCACCAATCACTAAGGTCTTTCAAATTCAGTAGATTTTATTTTTCATATTCATTGATTTTGCGAGATCTAAAACCATCATTTAAAATGTACATGTGGGACTGGGGATGCTGAAATTCACTTAAATGCAAATTACAGTGGGTTGCTTTGAAATTTTTCCTCAAATTTTTGCTAAAAGGTAAAAGATGAATACATTTAAATACTCCAGAAGTCATGTGACATTTTGTTGATTACAAAAGGGTGAAATGACCTGCGGAATTACTCCAGACAAATGTAACGTTACTAACCGTAACGTTACTAACCATGCATTTGGGGTTTAGCTAATAAATCATCGGTCGAACAGCTAAAAATATTTGTGTGAACATTTGTCATGACGCAATAATTGAAATTAATGCAACACTTTGTTTTAAGTAACTTGACATTTTGCACACTTTTTGTTTCAAGACATTGATTTTTTTGTCATGTCCTTTTTTCGTAACGTTACTAACCAGCCCTTTTAGTTGCCATAGCAATTCTAATATTTATTGGATTGTTCTCATTCTTTTCTATATCATAGAGCTAGGAAGGATGAACATGTTTTAAAATGATTTTGACTTGAAATGAATAAATAGTGATTTAGTAGTAAAAATAAATATCTAAATTTCTTTAAATGTAACGTTACTAACCGCGGAATTGCCCTTAGGCATTATTGCAAAAATGTTATATGGTAGGATGTTTTGTGGTACAACAGACCAATGCATCTATAGCCATCAAATGTGATATCTTGTAATTTTTTTTTTTTTTTTAAATCACTGCTCCCAAAGGTAAACAGGACCTTTAATCAATGTTGCCTTTTTGGTATAGTGCATCCAATATTCTCTTCCATCCCACCAAGTTTTGCTCCTGCCCTACACTTTGAATGATGCCCTTTTTTTTTGTGCTTCTTCAAAATCTCAATCTCAGGTTGTCTCAACTTCTTGAAGCTGTGCAAAGTCAAATACTTCAACTTCTGCCTTTTCCATTCCGTCCAGGTTTGTATCAATCTTCCCATTTTTTCTTTTTGTTTGAAAATACCTTTTTCTTTTCTACAGAAGATATAGATCCCTGGTATGAGGTTGAGGGTAGACTAATTATTTTTTGAAATATTGTCATGAGACATGTTCTGAATGATAGGTATGCTTACATTTTTACATAATATTTGTGAGGATGATCAACCAATTATATATTTTGTACTTATGTATTTATGTATTTATTTGTTTGTTTATTTATTTATTTCTTTTCTAATTACAGGAGACCTTTTTAATGCTTAGGACGGGCACTAGAGTGAGTGGCTTGTCAGTGTCACTTGATAATTAGTGTGACTTTTGTACCATTTCATGATGTCAAAGGAGACATTTTGTTGGTACCTCAATCTTACTTCAGATATTGACATTGTACTTATAGATTTTGTCACTTCTGATTTGGAGATTAGAATTACACTGTAACTCTTCTTTCATTTTATATGTTTGTGTTTTTTTTCCAAAAGCGGAATATATGCATTAGACATTTTGATAAGTTGATAACTCCAAGCACTGAGGGAAAAAGAAGTTACATTGTCAATACAATCAACCCATTCATTGGAATGTTGATGGATGCATTTTAAGTTTGTTGCTTGAGGTTATCGATTCACAAATTTATTTTTACTTTTTCTGTCTCTATGCAGAGAAATTTCATGGCACAAACTGGTGATCCAACAGGCACAGGAAAAGGAGGAAAATCAGTCTTTGGGTGAGTAATCTGTCACCTTCCTGTGTGGCTGATATATAAAGTATTAAGTGATTATGAAATGATGTAATCATATTCATACGTAGCCCACCTTGTCTTATGCAATAGTTGTAATCATGTAAAGTGAGAGGAAACGAAGAAAATCCACAGGAAGAATGCTCACTGCATTAAATGTGGAACAAAAGAACACATGATTCTTAGAACCTACGCTGTGATTACAATTTTCAGAAGAGTTTGCTTGTTTAATGGAACGCTGCCCTCTGACACTGATCCGCTGGTCCAGGACCAGTAAAGATCACTGTCAGACCAGTTACTTTTTCAGGAATGGAGCAGTAAGATACTGAAAAACTGGGTACCTACTGGCCTGACAGACAGGTCAGACCAGGAGAAAAAAAAATAAGTTAGTGTGCAGCCCTGTTTAAAGTAACATTAACAACTGTTCCACACTCTCATATCTCAAATGGTTCCTGCTGATGTCCATAAGAAGAATTCTTCTCTAAATCTTGACAAAGTTGCATTTATTTGTGTTTTTTATTGTTTTCCAAGATGTAATCTTAAAGGGATCGTGTAGTTTTGGTTTAGACCTAATTTCCGGTTTCTCACATTTTTTGGTGAGATAATGAGAAATCTCTTATGAATTATGAAAGAACATGCAATTCCATGAGGAATTCAACGTTTATTTGATGAAAATTGGTTTTGGAATGGCTGAGATATCCAAGAAAAGCAATTCTTATAAAGTGTGGGACCCACACTTTATTACGATCGCTTTGTTTTACTCTGTTTTACTTTGTTTTAGGATGTTTCAGTCATTTCAAACCCGATTTTTACCAAATAAACTTTGAATTCTTCCTAAAATGGTATGCTCTGCACTATATCATAAGTGTTTTCTTGGTATCTCGCAAAAAGTTAAAAGCCCAATTTTCATCTCTACAAATACTGTACCATCCCTTTAAAGTCTGCATACGAGTAAAGTTTTTATCCGTTTCTTAAATTTATTTATTTGTTTTTTTTCTTAGGAGATGGTCAAATGAGCTTTTAACGCCCTTTGCCTCTGTTAGCAGCTGCTACATGTATAGTGCAATTTTATCTTGCAAGTATTTGTAGTTTGTGCTGTACCCTTTTTAACTTGCTGTTCTCTTTCCATGTGCTCTGTGCCAGTATGTTAAAGGGTGATCAAGCCAGATACTTTGAGATGGAGACGAGTCCGCGCATCAAGCACACCAAGAAGGGAGCCCTCTCTATGGTCAACAACGGCGAAAACATGCATGGCTCGCAGGTGAACTATCTTCTTCTTCTTGCGTGTCAGGCAGCAGTAGCTAAATAATGTCCCTTAATTGTTGTAGCCAAATTACAGTCTCTGGAGCAGGGTGTAACTATGACGCATGCCTAGGGGATCTGGTAGTGCCTATCGTTCATAGACATTTATAATACTATAGTATAATCTCTTCAAAAAAGTAATTGTGCGTTCACAGAGAATTGGCCATGTTTTTGCATTATGGTAAAAAAGAAACCAACACACACAGATTGACACTGATTTACTGTCAAGAAAAAAAAAAAGAGAAGTTGAATAAGTTGGAAATGGGGTCTGTTATCCTCCTTTTTAGTACATCTTGTGTGCAATGGAAGTGTAGGGAAGTTTAAGTGATTTGAGTGTTCAAAGCATACTATTTTCATGGCAAAACATTTATGAAAAATGCTCCCCCCCAAAAAAAAACCAAAGCAAAACAAAACAAAACACACATACACACACACACACACACACACACACACACACAAACACAAACACACCACAAAAAAAAGACAACAACAATAAAAACCCCAAACAAAAAGAGAATGGTAAAAATTTTGGGAGAGCTTGCAAAGCAGAGTGACCAGTATGATAAAAATGTGATATATTTGTCTTGTACAGATTGATATATGATCATGCAGTATCGGATCATATTGGCTGGCTCAAATATTTCATTAACCCTTTCTGTGCTAGGGACTTCAGACAGTGTGTGCAATGCTATGGAGTTTTCTGTGCTAATCCGCACTTGGAGTGTATGAAGGGTTAAAGGACAAGTTCACCTTCATGTTACATGTGGGTTGAGTGAATGCAGCAATGTTAGTAGAATAATTCTATGAGCGTTTGAGGAAAATCGGACAATCCGTTCAAAAGTTATGAATTTTTTGAAGTTTTTGAACTTTCACTGATCAATGTGTTTTACTCATGTTGTTGCATTCACTCAATCCACATGTTTATGAAGGTGGACTTGTCCTTTAAAGAAAAGATATGGAAATGGCACATGCAGAACATGTTGCTACATCTCAATGTTACGCCCCTTGGCTGTATCTATCTCTCTCATGCAGTTTTTCTTCACCCTCCGAGAAGACTTGGATTACCTGGATGGCCAGCACACTGTGTTTGGAGAGCTGACTGAAGGCTTTGACGTCCTGGACAAGATTAACGAGACCTTCTGCGATAAGCAGAATCGGCCTTACCAGGATATCAGGTGAGTACAGTGCACTCCCATTATAAGGAACACGGTTATAAGGAAATTCTGGTTACAACGAAATAAAAATTCAGGCCGCAACATTACCGGTTCTTTTTATTGTTTCTTTTATTATTTCTTTGTTTGGTTATAACAAAATTTCGATATAACGAAAGAAAACTGCCGGTCCCGAGGACTTTGTTATAATGGGAGTCCACTGTTTAAGTATTGATATTACAGAGAGATACAGGAATTCTGGGCCAGTTAGAAGTTAGGCTGCTATGAACAAGTAAAATCTTTTAAACACTGCAGTGAAAATTTGATCAAGATCTGCTAAAGATTAAAAAGGTTATGAAATTGTGAAGTTTATGTAATTTTCACAAAATACTTTTTGAACAGTCAAAACGAATATGCAGATGTGTGAACTGATGATGCCATTGCTTCACAACTTGCCATATAGTTTGGACAAAAGAGATCTTTAAATTTCAATTTCTTCTCATCATTCAATCTCAATTTTGTCCCAGTCTCAAATCCTGATATATCTGATCAAGCATTATATTGAACCAATTTAGCCAGAATGATATAATATTTTACACTTGATATAGCAGAAAAATTGGATTTTTCGCAGTCTTTGTACACAATCAACAAAATTTTTAGTTGATGACATCAGCAGCTCGCTCGTTTGCATATTCATATATATAAATTGTACAAGAAGTATTTATCAAAAATAAGCAAACCTTAACAATTTCATAACTTCCCTAATACTTATCTGAATTTTATAAAATTTTCACTGTTGTGCATATAAGATTCTACTGTTTCTTTTTAGATGAACTTTGAACTGGTCCAGTATTCCTCTGTAATGCTGCAAAGGTTGACCAGCTGAGGAGGGTGAATACATACCAAAATGTTCCTCTTGGAAGTGTTTGGACTTGTGCATAAGAAGCTGTCTTGTTTCATGGTATAGGGCTTTGTAGGGTTTTAGTTTCATCATCAGAGTTTGATGCGCTGTTGTCACGTTATATATGCATTTCTCTGCCTGTATAATGTGGTTACATTTTTGTACCTTACTAGTAATGGTTTTGAGGTGAATACATAATACATGCTATGTATTTTAACTTCCCCTCCATTTTCAACATTGTATAGTAAATATCATGCATCTATAGCCATCTCAATTCATTGTATCCATATTACATGCCTATGTGTGTAGAATATACAGTTGAACCTCTCGTATCCGGGCAAGTCGGGACCGGGGCTCATCCGGATAAGGGATTTGGCCGGATGCGGGAGACTCAATGCTTTATACATGTACATATACATACACATGTACTGATGTAGCCCGCTGTAGTACCACATGTAGTAATGTGTATACTGCAACCTTTTCATTGTTACACTCAGTAACAGACCCCAAATTAGAGGTTCGTGTTTGCAAGAATGAAATCATTTTCTTTTATAAATTCTTGGGATGATTTACCTAAATAATTATTAAGAAATGTATCAAGTATATGTAATTCATGTGTGTTTGTGTAGGAGTTCTCAAGGAGTTGGGAATCCCCCTTTCCTCCCGTAATTATTGGAAAAAATATCACGGCGAGATTGCGTCCGTATAATAGAGAGATCCGGATAAAGGGAGGCCGGATAAGAGAGGTTCAACTGTATATTGCTATGTTTTGTATACTGATACTCTTTGTTGAAAATGAGAATAATTGAGATGAAATGATATGAAATTTTGTTAATAGAATCAACCACACCATAGTACTGGATGACCCGTTTGATGACCCTGAAGGCCTTGAGATACCTGACAGATCACCAGAGCCAACGAAGCAGCAGCTTGAGGTATGGCTGACGCTCTTTCCTGTCACTGCTGAGATTGATCTGTCATTCTGATTTAGAGATGATGGCCTGTCTTGTCAGACTTCTATGTGTGGTGGCAGGCTAGTTTTTATCTCTCTGTTTATTTGTTTGCTTGTTTTTTTAAGGAGATACATAGGATTTGCATGTGAACCAGATATTGTTTGGTAAAAAGTCAGATAGGATACATATTTCCCTCCTTTATCAATATCACATGCAACAAAAAAAAAAACACACCAAAAAACTGAAGTTTTGATGTGCTGTATGCAAGAAAGTTTTTTTAATGCATATAAAATTACTTTTGGGAATGAAACATTTTTCCATCTTACTCAGATGTGTGTTTGTACCATACATCATACACAGTTTTCAGTAAGTATAGTATCTTGTTTTCATTTTGCTCTTTCATGTGACAAAGAATTTGATAGGAATTTGCAAATTATTCAAAACTCCAGCCAGATTCACTCTATGTGTGGTGTCATCACCAAACCTACACTGAAGGTTAAAGTGGAATGACAGCCACTATGTATTTTGACCTGTTTCCATGGAGATTGTTTGGTTGTTTTGTTTTTCTTTTGTTTGTCCTCCAGAGCGGCAGGATTGGAGCCGACGAGGATTTGCAGGAGGATGAGGAAAAGACGCAGGAAGAGTTGGAGGAGATGGAGAAGAAGAAAGAAGCCAAGGCCAACGCACAGATTCTTGAGATGGTACGGATGCAAACACCGTTGTCGCTATGATTACTTTAAGACCAGAAACATTCGCAGCATGAAATTTTTGTGAATTGGAGCCATCAGTCTCTTGTGCAGCATGAAACTTTCACAAATTGCTGACCATTTAAGAGAAAAAAATATATATATAAGTATTTGTATTTTGTTCACTTAGCATTTGGGGGCTTTTGGTATTCTTAACCCCTTGAAGACGGTTTGATTTTGCTACAACAGGCATTTCCCATAGACACCTGCCCGAGTATACTCGGGACTCGTCCTCAACGGATTAAGAGAAGATGTCATGAAAGTATCTGACAATATTTGTTTTTGATTTAACACAGTTATGTTAAATTTCAAAGGTAGTTGCGATCATATTTGATGGCACGCTAGGTCTAGCTGTTATATGCAGTCTGTGGTACAAGTCAACTTACTTGTGTGGTGTACAGCATTTTACTGGCACTCAATGCCTTGAGTAAACAAAAATTTTTCATGTGCACTATACTTTCTCAAATCTTGGCTCCTCATGAAAGCTTTCATGCAAGCGAAATTTTCTGGTTTTACCGTAACTGGTACTATTCATATCGATTGGGGCGGTGATGATGATTATTAGTATTTTATATATATATTCATATATATTGATATTTTTGCGAGAGAAATCACCGCTACGACAGCTTTTTGGCTTCTCCTGAATTAATTTTGCATACGTGAATCTCATTTATAATAGAAGATCCAGCTGAGGCACACGGCTGGTTGTTATTCATAACTCTCTGCCCCCAAAAAGGAGCATGCGCATAAGGAGTTGAAAGGTTGGTCCGTCGGGTATTTGAGCTTGGGTCTGCCTGAATCGCTATGACAT
Organism: Diadema antillarum; assembly: GCF_040938485.1. Lineage (NCBI taxonomy): Eukaryota > Metazoa > Echinodermata > Echinoidea > Diadematoida > Diadematidae > Diadema > Diadema antillarum. The sequence goes on along the minus strand of NW_027270911.1, from coordinate 3,895,180 downwards.
CTCCGTGGCCGAGCGGTTTAAGACCATAGCGTTCCATGCCAAAGACCCAGGTTCGATTCCCGGCGGAGACCAGTTTTTCACCTCGTGCGCTTTTCCGAAAAGGAGGAACAGGAAGGGGAATAATGATGTCAAAGCTACGCACCGATTTATCCTTCCTTTCTCTTATCTCAAATTTATATATATATATATATATATATATATATATATATATATATATATATATATATATATATATATATGTATATATATATATATATATATATGTATATATGTAATATATATCTATATATATATATATTAGGTATAACTGGAAATCAGGCAATGCTAGGGTGAGGAAAATGAGGGGGGAGGGGTCCTCCAGGAGGTCAGTGTTCACACTGATGAGGATGCACAAAGTTACATAAGGCATCTTTGTTACCACTGTCATTTGATTGTTTGTTTGTTTTGACTAACAGAAGTGTTTTTCTCACCACATCTTAATGGAATGACTTCCTCGCCCCTATCATCAGCTAGTACATTTTTTTGTGATGTATGATTTTTAAAGATAATATTGATTAATTAACATCTGTAATTGCCTTTTTATATGGCATTGTGATACTGTTGGTGAGCAGCGTCCATTAAATATCTATTATTATTAGTTTAATTGTGTATGTTCTGTATTCAGCAGTTACAACTGCACTATTTACACGATTTACCCTCTCATCCCTGTGTCTTCAGATAGGAGATCTTCCGGATGCCGACGTCAAACCTCCAGAGAATGTTCTCTTTGTCTGCAAGTTGAACCCCATCACCACCTCAGAGGATCTGGAGATCATTTTTTCCCGATTTGGAAAAATCTCGAGGTGAGTTGGGAAATCTGAGGCGGGATCCTGCTTGGCATATTAAGATATCAAATGATGCCGGAGGTTTTTCTCATCAGAATTGTGTATTACAACAAAAATTCCCAAATTAGAAAATTTCACATTTTTTACATTTTCATCTTCTTAAAAACTGGTGGCTGAACTTTCTCTCCAAACTTTACGGAAATTATCAATGAAGGAGAGAATTGTAGTTTGAACAAAAATGGTGGTGATGCCCTTTGAGGGTAATAGAATTGGGCCCAAATATGCCAAAGTTAGGAGGGTATTATCCAAGGGGATGTAATCCAAGAATGTATTCCCTGAATCTCAAGATTTATTTAAAATAGTTGCCTCAGGCAGAGTGCCATGAAGCTGGATTGCCATGAAAGCACAGTGCACTGCTCTGGTGATCAATAGATCCGCACTTCTCTTGCATCAATCTGACCCACTTTCTTTCATGCGCAGTTTCCCATTTTAAAAAATTCAAAGTATGTTTTCCTACCATATATTGAGTATAATATTCATCATCTTTGTGAGAATGCAAAAAGAATAAAATAAAAAAAGAATACCCACAAAAATTCAGCTGACAAAGCTGCTTGAGCATTGTCTACTTCATCAGAGTATAATCTGCTTGGGAGGATGTATTCCTTTTTATTCTTTCTGTACCAGTTGGAAGCAGCAACAAGATGACATGACTGAATACAATGTGATGCTTGATTAACTCCAACTTCTTGCCCTCTATTTTTTGCTCCAGTTGTGATGTCATCACAGATCAGGTCACTGGGGACTCTCTGTGCTATGCCTTTGTGGAGTTTGAGAGGGTGAGTATATGGATGTGGGTATATATGGGGAGGGGAGGGGGGGGGGGGGGGCAGGGCCAAAGCTATTAAAGCATAGTAGTGCTTCAGAACCAAAGCTATTCAAGCAATAGCTAGATGAAAATGTTTGCATTTTTTTATTATCCTATGTATTGTTGTTGTTGTTTTTTAAAAACTATCTTATGCATATTTTCAATGTATTCATGATCCTTTGTGCACAATGTCTGCAATTCAGCCTGTGGGCTGCAATGGATATTGCTCAATAAAATACTTTTTCAATTCACTTCAATTCAGTTGCAGAGTGGGGGGGGGGGGGGGGGGGAGGGGCAGAAGGTTTACCGATTGAATCAATCTTAATTTGTGTATGCTCATCAGTAATATTTGACTCCAGTTGAGAAGCATGTGCTTCTGCTGTGTGTGTACTTAGATAGAGATCAATGACAAAATTGTACATAATTTGTTACGGGAATTTCTGAATATCTCCGGGTTGGGCCAGCCACCCCATCATGCCATCTTTGTTATTACGGAGCTTTAGATTTTTGCGACGCAGAAATTCAGAGGAAAAAAACCAAACAAACTTGTTCTGCTCATGTGCACATTTGCTTGTAAAAACCGACCTCACATCGTCTGAGTTTGCACCGACGGTTCTATGCTATTTTTTCGCGTGCTGAAATTCACACCGCAGAGAGCAGCTACTTGATGCACTGACCCTATAGGCCCGAATTCACGAAGGTGGTACAAATGAAACCATGGTTTAAACCATGGACAAAAACCATGGAGCGCCAAGTGTTGCACGGAATATTTGGTTGTTGATTCTTCTTTCTCATAGAGTGCGTTCGAGCACTCCAAAGTGAGTTGAGCTAAAGCTTACCGTACTGAACTGTGCCAGATTTGGAGCGTTTGAGCGCTCTGTTGAGAAAGCGTACCTCATGAGTTATTTTTAGAAGTGGTCATTCATTTTGTAGCAAGAGGGTCATTCACCTGGCACTCCTAAACAACTTACAGCTGTCCCGAACAAAGAGAATGAACTCTTTGCATTATGACGTATGTGTATGATACGTGCATTGTCACATGTGAACTTTTGGGATGCTTTTGGTACCTTCGTGGAGCACATCGGGAAGTGGTCCACTTTTGGCTCAGTACAGTACAGTACGGTACACTTTAGGAGCGCTTCTCTGGCGCGGGCACAGTACGGTACAGTTTGCTATAGGAGAGTGCTCAAACGCACCCATAGACTGATTGGTTTTTTATATTCCGTCCATCTCGTTTTGAAGGAGGAGGACTGTGAAGAGGCCTACTTCAAGATGGACAACGTCCTCATCGATGACCGCCGCATCCATGTCGATTTCAGCCAGTCTGTGTCCAAGCTGAAAATGAACTCCAGAGGTATGGATCTTGTGTTATATTTTGTAGAAGAGTTGATGTATTTGGCAAGCAAAGCAAACAATGATAAAACAACAGTTTACAGTTAGCCAGTTCTATTTCACATTTTGTAGATTAGCACACAAGGATGTCTGATGCTATATCGTGTCTAGTCTAACTTCTAGTCTGACGTTATCATTTCAGTATACAACAATTTGCGAAGTTTTAATGTTATAGGGGCTTGGCAGTAAAACACAAACTCATACCTTGTTTACATTTATCCTTTTTTCAAGTTTATGTCCAAATTCAGTTTGCGTTCCAAATTCTTGAAAAGGCTCAATTACTGTTATGGGCTAAATAGTAAGGTTATGTCTTCAAATAACAGAGTTTGTATTAGGCTCTTTCAATAAGACACAAAGATATCTGCTTTGATGAGGTTTGTGTCTTTATCTCAGCACAAATTCTCCAGTATTGGGTATCACTTTATGTCTTGTGTATCAGATTTACTTCTTCATAGATTTTGTAATGACAGCAGCCCAGGGTGCCAGGTGACTTAAGTGAAAAAATCTTTCATTTACCACAAATATACAAAAGTAACTGGTTTTTAATTTAGTGAGGCATAATCTTGATTTCTGTTATTTCTTGTCTTCTGTAGGAACACTCATACAACAGAATGCTGAACAGCACCCTCAATATGCCATCAAAGACAGGAGAAGCAAGGACTCGTATCCTTTTTGCCAACAGCACCAGCTTGCAGACACAGGAACATATCACATATAATTAGGGTGGGATTTCACGGAGCAAGCGAACGATTTGCGAAGGACGCGAATGGCAAAATCCAGCATTCGTATTTTAGTCTGCAAAAGATCGCCAAAAGAACGTGAGGGTTCGGAAGCGTCGTCAATTGTTCGCGAAAATCGTTTTTACTTCGGCGAGAATTTAAAAAAAGTTTGAAATTTTTTGCGAACCTTTTCCGCACACTTGGTCGTGATTTGCTCGTGAATTGTTCTCGAAAGTGTCTTTAAAGCCTCGTCATATGCGCAAGACCTTCGCAAGACACGCACGATGTTCACAAAATGTTCGTGAAACCCCAAACAGACTCCGAAACTTTGGAAAATGTCTCGCGTATGTTACGCGAAATCTGCGAAGTTTTTCCGATCATTTTACGACGTAATCGCAAACTGTTCGCGTACCTTTTTAGACATTCTCGCGAACGTTTAGCGCACGTTTGGGGGATGTGTGACCTATACGTTTCCTACAAATAAAAATCGTAGCATACATCTAAACATCAAACAATTATTAACAACTATAGTAACAAAAGAAATTAAAGACTAGCAAAGAGAAACAAATGTTAGATATACAAAAAAAAATCGCAGAATGCACTCAAAATTAATCTTAAGTATGTATAATTTCATTTGAACTATAGAGATTATGTGTTGGAGGAACTGCAAAAAAAAAATCAAATGCTTTACTAGTGGAGATAGGTCCTAGGAAAAAAAAAATGTAGGCAAGCACACGATTGAGAAATGAGAGAAAAAGAAAGGAGAAATAGAGGAAAGAAAAAATTCAACTCAAGACAGCTTCCACCTCTCCTTGGGTACATTTTCTGTCATGATTATTAATTTTTCGTTGTTCGCATTTCCGTCGCGTGTTCTTCGTGTACGTAACATGCTGTACTTTAGCAATGATACACACGACATTTGCACATACGTCGTGGAAACTTCGCACAAATGGCGCAAGAATAGTTTTCGGCTTCATTGTCGGAACACATTCGGAGAAAAACTTTTCCGAATGTTGGATTTTGTCATTCGCGTCCTTCGCAAATCGTTCGCGTACTCCGTGAAATCCCACCCTTATCAGTCTCCCTCTTGGTACTAACTTATTACTGTCAACGTGTGGCTTGGAATAGAGGTATTTTAAAGACATAGGGGAAAAAAAGATGGAAAATGATTTGACAAATTGCCCTTCATCAAAATAGATCAACACTGATTATTCAGTGTTTGAGTTACAGGTGTGATAAAAAAGAAATCTTGGGTGTGCATACTCGGGTGGGATTCTTTTTATCATGGTTTCACTCAAACATTGTATCATTGGCCTTTATTTGCATCAATGAAAGGCAATATGTCAATCAGTTGCAATAAAAACAACTTGATGCAAGAACCATTGAAGGCATTATTTACCATTTGCAGATGAAATGAAACCCAGCTTTAGAGCTTCAAAATAGTTCTAAAATATGAGTTAATGATAGAAACAACCTATTTCAAAATGTTAATCAGTTTAGTCAATGTTAAGTATTGCTAGACATACAAAATGTGAACAATGGTTATGATAAAATCATTTCTAGAATAAACCTTCTACAGTTACGGTTTATTGAGAAAGATAGTGATATATCCTTAGAAATAGTCTAGGCTTTATTGCAAAGTTTTTACATGTTAGTATGTTTTGTGATACAACTGGCCTACACATTCTGCATTAAATGTGATAACTCAAATGTTTTCAAAATCATTGCTCCCTGTGGTAAACAGTACCTTTGATTTAGGGAAAGAAAACTCGTCGCAGCATACATAAGTTTATCGGTGCCGTGAAATAAACCAATCAGAATGGTGCTAGACTTGTCATGTCTCCGTGACGATGCAGGAGGCCCCATGTACACTGTACCTGTTAACTCTTTCTGTCCCTCCGGCTTTGGACAGTCTGTACAATGCTATTGGTGTTTTCTTTGCCCATTGGTACTTAAAGGGACTGTACGGTACTGGTTTAGGTAAGGGATTCATGTTTTGAACATTTCTAAGTGAGATAATGAGAAACCTCTTATGAAGTATGAAAGAGCATGTAATTCTAAGAAGGATTCAACATTTATTTGATGAAAATTGGTTTTGAAATGGCTGAGATATCCAAAAAAGTGATAATAATAAAAGGCGACATGCCACAACTTTATTAGGATCTCTTTGTTTCACCTTGTTTTTGGATATCTCAGCCATTTCAAAACCGATTTTCATCAAATAAACTTTTGATACCTTTTAGAATTGCATGCTCTTTGACATCTCATAGAGTGGTTTCTGAATATCTCGCAAAATGTTAAAAGCTAAATCCTCACCTCGACGAGAACTGTACAGTCCCTTTAAAGCACACAAAGTGTTAATCATATCCTGCCAGATGTATCTGATGGTCTCTCTCTGATTTGTGAATTATTGTCTGGCACACAAGTATCTGCTTGACAGCTGCTTGGAATCTCCCTATTTTTTATGCATAAATGGTGCGTTAGGAGGTTACTGTGGAATCTTAATGTTTCAAATAAGTTTTAAAAACAGTGGTATTTGTCACAATTTGATGAGGTGATGAGAATGTGATGAATATTGATGAAGATTGCTAATGGCAGAATTTTAAATTTGTTTAGGTTTCTCACTCATTAAATATTGATTTGATAATTTAACTTCGCAGTATGTAGGCTAACAGGAGAGTCATCTAATTTGGAAATGTGTTTGTCAAACATGTAAAAGTAATAAATTATGATATTCTATAATTTTCGTACTTGCTGATTGTAATGAGACATTTGACATTTCATAAATTAAAAAAAAAAAATCTGTTTTCTTTTAGATGTGGGAAAGAAGAAACTCATTTATGGACAGATATTCATGTTTTCATCCATGTAGCCAATTAGATGAAGAAAGTATCTTTATTTGCAAATACCAAAACTGTCAATTTATGGATGTTAATAGGACATACTTCATCATCATCATCATCATCATCATCATCATCATCATCATCATCATCATCATCATCATCATCATCATGTCATCATGTCATCATCAACAACTAAATGCTGCTTTCAAGCAGTTCAGCCCTGTGTCCTTAAAAGTTTCCTTGACCATCCCATCACTGTAACCAACAGCAAGAAGTATGATTTGGTGCTCGATGACGGCGGCGACTTCGATGCAGCGAGAGCAATGACGTCATCCCGTCGAGGGAAGGGCGGAAGACGGGAGCCTAGCTCGGAAGATACAGATGACAGTGATGATGAACGACCGAGGAAAAAGTCAGACAAGGTTTGACTCAAAAAGATTTTTGACCTTTGACAGCTTCATCAGAGATTATCCTGGGATACAAATTTTGGTGCAGGTGGACATCATGCAATGGTGTTGAGATAACACTCATTTAGAAGGCAGTGATCTGTGTTCGGTTTGGATACTCTGAAATGACCTTGCTTGATCGAGCTTGACTAATGAATCCTTCAGATTCACTGTGTATTTCAGGTTGCACATTATCCTTTTGTGGCAAAAATCAAACACATCAGATCCTGTCTAATATTGTTAGTAAGAAAGCAAAATGATTGGTTACAGAATTATGAACGGTGAAGGTTGAATTAGCTTTTACCATACAAAAGCTAGTGCCCTGTTGCATAAAAGCCTTACCGCTGGACTTACTGCTCCTTTCTAGCGGTAAGTCTCCAAATTAGCGGTAAATTTTATAATCCTTGATGCTGATTGGCTGTGACGCCTAATTTTGACGGTAGTTACCATTGAAATTCAATGGTAAGTTTTATGCAACGGGCCATAGGACTCTCTGATCTATAGTCCTTTGTAAGTTTTGTCATGACACAAAATGGCAGGGGCAGATCCAGGAATTCCATAAAGGGGATAGCGCAAAAAATATTTTTGATGCTACTTCCTGGTTTCATTTCATTTTTTCTTTTTAATTCTTTAGTTTTTTAACAAAAAATAAAGAGGAGGCGCCCGCCCGGTGTGCCCCCCTCTGGATCCGCCACTGAATGGCTATTGAATTGTAGTTACTTTCAGTTTCAGCAGACTGTGGCAGGGAAAACTTCACTCTAATATAGGTGATGTGACTATCTTACCTGAGAATACAGAAGATTTTTTTGCAACACTTGTACTTTTTGGGGGGGTGGATGGGGGGGGGGGGGGTGGGGGTTGGGGGTTGGGGGGGTGGGGGGGGGTTGGGGAGAGGGATGAGTAATAATAGATGTGAAATATTGGTTTTATAAAGGATTTTTTTCTTTTTCTTTTTCCTCTATTGAAAGTATGTGATTAAATTGTGAGGAATTTTTTTGTGAACACATTTTGGTGAAATAAGAGAGAATTTATCCGTACACTAATAAAAATACCACACTTTTTTTTTAAGGAGCTTTTTTTTTTTTCTTATTTGAATGTTTGCAAAAGAAATCAGAATTTGTTTGAACACTACTGTGAGAGATTCTGATTTGAGAGGGGATAGATTGTAAGTGTTTCTGTGAACAAACAGAAAGTGAAATGCAGAATTAAATGTTCTCAAAAGTGATCTGACTTTTCAATTACTGTTGTATAATGCCAAAAAATACAACATGGTATGTAACAGGTCACTTGAATAAATTATTTCACTTCAACAATCATCGTTGTACATCTTCACTGTGTTCCTTGAACATGTGACTCCCCCTTATAACAAAGTTGTTGAGGCGTGCAGTTTTCTTTCTCTATATTAACATTTTGTTTTAGGTGAACAAGAAAGTATATGAAGGTATATAGATGATAACTTTGGAACCTGCATTTTTAGTTTGTTGTAACAAGATTTTCATTTTGACCATGTTTGCTAGAATGGGAGTGCACTTTTTTTTTTATTGCTTTCTCTGACCAAGATGAAAAAGAAGAGGAGAGACAGCTCGACCGATGAGTCCTCAGATGATGGCAACAGACGCTCCAGGAAACAGAAGAAGAGAAAGAAGGAGAAGAGTGGGAACAGCTCGGCCTCATCTTCATCTGAGGACAAGACAAGGCATGCCAGGAAAGACAGAACGTACAAGGAGCAGCGGAGGGATGAACGGCGAGATGGACAGCGGGCAGAGGAGCGGAGAAGGGACGATAGAGGGAGGGAGACACGCAAAGAGGAAGGGAGAATGAGGAGAGATGAAGAAAGAAGAGATAGAGACAGAGATAGAGAAAGAGATAGAGAAAGAGAAAGAGATAGAGATAGAGATAGAGAAAGAGAAAGAGATAGAGATAGAGAAAGAGAAAGAGATAGAGATAGAGATAGAGAAAGAGATAGAGAGAGAGATAGGGAGAGAGAGAGAGGTAGATACAGGGAGAGATCCCCGGACAGAGACGACAGACGTCATGACAGAGAACGTGAGAGACGAAGAGATGACGATAGAGATAGACAACGGGAGAGAGAGAGAGACAGAAGAAGGTGATATAAATGAACCAAGTTGTGATGGTGATGGTATTAAGAGAGAAAGCGAGGTAGCAATAGAAGCTGGTGATATAAATTAACCATGACAGATTGGTGATGGTATCCTTGAGTGAAGACCTGCTTGGGGCTGGTAGGAAGAAAGGCAGACTAAATCCTGGTGATGGGGAACATTCTGCTTATGTCAGAGGAAGAAGGTAGCATGAAGATGCACCCTGTGGAGACAAGAAAGGGAATAAGACAGAAAGTGAGAGAGAGAGAGAGAGAGAGAATGAGGAGGTATAGAGGGTTTAAAAGGATGAGTAGGATTACAAGTAGAAAGTACTGTATACGCCGAATATTTTGCGAGGTTTTTATTTTCGCGAATTTCGCGAGTCAGGTGCTATCCGCGAAATTTAAAGACACACGAAAATATTGACTCTGATCCCGACGTGAATGTGACGTACTCGTGTACACTTCTCCGTTCAGTACAGAGCTCCACGATCGCGAATTTAACCACTCACGAAAGCGTCGGGAATTCCCGATTCTCGAAAGTTTAGACTCGCGAAATATATGGCGTATACAGTAATGGGGTGCACAAATTCATGTGCAAGTTTCAAAGTGTAAGAATGTTTTGAAAGCTGAAACTCTTCCATCTGTCATGAAGCATAACAGAATTTCAACATACAACTGTATTTTCATATTGCTAGCAAAATAAAAGAGCACTTGCCTTGCCTCTTTCAGAAAGCAGGGGTATAATGTTACCCTTAACATATGTCAGTAACAAGTCAAAGGAATGCATATTTTACATGATGAAACTTTGGGAAATTCTCTTCATCGTTGTCCTGCTATGATGTCACAAACTCTAGTAGTCTTCTCATCCAGCTGTTGTGTCACTGAAAATTAATAATTCATAACCTTTGAACACATTGTCCGTTTTTCCTCAAACTTCACTGATGTTTTGACTGGTAATATTGCTGCATTCACTCAAACTACATATTTGGGTGAACTTGTCCTTTAAGTGCCCAATGACTGTCAATTTCTTGCTCTACTTTACTCCTAATTACTTTAATTGGGTTGCATACCAGCTTGGAATTGTCAACATGGAGTATGTTTGCCGTTCAAATGGCTTGTGGTTCCTCATTGTGCACTTGAAGTTGATGTACTTCCTGTTAGCCTAAGTGTTTGCTCAGCACGCAGTTTCTTTTGCCTGGTATGCCGAATAATTCTAGTACTCTAGTATGCAAATAGTGAATGGTCACGAGTGCAATGGTACAAGACTCTGCACCAGGTGAAAGATAGAGTTGAATAGTGTGCCTCATCTTTCACTGAGTGTGAAATCTTGTTCCATTGCACGAGTGAAGACCATACACTCTTTATGTTTTATACAACACCTCGAACGTCAACAGATGTGGTCCACACAGATTCTTGAATTTAGCACAGAAATGGCAACCATTTTCGTGAAAGACGTATGAGTAGCCTCTCAGTCACAGTCACTGTGTACGTACGTATGGGAGAAGCCGATCAATTAAGTTGTTTACAAAAGTGAGTGACAAAAGTACGCACTTGTAAGCACTCTTGGAATTGTTGAGTGCGCGCAGCAAATGTTTGTTTATTGTGACATCACTCCGTGCGATGGAACAAAAACTTTCGAGTCAATCATGAGTTGCACTCGCGAGTCAATGGAAATGGGTGACGTCAGCTATGCGCTATCCATTTTTGCTCAAAGAAAATTGCACAGCTGACAGCCACAGCGTGTAATAGCACTTTTAACTAAATGTCACTTGATGGGCGATCGACCAATGGCATAGCTACATTCTTTTTAGGTGTTGTATAATGGATACTGGCATGACCCATTTATAAATAAGCTTTTCAAGGTTCATTTTTGTTTTGTTTTGTGGTGTATATTGTTTTTTTTTTTCTTCCCAGCATTTCTCGAAGTTGTAAAGTTAGACTGCCCTTTCTTGTCCAAAGTTTCTGGAAGGAATAAACCATCTCTCTGAAAACCCAAGACCTATTTCTGTCAGTCATTCATGTCCTAGGAGTTTTCCTTTGAGGATCGCATATAGAATTCTCTTCTTCTTTCTTCACTGTCTGCAGTTGTTTTTCTTGCTTTGTGTTTTCTTCTCCTCTTGCTCTTTTTTCCATCTTTACTTTTTCTTTTTTCCCCTTCTTTTTCTGTTAATCTTCCACCATCTTTCACTTCTGTATTTTCTTTTTTTTTGTCCATCTTTTTCTTAGCTTTGTATGGTTTGTATGTTGCCATATGGGTATTCATGATTGCATACTCTCTACCCTTGACAGAGCTGTTATTCGCGTAACATGTCTTCCTTGAAAAGTTGTCATTATATCAAGAAGGCCAAATATAAAGAAAACGAGTTGGGTTCGTATGAGTGTTTGTTAGAATTTCATCTTATTACACTATCTTTGCCATGACCTGGAATCGGCTCATTTGGTAGTGTCCGGTAAATGGTACCAGAATATCGCTGAATTGGTTCAAGTCTGAGGCTGTGTTGTTGTTCTTGTTTTTTTCTCTCTCTTATGGTTTGTTGAAATGTAAACTGAATAACAATCATAATTGAATAATGAGGTTTCCTTTCCATCAGGACTTTGTACAGTGCATCAGATTTTGCCATCAATAGAATTCTACAATATTTTAATGGTGGAAAAATGAGCAAAGAAAATGAGATTCCATCGGGATTCGAACCCGAGACCTCTGGATTGCTAGCCCGGTGCTCTTCCAACTGAGCTTCAGAAAGCCCTAGTTCAGTGTTTGTCCCACAAACCTGGGGGGCGTTTCATCAACGAGTTCGTCGGAGTTTTCACCGACGAATGTGCTATCAGCCAATCAGACGCAAGGATTTACACTGAAAACTGTCAAAAGCTAATGAAATCCTTGGTCTGATTGGCTGATAGCAAATTTGTCGGTGAAAACTCCGACGAATTCTCAATGCTTGAATGGTCAGAAGCCATAGCAGTGTGTGGTGTGTGTGACATACAGGCACACACTAAAACCTGACAGAAACCCGCTGGATAATTCAACTTTTGGATAAATGCGAGGGATCACCGAAGTGATGCAGCTTTTTAAGTATGTGATAAACGCAAACAGAAGAAAACTGACCAGAAATGAATATAATTTATTAGTGAGCAACGAAAAATGAGCAAAGAAAATTGGATTCTTCAAAGAATCACTCTACTACATGCTCACCTTGGTGTGGGCTTGAGTGAACTCTGATATTGTGTGCAGGGAGGTGGGAATAAAGTTCCCTCATCCCTGGTAGCACGTGAAATTATATCTTTTTCTTCCTTTGTGTACCCAACCTCACTGATCACAATACAGTATGCATCCTATGTCTTTTTTTTTTTTATTCTCATATTAAACTCAAATGTACTTCAAGTCTGAGTATTGAACTCATATGTGTTTCTGTGTCATTCTCTTATTCTCTTTGCACAATATTAAAAGTATCTACTAGGTGTATGTTTGTTTGTCCGTCTGGGTATCCTGTATCTTTCCATCTATCCATCTATCTATACATTAATGCATATATATATACCGATATACACATTTCACGCATATATCACAGTTGGGGGGCACGGTCTTTCTCATACATTGGACCTTATCTATGGAACAGTCTCCCACTTAACATCCGTGAGGAAACATCGTACTCTCACTTCAAGACTCTAGTGAAATCATATTTGTTTAATTGTAGTTTTTGTTAATGTTAATCTATTATTATGTAGACTTGGTTTGGATGGTTGTACACAGTATGTGTTGAAGTACGCAAGCTCTCATGCGCCGAGAGTATCATTAATGATAGATAGGCGCATTATAAATGTACTTTATTATTATTATTATTATATATATATATATATATATACATATATATATATATATATATATATATATATATATATATATATATATATATACATACATATATATATTAGAGATGAGAAGTACGAGGCTGAGCCCACTTCACCTTAATATATATGTATATATATATAGATAGATAGATAGATAGATATATAGCAAGGGAGAGATCTGTCTGTATAATATTATAAACATGCTCTAAAATCCTCTGCTGAGCATGCATTGGTATTAAAAAATAATGTATGATTTTTTTTTCTTTCTTTCTGTTGGTTTCTACCATCATCACAGATGATTTGACAGACATTTGACACATGTCATGATCTGACCCTTTCTGCTTAGGGACCACAAGTTTTCCCTATAAAATCTGCACAAATTCCCTTCTGGTCTCCCATTTGTTTGTTTGTGTGTAGTGTTTTTTTTTTTGGGGGGGGGGGGAATGAGGTGGGGGAAAATTTATCACATAGTTAAAGCAACTTCAGATTTCCTTATGCTGACACGGTAAGGCTAACTAGGACTTGGTGATCTACCTCATAAACTCTTTATGTGCCATGTTCGCAAGCCAAGTTTGTATTTTTTCTCACGTGCAAAAACCCAACCAAACTGATCAATAAATTGGCAAATGTCTTAGTACTATTAACGCTTCACTCGCAATTCTATTCCTGTCACATGCAGCACCTTGTATTATCAGTATGTGGTGATTTGATATCAAGCGATGTTCCTATTGGATTTGTCATTGTTCTGTGTGCGAAAGTCATGCTTGGACAGTAGGCTATAGCAGCTACTCGTTATTTTAAAGAAAAATAATCATAGATTTGTCATAAAATTTACATCATAGTACATGTATAGCAAAGCTTGCCATTTTTTCCCTCCAACTCTGTTCATTGCATGTTCAGCGTTACAAAATCATTCATTTATCATTCGTCAAGTTACATGGATTTGAAAAACAATGTTTTCCAAAAGCATGCCTACAGTACATCATATTCTCAGAATAATGTGACACACAGGGGGTTTTACTCTGAAACGGTGGCACATGAAGAGTTGAACACTTGTGCTTCTTGTTGTAGGCCTATCTGACCTCGATCACTATAATGGGACTCCAATGTACAATGCAGCTCCTCTTCAAACTCAATGTAGTAGCCGAAGAAACACTGAACAAACTGAACTTTCAAGCTATTTTTTTAATACAAAGTCATTTATTTACACTGAATTACTGTCAATATGGTGATATCAGTATAAAAGTACAATTTTGATGAAAAAGTTAAAAAAAAGGAAAAAAAAAAGAAAGAAAAAAAGGCAGACAGGGATAGGACGAAGGAATGACAAATAAGACAGCAAACACCATCACATCTCAGAAGATTGCATAGAATCTGTTTATGCAAACATGGTAATATTGTGGGGGTTACAACAACAGGATTGTACAAACGAGGGCAGCATTGTGTATAATATCAGTCATATCAGCCTATGGGAATAAGCCAGTTTGTAGCTAGGTCATGGGCACATTGGTACAAAAATTGTATGAATGTGATGACCTTACTTTTTTCTCAGTCGGTGAGGGGCGCTTCACTCGTTTTTAGAGTGAAACAATGTACATTCTTTCATATGTCAATTACAACCTGGGAAAGCATCCACTTCATAATTTGGCATTGAATGTATTAACAATCTCTTTCTATCGATATTGCCAAATTCCACTAAATTTGCTGTCAGGTGGATGTGCTGGCAAGCAGCATTTACAAGGATTACGTACATGAATAGTCATTACATCACAGATGCTTATCCTGGTGTATTAACAAACCAAAATGGCTGTTGACATGAATGACCTTTTTTTTTCTGCTCATGTGCAAAATGGACCTGTTAACTGGCTTATACCTCAAGCCAAATTTATCTTTTGTTCTCACTGCTGCATGGAAGATCACTTATGCATAGATGACAACTTGTTCATTTTTCTAAATTTTACTTTTGTGCCTTGGAAGAGAAAATGAATGTGTTCACTCATGCATAAACTTTCCCTTTTTATTGACTTATCAGGTTGAGAGCCAATTAAATTACCTTTAATATGGTATATACTACATTGATTTTTAGCCAAATATTCTAAGAGAAATGCTAAATTGAAAAAAAGTGTTTACTTTCTTTCTTTTTTCTTTTTTTTTCTTTTTTTTTTGATAAGTGTACATCAATATTACGGGGAATTTCAATTCTTATGAACTGTTTGGGACCACTAAAGACAAAAGACTATAAAAGGAGTGAAGCCTGTACAATTCACTCATAATATCAGGTATTCCACTACATCAAACCTGATTCCAATGCAGATGTAGAAATATCATACAGTGTACTCCCATTATAATGAACAAAGTTTTAAAGAAATGCTTGCTACAACAAAGTAAAAATTCAGGTCCAAAAATTATCATGTATATCTCTCAGTTTACTTTTCTGTTCAATTATAATGATATATCTAATGGAAATGAGAGAAAACTGCTAATTCCAAGAACTTCATTATAATAAGAGTCCACTGTATGAGGCTTGACACTAACCTTTTGGCCCATATGGGCCACTGAAATTCATCAATATCCATTCTTTGTTTGCCAAACAATGAAATTTAATTACCCTCCCCCGTCCTCGAAAAACACAGACATGAAAAATAGCAATTTCTAAAAACTTTAAAGTAATTCAGTAAACTATGATATATTTCAAAAGTGGCATTAATGATAAAGTCGAGCTTCTAGTACTATGTAATGTAAGTAAGAAGAAAGAAAAACATTCATAACAAAATGAGTTGATAAAATATCAAAATAATTGCAGACAGTCATAATTAGGCAAAAATAGGCAGGAAAGAAAAAAAGGCTTCATTTACCACATATACAGTGACTAAGTTCACTTTGTGTCTAACAAATTCATTATTGAATTAAGTCATAAACATGATTTTCAACAACAACACATACATTTTAGTTATCATATAATTAAATCTGACATAGAGGCATACCTAATTCTATTACTGAATGGATAAACTTTGGCAGTAAGATTTGATCACTATAACATACTTTTGCCGACTTTGGTCATAAAATACACCATGTTTGGCCAAAAAAGACTTATATAAAATGGCAATCTGGCAACCTTTGTACCAGCAACAAGCACAACGGCGTGCAGTTATCAAGCACTGAGCCACAATTTATTCTCCCCTTTTCCGGTTGAGAAAAATACACAAAACCCATGTGTCACATTCACAAATTTTGGGTGGCCTGATTGGGCTACCAAAACATATAATTCCTTAAAAAGTGGTGGCCCGACATCTATTTGTGGTAGCCCTAGGTCACCATGCTACTACAAAAACGTGTGGTTACCATGGCAATTTTTTTTTTCCGATACTAACACAATGGTGTCTTGCATATCTACACCTACAAATTATACATACTAAATTTGACCTGTTTTGCTTGATATGAATGCTGTGGAAGTAATAAGATTCACAAGATTTTGGTAAAATTGTGCTGGTTACCATGGCAATACTTCGTCTGGATAACACAAAAATCATGTCTCCACATTTTTACCTTGATGCCATAATGTCCACCAAATTTGATTTCAATTGCTTAACAAACGTTGAAGTAGTTCACTCCACAAAATTAAAGATATGTAGTTACCATGACTATGCCATGTCAGGTACAAACACGAAGAGTGTCTTGCATAACAACACCTTATATAATTATACATATACCAAATTTGAAATAAATTGCATAGATACTGAGGAAGTATTTCGATACACAAGGTTTTGGTAAAATTGTGGTTACCATGACAATGTTTTGTCTGGCAAACACAAAAGTCAGGCTTTCCACATCTATACCTCAATGCCATAATCTCCATCAAATTGATTTTAATTGCTTCAGAATTGTGTAGGTAATTTACTCCACAAGATTTTCAATAATATATGCAGTTACACCATGGCAATGCCTTGTTGGGTACAAACACAAAGATTGTCTTGCATATAAACTACACCTACAGATCATTATACATATACTACCGGTATACCAAAATAAAAATTGAAATAAATTGCTTAAATACTGTGGAAGTACAACTGTAGTTCGCTCCACAAGGTTGTGGGAAAACTGTGGTTACCATAGCAATGCTTTCTCCAAAGAACACACACACACAAAAAAACATGTCTTGCACATCTACACCTCAATGTCATCATGTACCCTAAGTTTCATCTAAATTGCTTCAAAACTGTACAAGGAATTCGCGATGTAAGGTTTGCGACGGACCACCTGACCGACCACACGCAGATTCCTGTATACCCCCTTATACACTTTGTGTACGCGGGGGGTATAATCACATATCTATCTATGCATAAATATATATTTTTTACTCCATCATTTCAGTGGGGAGATCTTTCAATCCTGACATTTCAGTTTATTGGCTCTGGCATTCAGTTTGAAAAACCAAACTCTCACAATTTTTTGGGGGGGCTTTTTTAAGGTTCAGATGCAACTATGCACCAATCGTAAATCCTAATTCATCTGGCGAATCATTATTTTTATCAAGACATTCCAATAGGAATAACTTTACGTTTTACACTTTCATAGCAGAAAATTTGATTTTTGTTAGTTTATTTTGTACATGATCAATGGAAAATTGGGCAGAGATGACATCATTAGCTCTCTCTCGCCATTTGAACATCCGTCAACTGTTCCAGAGCAATTTTGTAAAATTAGCAAAACTTACCATTTTCATTTCATACCTGATTCCCCAGATTTCATGTGATCTTGATCAATTTTTAACTGTTGTCCTTCTAAACATTTACTCCTTCAAACCTTCAACCAAAATATTTACCCCTTCTTCTCAGGAAACACATTGAACTGGTCCGGTACAATGTATTGCCCTTTCATCCATTGAGGACAAGTCCCAAGTATGCTCGGGCAGGTGTCTATGGGAAATCAAGTTGTATCCAAATCAGCCCATCCTCAACGGGTTAAGGGAACTTGATGAATCATGAAATGTCCCTGAAATAGAGCACAGCCTTGTTACATGGGAATTGATCTGAGTGGTATTTACGGACTAAACATAAAATTCCAACAAAATCTGACATCTGTTTCATTCCAAATTTGAATCTAAACATGACATCTTTCAGACACAGTTGTTTTTTTCACAGTCACAAGACAAGATGATAAAATCTAAGTAAAAACGTAAAAAATGTAACACTCTGGCGAAAGTTTTGACAGACAGATCAAGGCACAGACAAAGGAAGACCAAAAACTAGCAGGTTCAGGGTTCCAATCCCCTACTTGATGCCCAGCATGCGTTTCTGTTCCTGGAATCTCCGTCGTACCATGTTGTAGAATTTGTACTCAAGCCTCATATTCCGCTGCATTATGGCCGCTACTCGAGGGGACGGTTTGACTTTGTGCTTGGTGAACATTCTTGTGATGTTTCCTCTTAGCTCTCCAGAGACTGGTAGAAAGATAAATACAATTGCAGATAAGTTTTTATTGCCGAATTATGATCGATAATCCTACTTTATCGTTAATCTTTTCCTCATTACAGGAAAACTACATTGCAAATCTCTGTGGCCCGTATAAGCAGTGGTAGTTTAGTCTGCCTAGTCCATGGATTTATATGCCAGCCTCGATAGTGTTAAAGTGCCTGATCGCATCATAATGTTATACTTTAACAGACTTCCAATTATAACGCATTACATGCCCATATCTTATGTGAAGTACACATATTTCATAAACATCTTGGCCCAGAAACTTCATTCACACCATGAATTCTACTTCATGAACTCTGGCCCATATTGCTCTACAATGACATAAAAATTCAAAAATCTAGTCACATTTGTGGTCATCCTATCATATTTCTGGTTGTTTTAAGAATGTAATAGCACATGTACTGTATAAGCTGTTATTTTCGCGAGGGTTTAATTTATGCGAATTTCGCGAATCACAGTTGGATCGCGAATTTAAAGGGTGTACAGTTCTGGTCGAGGTGAGGATTTAGCTTTTAACATTTTGCAAGATATTCAGAAACCACTCTATAAGATGTCAGAGAGCATGCAATTCTAAGGGGTATCAAAAGTTGATTTGATGAAAATCGGTTTTGAAATTGCTGAGATATCCAAAAACAAGGTGAAACAAAGAGATCTTAATAAAGTTGGGGCATGTAGTCTTTTATTATTATCACTTTTTTGATATCTCAGCCATTTGAAAACCAATTTTCATCAAATAAACGTTGAATCCTTCTTAAAATTACATGCTCTTTCATATTTCATAAGAGGTTTCTCATTATCTCACTTAGGAATGTAAGAAACATGAATCCCCACCTCAACCAGTACTGTACAGCCCCTTTAACAACACATGAAAATGTCACCATGCACTAGGGTACAATAGTGCACTTTATATGAAGGTCTCTGAGTCAATTCGCGAAAACAACATCTCGCGAAAATGTCTGTGACCCTCTTATTGGCGAAAATATCTGTACGCAAAAATAACAGCATATACGGTATATATCAAAACACATACATTCATGTCTTGCAGAGGATTTCCCAGTGTGATCCTGTTGCAGCTGCCACACATTTTCATCTGTAGCTTTGCCTTTATTACATTTTTCCACTTTTTCTATCATTGCATTTCTATTTCATGTTGGTAAAAACAATATTAATCACATGGAGACGAAATCATAGAAAAGGGCGACACATCACAGGGGTGAATCAAAACAGGCAAAGCAATGCAGACACATTTTTGTTAATCTCTCTTCATTTAGTAGAAGACCACAAGTTCTTTTACACCCTGCAATATTCATACTTTTGCATAAGCAGGGCTTGACCTTAACTTTTTTTCTAGGAAGCCAGCCGGGCTCCTCAGGGACCTTTTTAGGGAGCCAAATTGAGTTTTAGGGAGCCACGTTTCCCTCAGTCACAATAAGCAGTAGAGGTCTATTACATGTATTAACCTGGTGGAGAAGATTTCATTTATATATAATATACATTTCCCCACAGACACAAGCCTGAGATACCTTGTTCTTAGTCTCTAATGGGTTTTAGCACAGTCACAGTGTGTGTGTGTGTGCGTGCGTGCGTGTGTGTGTGTGTGTGGTTAAGGGGCTAGGCAGGAATATGGTTTGTTTTGATGATATACACATATGGTTATTTTGTTTTGTACGGGGGGAGGGGTAGGTTGATAGGTTAGATAGAAAAAAATGATGAGTTTTGTTCGGTTAAGTAAAGAATGCTTTTTTATGGTATGTTTCAGGAAATGCTGTATTTTCAAGAGAGTGTAAGAGAATTTATGTTATGAAGTAGATATTGAGCAATCTGATCAAGTTAATCAAGATTTTTTTTTCCCTTTTGTAAGAGTTATACTTTATCTGATATATTTATGTATATAGCATGTGCTCTGCCAAAAAAAAAACAGAAGGAAGTTAAGTTAAAAAGTGATTGAGTAGCACACATTTCTTACTCGGTGTGTGAGTGATAAGGCACATTCGAATTGGCTTGATTAGGCTGATCAAAATAGCTTTTTCTGAGAATTATGCGCATTTTCATGTCATTTCTCTTATAAAAACAGGGTATGATTTGGTAAAAAGAATCAAATATATCGTACTGTATGTTTGAAAAATGATTTAGCAGCACAAGAAAGAAGAATACAGCTGCTTTTTTTTTTTGTTGGTGGACGTATTAATTCTACTGTTAACATGGATTTGACATTGAATGAAACTCAAATAAAGAATATTATAAAACAAAAAAGTGTGTGCCTGTGCCTGCCATGCACCTGCATGTGTATGTGTGTGTGTAGGTGTTTTGTGTGGTCCCTCTTCCATTCCCTTCTGTAATTTCTTACCCTGGTCTGTTCATATTGTCTTTCTTTCTCGTTTCTTCTTTTTTTAGCTGCAAGGTCTAGGTTAGAAACATTCATGTAACGCCACATGTTGATTGATCAGCAGAGCTGCCAAGCTTTGGAAGCACAAATCCATACCCAGCAGCTAAAAAATCTGTATTTTTGCACCAGAATTCATATTTTTTTCCATCTCCCTCTTTTGGCTATTTTGAATTAAACTCGTCGACTTATAAGGCTTACAGGCTCTAAACATAAAATTACGACACATGCCGAAGTATCGAGCTGGTCACCAGCACGATAAAGAATCCAAACTACGCAATGTTCAGCGTTGATTGATTGCTTTTTAGCAATGCATGTGTACAAGCGCATGTATGTACATGTACCTCCAGAAACTTGTTGGGCTGGTTATGGAAGCTTCCACTATCTAGCAGGGGAGGGGGAATGCTTTCATCTTCTCAAGAAAGCTTCTGTGTGAGCGAATGCAAAACTCTGTTCGGTGTTTCCAACTATTGTTTACTATAAAACATAATCATGCCTTGTTTTCAGGCTTTTTCATTGTACTGGATTTTAAACATCAGTATTTTTCGAACTTATTCCAATTTCTTTTACCCTGACTGGAATCGGAACATCTGCTATAACGATGATCGCAAAATGCCGCGCTGTGTGTGGTTGCGCCACTGTGCAAACACGTGGTTTCACTTTCAAGTTTAAAGGAATGCGCCATGTGCTCCTGCCTAAGAGGTTACTGCAAGTTCGATGGATCGAATGCGCCATGATAGCTGAGCTGAATGGCTTGTTTGCGGTAGTCATTACGTCTTTCACGAGGAAAAACATACAAAACAAACAAACAAAAAACACCTACGAACGAATGCTGACAGCCAAAACTTTGAAAAATAATAAGCAGTTATGATGAGCATGAACTGAAATTGTCAATTGTCAAGATTTTGCTGTCTAACCAGGTGATGACTGCATCTCATTGGACCTACTCGTAGTGAATTTGTCTGGGCATACAAGACCTTTTAAGTATTTCTGTGATTGCCTTTTTAATTGACTGATTAATCGATCCTTTTTTTATTTTTCAGGGAACATAGGATATTCGATTAAGTACACTATATTCGACTGTTTGATGTTTCCTACTATACGCCAAAAGAAAGGTTATAGAATCACGATATCTTTGCAAGATTCCTTTAATTCAACTAATGAGCTGGTTCTTCGATCGATATTTCCAGGATATTTACAAGCTGTTTATTCCAGCGCGCGCATTCTTTCGTCTGGTACGCACCTGGGTGTGGCACCTGCTTTTGTGGAAATTTCCACAAGGGGAGATGGGTGGGTGTCAAGTTTCTTCGAGCCGAAGAGACTGCATGTATTCAGTATTTCACAATCTCTTCGCTCTAATTTATTGTCATTCGTGCTTTCCCCCTATTCTTTGCTGATATTGAACATTTAGATTTAACTTTACGAAGGTTGGTAGATCGTGGATCTTTTTGTTGTGAGGTGTATGTGATTTCTTTTTTTATCATTCTTTGGAGGGGAAAGATGAGTGTAAAGGGGGAAAGAAGAATAAAAGGAAAGTGGAATAAAACGAAAAGCACGTACGCTCAGCATTCACAGTAAGCCGTCTTTTTATACCAGCATAGTTTTCATCACCATCATACATCACTCAGATCATTTTAGCCTTTCCCTATCAACATTAAGAAACACGCATAGTCCCTCGAGATAAACATCGAGGCAAATGAATAACAAATACAACGTATCAACACCTCCCAACAACATAAATATTTAGAAAAGACAACACACGTCGCTTCGATTCGAAAAAGTATTGCTGCAAATCGGAGAAATCGCTGTTACGAAAATAACAGTGCGAGACACTTGAAAGAATTATGTTTAAATATTCAAAAGTATAAAGAGAACGGATAAAGTGATATAAAATGGAAGAAATCGTACCAAACGAGGGGTGAGAAACGACAGAAATGGAACGATAAGTTTAGTAGTATAAGGATCAGGCCCTAGCAAAAGTTTGCAGCACCGAAAGCTACGCGAAAATTTATACACATCGGAAACTCGGTATTGCGACGAGATCCTTGGGATCGTCAAGAAACGATACAAAACAAAGGAAATTAATTCATTTTGACCGGAAAATAGTTTGTTATAAGTATTCTGTTACATGAGATCTCCTTTAATAGGCCTAGAAATACATCGAGTTTCCATGATACTCGCGGGAAAGAAAGCTCGAACGCTTTTCACCTGCACATGCTGCAGTGCACATCAATACACGAACAGAAACTCACCTCTTCCTTGCAGAAAAATGATGCAATAACGTTACAAAAAAAACCACACACAACACTCTAAAAATCATTTTGTACTTGGGAGGCAAGGGAAAAGCAGAAGAAGTAAAGAAAAAGAAGCAGATATTGCACAATGGAGTGCTTCTACCCAGACTCAAAACGAAATAAGGTACTGTAGTGTAGTGGCAGCTGGCTACAGTGTGCAGCTAAGCTACTACGCTCACGCTCCCCAGCCGCCCACACATGGGGATACAGTACCACTGCGATCGATGTTAACATCCAGGGTCCGTAGGCGACAGGGATTCAGGCGCGCGAAGTTCCGTTCGGTGTACACAGTACGCAAGCAGCGAATTGCGTGTGCGCATAGTCTATATTGCAATTGCGTGGATAATAACTTAATTCGGGCGTCAGGGCACGCTGCATGCGCCGGGGCCGCTCGCGCTCGTCAATTAAATGATAGTGTGAGTGTGTACGGTACATAAACTAAATTCTGTGTTGAAACGTGAGGCTATACGGCAAAAAAAACTTGAGAAGCCAGCCGGGCTTTTTTCATACATTTCTAGGGAGCCCGTAGCGATTCTGGGGAGCCAATGGTCCCCGGACTCCCGCTAAGGTCGAGCCCTGATAAGACACAGTGTCTAACAGTTTATCTATGGTGCATCAAAACATTCAACAGGGCAGTCATTACCCACCTATTTTGGTGTAAATGTCTACCTTCTCCCTAAGGTGTATCTAAAACACTCAATGTCCATTACTCACCTGTTTTGGTGTAAATGTGTGCCTTTTGCCTAAGGTGTACCTAAACACTTAATATGCATTACTCACCTGATTTGGTGTAAATGTGTACCTTTTTCCTACGGTGTACCTAAACACTTAATATGCATTACTCACCTGATTTGGTGTAAATGTCTATCTTTATCCTAAGGTGTATCTAAACACTCAATATGCATTACTCACCTGTTTTGGTGTAAATGTCCATCGCCCCTGCAAAAAGCTGAGGCAGCACCTTCTCAAAGACGCGAAACGTGTTGTCCAACTCCTCCAAAAGCCCAACAGCTACATAGCGCTCGTTAAAGTTCCTGACTGCCTTTTCATACGACCACTCAGTAGGATCTCTGCCACAAAAATCAAAGTGAAATATATATTCAGCTTTACTTTCATGACAGTAAAATTCTTTTCATCAGTAGCAACTCAGTTTAAAATACAATTTCACTTTTAATAAATAAAGGCAAAAAAGGGGCGAAGGGCAAGGTGCAAAAATGCACCTGTAAAGATGCTCCCTGTGTGACAGTATCGTAAAGGTGTTCAAAAGTTGAACCCATTTTTCTCAGAGTGTACAGACAGTCCTCAGGCACCTAACATGACAGTTAACTTGATAAAACACACCCAGTGAAATTCTACCTTTAAATTGTACAGTGTATTGATTCTGGAGTTTTGATAGAAACCATGGAATCAACATGCAGAACATAAGGCAGAGTAAACAGAAATAAATCCATTCAACCGACTGAATCTAAATCTGAAAATACATGCCATCCCCACTGATGTGTGGAAAGGCGGCAATCCAATTAAAGTAAGAAAATGGCATCAAGGTTAAACTGAGGGGTGCCTTCCCCATGAACCAAGAATGGTGCATAATTACCTCCATCAAAGAAGGAGGTTCTGTTTTTATTGGCATTTGTTTGTTTGTTTGTTTGCTTGGCTTTGTGCAAAATAACTGAAAAAAGTTGGGAATGAAGTTGAATGAAACTTGCAGCAAAAGTTGATACTGACATCAGGAACAGATGATTAAATATTGGTAGTGACCTGGGAATTTTTTTAATGGACTTTTGAAGAATTTTTTATCTTTTGGCAGATAGGGTAAATGAACTTGGAAGTTCAAGCTGTGCGTATTTGAGGTTTGCATACACACACAAGTACAGTGCGGTCTGTGTGCTCGGTCGAGATGCCATGGAGCTGGAAGCTCATGACGTAACGGGAGGCTTCTATGAAGGGATATTGGGCGATTTTCAGCATGCATGTATGAGTGGAAATCACTCATTTCTAGAAGATTTCTGGAAGAACAAGATCAAGTGGTGGAAATTAACTGCTTGGTGGAGGTCTGTGCTCTAGGAGTGCCTTTCTTGTATGGTGTTAAACATGAACTTCAGAACTAGAAGCAGGCAAGTTTGCTTGAGTGAGTCAGCAACAAACCCACCTTCAATGGATGACACAATGCTTTCCTACTGTACTCTGCAAATTTGCACATTACAGATGTTTGGGGACAGAAAAAACCCCAAGACATGACATAAAGAAAATTCCAACAGCAGTTGTCATCTGATACAAAAATATTTGCATAAAAAGGGTGTAATTGTTGTGGTCGATTGCATGCAAGTAATCCACAGAGACAAACGTTTTTACTGCAATTTCACACTTCATTAGGGGTTGCAATCTCTCAGAGGCCCATTCTCAGTAAAAGCGTTCAAATACGGAATTTTGTTGTCGCCGACATTCCATGACAGTTTGCGGTTCCCTGAAACCCATTAGATACTATTTAAATGTTTATAATATATCACGAGGACTTTATTTGTTGAAAATAAACACGATCAAATGCGGTTGTCTGCCTTTTTGTATAAAATTTTGCTGTTAAACTTCGTTAAGACCCCCAAAACGCAGTGTCGCCGGCTATTTCAGAATTATGTTTTATTGCTCCTCTCCGTCCACAAACACACTTTCCAAATATACTGTTCATGGACGATGAGCATGTCATATGTGCTAATCACAATACTCAAAAAGTTCAAAAATTTTTATTGACTCCTTTTTTATAGCCTTTTGAAACCTGTCGCCAAGTTCACCGCCAGATACGTTACCAGTTTCTTTAGTGTTACAGCATTGCGAAAATAACAAGACTATGCAATGACCCTGTGTATATGAAACCCTGAGGATATACTTCATACATTGCAAGTACTTAGAGTTTTTGTGCAACAGCTCTTTATTAAGAATACGGTACAATGTTTGAAATATCGGTTTTCTACACTTTTATTTGGACAGATACGTTACATACTTTTCACGCCACCCACTGCGACAGATATTGCAATGTCAGACAAATTGTATATTATACATTACTCCTCGGAATGACGCATCGATTCAACATTAAAATTTAGTACAAGTGAGAAATATTTGGTAGATATCGCTCTCACAATAATATGATCGACCATATACGTTACCACAGATACGTTACCCCAGATACGTGACCGAATTTTGCTCATTGGTCTTGTGCTTTCTGGGGATCAAATCTGGTCAAAATTCATCCCTACACATTACATGCTTCGTTTTGTTGGACCTCAGGATTGTATTCTAAACATCAAAAGGACAGAGAGGTGAAAAAGAGCAACACTTCCACATGATTTTTCTTTCTGCGTCAGTGTCTCACAACTTAATGCCAAGTTTTCCTACAGATACGTTACCACATAATCAAAATGCTGAAAAAGAAATTGTAAATGTTTTTACAAACAAATCGTTGTGTGCTCATAAACTCCAAAGTTCTATTCTATAAAACCCAGCCACTTTCATATTCTATGCAACAACTTTGAACGTTTATTTTACAAGACGAAGCTAAGATTCAGGATATCAGTTTTTTGCTTTTCAGATTTAGCAGATACGTTACGTATAATTCAGGGCACCCACGGTGACAAATAATGTTATGTAAAACAAAGTGTTCATAAAACAATTCTGCATAGAATGACGCTTCCAGAAAAAATTAAAGTTATGTTCAAATGAAGAATATTCAGTAGAAATGGCTCTGTAACTTCACAGACAGATTCATTACCAAATACGTTACCAAACTTTGAAAGAGTAAAAAGTAGTTTATGAAACGCTTCCGAGAGAAGTTTCAGTGTTCTGTTGCATATTTATTCTAGTGTTTTTCATCATATGAAGAACTACTCAAAATTCATTGATAAGTTGAACAATTATTTATTCATTTTCATTAAAAGGGATGAGCCAGATACGTTACCATAGGTCAAACAACTGTTTTAGCATATCGAGTTCATAAAGACTGTACCTACTTCCTTCTAAGTGCCTGCAAAAATATATTTTTTAAACCTTGTTTGCGTTATCCATCAAAACTTAATGAATATTTTTAGTCAGATGGATAAATACATTCAGACGTAAGATGAGAATATTCTGTGAGTGAAGAACTCAGCTTTCACATTTGGGGCTCTTTTCCACTACATTTCATAGTTTAAATATTACGTACAATGTTTAAAATGGTTAATTTGGGCTTACATCATTCATTTTTACATCAATTCATGAGGTAGATAATTAAACAGGTGATATTTATTAATTCATACACAGCTAAAATTATTACTTATATTTTACCAGATACGTTACCAAAGGTGATTCGATGTTTTTCAATAGGTATTTCCCCAGGAAAGCAATTCAGATATGTTTCCTGTGGAAATTCCAGATCGGATCGTTCCCTTTGCATGTTTGGGGGATTTGAAACTTTATTTGTAAGCGAAATTTGCTAAAAACACAAAGTGAATCTTAAGGTTATATTTCATTTCAGCAAAAAACATATTTTAACCTACCACGCAGAAATAATTTCTACCAATTAGCAAGGGATGACAACATCTTTACCTCTTGAAAACCCCCAATATCTTTAGGGGGACAGATGTCTTTTCCTGAACAGAAATTGGATCAAAACAATAAATTTAATTCAAAGTTAGGAGTCCATTGCAACATGTAAATTTGCGGTAACGTATCTGATTGGTGATCAAAAATCATATATGATGCTCTATTTCAATTCATTTTTACTCAATGAATGGCCATCATTTAGAATGTTCCACTTTTTGTTTCATATTTGACCGGTTTTGAAGTTACCGAAAACACATCTTTGAATGTATTACTTTGTGGTTGATTTTTCGGTTTTACTCACAGGGAATTGAACACTTAATCTGAGAATGGCCCCAGAATGACCTTCCTCTATCTCTGTTTCATTCCTTTTCCTTCAATCCATTCAGTAACAGTGAGTATGATACATACCAATTTATGAAAGACGCAAGTAAATTTCTTATATAATATTGAAAGCTATATCCTTGTCATGATTCAATCTTCCAGGTATTTTATAAAGATATATATGATACTCGTATGAGAAACTTTGTAAATACAACAAAAGTACCAAGATATGCATATATGCCATCACCAAGGATGTAGTCATACCAGATATGAAAATGGAGAAGAGGAACAATTTACTCAATGTAGAGATAACAGGTCACGAATGGCCAGTGATACATATAAATAATTTTAGAAGTACCTGTGAATCTCAGCTGAGATCTTTCTTTTTCAAAGTCTTCCATACAGCCATCGCAACAAAATTTTCCTGAAAAGGGACTGTCCATTATGTGACTTTTGTAACAAGAGATCAGAATCCATTCACCATATTTTAGCTATGCACACAGTGGTCAGTCCCCTTTAATTGGAAACATCTAGAAGATCTCATTCATTCAAAATTAATGAAAACTGTAATCTTTAGCGTTGGAAAGGCCGTTTGGCTGTACTGATCAATGCAAAACTTTATCCTGTATTAATTCTTATCTACTGTGTACCAGGTTTGACATCTATAGATGTAAATTCAAAATATAAAACTTTTTTTGACCACTTGATAACCTTTATTCACTTGAAGGACAAATCAGAACGTTTCATTGCTTCTAAAAATTATAAGATAGGCTTGCATGTTAAAAAGTTTGTGTTTCAGATTTAGTTGACTAGATTCTATACAGCACAGCAGTGCTGTACATGTTTGTCTATTTTCTTTTGCATATCCACTTGTATTGCTATACTGTTTGTTTACAAGTCAATAAAAACATATTTTTAAAATCCACAGAGACAAAATGTTTTTACAGCAATTTCACGCTTCATTAGGGATCACAATCTCACAGAATGACCTTCCTCATCTCTGTTTCATTCCCAGTCTTTTATTCCATAGGGAACAATGATCATCATTCCTTCCATTCTGTCACTCTTTGTATCATTCCTTCAGTAGGTCTCAATGCCTTTTCATGTGTGGCCTTCCTTCATAGGTCTACCATAAAACATATCCATTACATAATCCTTTGTTCCTAGTCTACCCTCAGTCCATTGTAAATATCATTACCTTCAAGCTGGTTCTCATTCCTCATTCCATTGTGTGTTACATTCTGTTACCTTGGAACTCTACTTCTTTCCCTTTACATTCCTTTTACTGTGCGTATTCCGCCCCCCCCCCCCCCTGTTACTGACCACTTTTCTACCATAATCAGCACAAAATTAATCAATGAAAGTGATTAACTGTAAAAATAATTAGGTTTTTATGACTTTCATGACAGAGCACTGTTTTCCATAGGAAATGTACACAAAATCACAAAATTGTGCCCGTTTTGGGGCAACATTCCGTTACAAAAATGGGCGTGGCTTCGCAAAAGTATGCGCGGACGTTGCAAATTTGGTCTCAAAAGTTGTGCGAGACTTGAACGAAGAAAGTCAAGAAGCCTCGCGACGAGACCTTCTCGCGTTACAGAATTATAGCGCGAAACGTCGAGGGGGGGGGCGGATTCCGCCCCCCCCCCCCGGCCCTTTTAGGGTTAATAACAAGCATAAATCCTAGAAGAAGTTCTACTAAATTACCAACCACTTCACCCTTTACTTTAGTGTAGCCTCCTACAACTACCATCAGTAAGATTTCTCTCAGCATGCTTAGTATGGTAATCTAGACAATCTGTGAAAGGGTAACTGGCTGGAATGCTCCCCAGGGAGTGGAGAGTGAGCACTGTTACGTAAGTTTTGGCAGGAAATAATGTCTCCAGACACTAGGGTAATGAGAGAATGTATCTGCTTTGAGCACTCTACAAAGTGGATTTAGTGCAATACAAATCATTATCATGATGATGAAGATGATGACAATGATGATGATAATGAATGATGATAATAATAATAATAATAATAATGACAATAATGATAATAATAATAACAATAATAATGATAATAATAACAATGATAATAATGATAGTAATAGTAATAATGATAATAATACCAATAATAATGATGATAATAATAATAATCATCATCATCATCATAAAGTTAAAATCATAAAATACAAATATAAAAAAATGATAATAAACATTAAAATTATTACTTCAATTGTCTTAAAACTTATACTGATTTTTCCATTCTCTCTGTTCAGGAAATGAAAAAGAGATATATCTAGATGAAACATGATCATTTAATGATACTTCAGGTAGCCTCCTGCAGAACAAGAGGGATGGGTATGGCGTGCCATTTCCAAAATAATTCTGATAAACTGAGTTTATTGCTGATAAACTTAGTTTATCACCAAAAAACTTTGTTTATCAGTCGATAAACTCAGTTTCTCGAGAGAAACTTTCTTTATTGAGTGAAAATGTTTTTCGCTTGATAAACAAAGTTTCTCTCAAAAAATTTAGTTTTTTTCGGCAAATGGCGTGCCATAGACGGGTAGCTCATGGACAGCCATAGACTACTCACTTGCATCGTGGATCCTGGCCGCAGAAAAATGGAATGATGTAGAAAGATTTCTTTCCGAGGCACTCGGTTTTCCCTTTCAGTACACACTCGTCGAATGTCTGGAAAAGAAAGGTAAGCAAAAATACCAAGGGACGATCTTATTTGAAATGCCGCTTGCTGCCATTAAAGGGAACCCAAAGCCAAAGAGCAATGTAGATTGAGTGAATACAGCAACATTAGTAGAACACATCAGTAAAAGTTTGAGGAAAATCGGACAATGGATGCAAAAGTTATGAATTGTTAAAGTTTTGGTGTTAGAATCACTGGATGAGGAGACTACTAGAGGTTATGACATACGTATGTATGGACAACACAATATGAAGAAAATATAAAGAAAATTCCACAAAAATTAAATTGTATAGCATAATGAAAGAGCACTTGACTAACCCCTTTCAGAAAGCAAGAGGAATCAATAAATTGATACCTGGAAATGCTAAAGTAAATAATAATTGCTACCCTTAACATATTAGTATCAAGTTGATGGAATGTGTAATTTTCATGAAAAATGAATTTTTGTGAAATTCCCTTTATATTGTCTTAATATTGTTGTCGACACACACACCATAACCTCTAGTCGTCTCCTCATCCAGTGGTTCCAACACCAATACTTTAAAAATTCATAACTTTTGCATCGGTTGTCCCATTTTCCTCAAACTTTCAATGATATGTTCTCCTAAATAAGTTGCTGCTTTCACTCAATCCACGTTTCTCTTTGGGTTTGGGTTTCCTTTAATGGCTAAGGATTGAGTTCTGATTAGAACTTACAACCAGAGAACAGTAAAATGTGACCTTTATCACCATGACAAGTCGATGAGCGGACCTAACAACTCTTTTTATCTTATTTTGGAATTTTAACCCATTGAGGATCAACGACTGATTTTGCTATAACACACATTTCCCACAGACACCTGCCCAAGTATGCTTGAGACCCTTTTTCAATGGATTAAAATCATCCTAACTCTATGCTTTTCAAAGTTATAATAATCTCACCTAAACTTGTAGATTTCTTCATTTATTTTCTTTTTATTTCTGCTCCTCAAAGGAAATTTCCCACAGAAACTGAAAAAAATGGACAGACTAATACACAAATTTTACAAAAACAAGCATTATACTTCAGATGAAGTCTCACATGCACCACAGAAAAATATATTGAGATTTAAAAGCTTGCGCATGACTGGATAATCGAACAAAACCACCAATAAGTCATTAATGGTAAACATCAGCAGGCAGACAAACATACATAGTTACAAAGAGTGAAAGTGGAAATTGGTCAAGCTTGGCCTGGTTTGATGAATACTGCTTTTTTCAATCTGTCACAGTCGCAGCGGACGGGTGCAATTAACTCGCTGTTTTCATTTTGACGTGACCTCGCTTTCCTCTTGAATGAACACATTTCGCACAGAAACTGCTAGGAAAGTGTCACAGCAAAACTGTTCTAACTTTACTATCAATTCATATTTTTTGATAATCCAAATGGTTATGAAAAGTAAAAACTTCATTTTAACCTGCCATTATGTTACCTTGTTTAAATAATGACGATAAAATATTCCAAAATGGAGCATAACTTCACTCTCAAAACGGAAAATAATTGTCAGAAATCGTTGCTAAAATTTCACATTTTGACTTCGTGAACAACAAAAGACTTTCAAGTATGTTACTAAGTATGTATTTCTTAACGGAACTCTAAAATATCACATTCGAGAAGTCATGCGTCCGGATATGTCTGGAAATAATTGAAAGAGGTTCACTTTCTACCTTCATTCCGAGCACGAAATTTCATAGTCATTCGTACACGGGAAGACAGGGTACGGTCCCACGTACCCACATCTTTGCGGCACTCACATCACCTCTGATCGTAACTCGTACCGGGAATTCATAGTTATATTGTTACTTACTAGTGCAGTAAAATCTGCGTAAAGTCCGAATAATCCAATGTCATGAATATACAAGTGGTATCATAGCTGGTAGATATTCACATTTTTGTTTGTCTCTGATAAAGCAAGTGTTTGTTTATGAGGTGGCGAAGTCCCCTGCAGTACACTGCTACTTATCGACACCCCGCGGCCCACTGCACTCTCATGCATGTATATGTACAATGTACTTGGCATCTGCAGCAACCACCTAGCTTGCATCGCACAGTAACGGTACGCATCGACCAGTCAGCTTGCTGGATCGAAGCAGCATGGGAAAGTCCATTCATTGCACAAGCACGGATCAGTTTTTCTTAGAATATGATGTCATTATTCTCGTTTGCTGCTCCCGCACAATTTGAGATTTCTGACAAGATACCCCATTCATTTTCACTTGTAACTTCAAAAATAGGTCTTCGGCAAAGCGAACATCACTCTGCTAACGTCCGCCCATGTCTTATGAATATGTATGTTAAGTTTCATGAATATTTAGTGGTGTGACCAGATGTGTCTGGAAATAATCGGAGGGTAGTTTTCTGAGACAGCGAAACTAGAAATGTTGAATAACTTAAAAAGTACTCAATCGTTTCTCGTGATTTTTCGTATGTGGATAGAAATCATCATTTTGCACTGATAGGTCCCTACTGAAAGGACAAGTCCACCTTCATATACATAAGGATTGAGAGAATGCAGCAATATTAGTAGAACACATCAGTGAAAGTTTGAGGAAAATTGGGCAATCCGTTCAAAAGTTACGAATATTTTAAGTATCTGCGCAGTCACTGCTGGAAGTGAAGACTACTACAGTGTATGATGTCACATGCGTACAACTATATAAGGAAAATAAAAAGAGAATTTCACAAAACTTAACTTTTTGAATAAAGTGCACATTTCTTCGACTTGCTACTGATGTATGTTAAGGGTAATATTATTCCCCCTGCCTTCTGAAAGAGAGAAGTCCAGTGTTCTTTTGTTGTGTGAGAAAAATGGAAATATGTTGAATTTTCTTTATTCTATCTTTATATCGTTGTATTCATGTGACATCACAAGCTTTAGTAGTCTTTTCATCCAGCCGTGACTAGCAGAAACTTCAAAAATTCATAACTTTTTAACGGATTGTCCGATTTTACTCAAACTCTCACTGATGTATTCTACTAATATTGCTGCATTCACTCAACCCACATGTCTATGAAGGTGAACTTGTCCTTGAAAGTTTGAGCGGTTTAGGTCAATGTATAGCGGAGATATGAGAAGGTGAAATTTTGGTGAAAATGAGAACGCCCGATTCGCACTGCCTCGATGACGGTTGAAAATTCAAAACGTTTCGTGGGTTTCGGGGGAGTTAATTATAGTTGTCCGCTGCGACTTATCATTTGATGAACTTGCATATTATTTTATTTTCTCATTCAGCCATTTTCAATCAATATTGAAAATTATGTACTTATTGGTGATATGGACAAAATATTGAATGATGGGATCACATTGTGTAAAATGTGTAAAAATGTCAACTTTATTAATCTCTACTTTTGAAATGATTGGTGAATATAAGCTAAAAACAAAATACATGAAATCTCTTCAAGGATGAGATCAGTGGTGCCTTTGTCTTTGAGGTTGCTGTACACCTTTGAAAATAGTACTGGTACAATACAGTCCCTTCTGTCACTCAGTGAATTTACCCAAACAGGGTTTGACAATAGCAGAGGCCTGGTGGACCAGGGCCATTGAAATCTTATGTCAGGCCACCAAATTTCAAAAGAACTTATCATCTGATGGCCTAATTGGGCACCTAAATTCAAATTACAGTTTATAAATTTCCTTTCACTATGGACCACTACATTTTTTTTTTCAGGCCACCAAAATGTCAAATTCTAAGATTTAAATGACCAGAATGGATCTAAAGAGTAAAATGTTAGTGTCAGGCTCTGTTTGACCTATGATCAATTATTTTATTATATTATGTATTATTTCATTCTTATCATGACCATTACACCGTGTATCTCAAGTGCTGTATTCACATTGCCCACAGTACTGTGTCGTACGTTGTCGTAACTTGGCTGAACTGAGACAGGTGGCAATGTGAAAGCCTACCTCTGTAACAAACTACAACTGTGTAGTTTGTCACACTATTCAGTCCTGTAGCAAATTGATACTAGGTTGTGTCACGTTACAGCAGTGCGTGGTGCTGCGCCAAGA
This sequence comes from Diadema antillarum, assembly GCF_040938485.1. NCBI lineage: Eukaryota > Metazoa > Echinodermata > Echinoidea > Diadematoida > Diadematidae > Diadema > Diadema antillarum. Next base: position 3,860,372 of record NW_027270911.1, on the reverse strand, counting down.
CAGGTGGTGGTATAATAAGAATGTGTTTCCAGTAGGCTTATCTGAGTTCACCGATGCTAAATCAAAAGCCATCATGCATACTCATGTATACCAGTCAATGCGAGGGTTTCATGTTTACAACTTTAATGACTTCACCGGTTGCCATGTCTGCACTTTGCTACGGTGTGCTATTGGTCATGTGTGGGTGAGATCACTATGCTTTGTATTGTTTTGCTGAATTGTGCTTTACAAATTACACGGCAATTAAACAGAACGTATTGAATTACTAACTTCACATTGGTATTCAGAGCACTGACCCCTATGCTTCCTGTCTGACTTGCGTAGACCAGAAGCTGAGGAATTCTAATGGCCTAGATATAAATATCTGACTCCTTCACCCCACATTAAAGGTCCTGTTTACCTTTGGGAGCAGTGCTTTCAAAAATGTTCAAGATATCACATTTGATGCATATGTGTAGGTCTGTTGTTTCACAAAACATCCTACCATATAAGATGTTCGTAATAAAGCCCAAAATACAAGGAGATATCAGTGTTTTTCTCAATAAAATGTAACTGTAGATGGTTTAGTTTGAAAACATTTTTACTATTACTATTGTTCAAATTTTGTGTTTTTGACAATACTTAAAATCGTTTATACGGATTCAAATTTTTACAGTGGTTGTTTCTATCCCTAACTCACGTTTTGGAACTATCTTAAAGCACTAATGCTGGGTTTTTGTTTCATCTGCAAATGGTAAATTTTGCCTTTAAACTTGACAAGGCAAGATGAGCAAGCTTCTCTACTGATCTATCATCATTTAATTTTCAGACGGGAAACAAAAACTCAAATGACACAAAACATTAAGCTGACAGTTGTTGATATAGTTCATTATATAGGCCTATTGGACACTAAGCTCTTTAGAAAATACAGGCAAATAACAATAAAAATAAGAGGTTTCTACATACTTTGTCTTTTCACATTTATAAATTTGCAACCAAATTCAAACCTTAAAATATTTATGATTATTGCAATATAGTAAGGTAATGTCACTAAAATAAATACTTGATTGACAAGCTTTTGCTTCAGAATAACCTACATTCATACATTTCAATCTGCTTATTTCTTTAATAGTAAAAAACATAAATACAAATATATATGATATACAGACAAATAAAAAAAAGAAAAATGAAAATGGAAGAATTTATATTTTTGTCTACTGTTACATGAGGCATTCTATGCAGACATTGCAGTCTGATTTACAAATTCTGGATGTATTACATCAATCTCTCACAAAGTTAAAAATTTGCCCCCACAAATACTGCATAGAGATTAAATCCCAAGTTCAACAGGTTAGGCATGATTGATAAGTTGCTGCTAGGGCTAAAATTGCGAGCTAATTGAAAATTAATCCAAAGGGATAAGTTAAGGAATTCAGCTTGGGTTCTTAATGGAGCTCTTGACAGGGTTTGCCTCTTGCTGGCGGCTTAACTCTGTCTTTCATGAAAACTCTGCTGCTCACTTCTCTTGCAATTACTATAAATAGAGGGTCTTTGACAGAGTCTAATTAGCATTTCTCTGAGCTACATGTTGTACAATGTATCTTTGAGTAGAAATGGTTGAAAAAGTTTTGTTGTAACAAATCTCACATTGTCTCACAGGAAACTGACATACTCCCAAATGAGATGCTAAGAGGAGGGAGTCCATTAGTGAGTTAATCACACCTAATCTGTGGAGACTGAGTCAGCACAAGCAAAAACAGGAGCATGACACCCAATATTTAGGCTTGTTTCAGGTGTGAATTAGCCATGGCAATCCAATTTACAATGGTTGTCTGCTACTCGGGGGTGATTCAGGTGTGAATGGCCATGGTAGTCAACTTCATAATGGCTGTCTGCTACCGAGGTGTGATCAGGTGTGAATGGGCCATGGTAGTCCCATTCATAATGGTTACCGGTACTGGTTGTCTGCTAACTGGGGTATCATTCACACGTGAATGGGACATGGTAGTCCTATTAATAATGGCTATCTGCTGAGGTGTGATTCATTTGTGAATATTAAAGCCATAGTAGTCCAAATTATTTATACTGGCTGTTTGCTGCTGATGTGTGATTCTGGTGTGAATGGGCCATGGTAATCCCATTCATAATGGCTGTCTGATACTGAGGTGTGAATGATTAGGCCATGCCAGTCCTATTCACTATGGCTGGCTGTTACTAAGGTGTAATTCAGGTGTAAATGAGCCATCATGGTAGTCCAGTTTATACCAGTAATGAGGTGTGATTCAAGTGTGAATGGACCATAGCAGTCCCATTCAATGGCTGTCTGCTACTGAGATGTGATTCAGGTGTGAATGGGCCATGGTAGTCCCATTCACAATGGCTGTCTGCTATTGAGGTGTGAATCAGGTGTGAATGGGCCATGGTAGTCCCATTTATAATGGCTGTCTGCTACTGATGTAGGCCTATGATTCAGGTTTGGATAGGCCATGGTACTAGTTCCATTTATGATGGTTGTCTGTTAATGAGGTTTGATCAAGTGTGAACAGGCACCAATACCCCCAAATTTTACAATAAATATGGCTATCTGCTATTATGAGGTTTGATTCAGGTCTAAGTAGGGGGATTATAATTCCATTCATAGTGATTGTTTGCAATGCTCTTCAAATCACCCATAATTGCTGGGATTCACACAAGTAGTTTTAATCTAGTTCATGGATTACCTGGTGCACATTTTTTCTTTTTTTGCCTGCTCACAGTAGGCCCCTATTATGTGTCACATTGCATGTTGCTATACAGACATCCAATCATGAATGTAGGCTGACGTGTGCACCTGCGATGTATGCCTCTTTCATGCTTGTCGCAGACCTGGACGCAATTTAAACCAAGGATTTCATTCATTTACAACTGACTTCCTGTAATTGGGTCAAAGAGGTTACAGCTGTAGGTGTCTAGTTACTTGCAGAGACAAACACTTCAATGGCGGAAGTCTGTTGGTCTGGTGGTCTGTGATTTTGACCGCTTACAGGGTCCTTGGCTTCTTGACTCCATGTCCTTTCATAAACAACAAAGATTTATACAACCTCTGCTATAGGCCTATCTATAGACTGTTGAGGAACATATTGGTACAATATCATTGCACATGAAGTCGTATATTGTCTTGTTTTTTAAGTTTAAAGGTATTATTTACCATTTGCAGATGAAACAAAAACCAAGCTTCAGGGCTTCAAAATACTTCTAAAATGTAAATCGGGAATAGAAAAATTTGAATCAGTATCATCAATGTAATGTACAAAATGTTAACAATTAGTATAATAAAAATGTTTCTAGACTAAACAGTCTACAGATATGGTTGAATGAGAAAAATTGTGATATCTTCAGAATTATATTCAAGGCTTTATTGCAAAATTGATATATGGTAGGATGTTTTGGGATGCAACTGACCTACACATATGTATGAAATGCAATAACTTGCAGATTTTTTAATCGCTGCTCCCAAAGGTAAACTGTACCTTTAAAGAATGTAGACACAACTTGCCTTTACATACCTACCAGTATTTGTCTACTGAACAAATATGTATTCTACTGAGTCTATAAGTCTCTATGGTTATGAAAATTCAAATAACAAAATTGCTTTCATTGAAAGTAGGCCTACACTATTCCTCTCTGCCCCACTCTGTTACTGTAATGAACTGACAAATATGCCTCTTTTTTCAAACTCCTAAATCAATTTATTTTCTCCCTCTAAGTCACATGGAGTCTGCAAAATGCCTGATAATCATGTTGTTCGGATGTAAAGTCACTTCTGGGGTTCCGCTTGACATTTGATAGTCCCTGCTGCATGTTTTTTTGTGTGGGCATGAAAATGCACTTATAGGTGAGAGTGTGCTGTGGTGCTCCCTGTGCCTACTCCTCTGCAGTATGTGGGGGAGGGTCTGTGAAACCGTGGGATATGGGATAATGCCGTCTTGAGGTCACGCAGAGTCTAGGAAGTCTGTGCCACATGCTTGGAGTTCAATGTTGAAAGCTAGATGTACATGGTCTGTTTTTGCAGCGCAATGTCATGAGGGAAGAGGAAACTGGGCTCACATGCAAACTTGCAACAACAACATAATCACTGTTAGAGGTAGGGTAGAAAGGAAAGAAACCACTGGATAGGTTGGTCACTTTCAGTCATAGCACAATGCCCTTCAATTATCAGACAACCCTATCAATCCTTATTTGGACATTTTAGAGTTCTACTGGCAATGGGGAAAAATAACTTCCAAGATAAGTGTCTGTTGACAAGCTTGCTGGACTAGATTCTAGATAGCTCCAGGGCTTGTAATGAGAGAGACATGTTCACATACACTGCCAATCTATGCTAGCTTTAATTTGTTGGACAGGATCACAGCCAGTTGCTAAACCAAAACAACATCAAATTCACATTCTAGAACTGAGATTCGAAAGGTCCTGATCTTATGGGCCCACGTGGGGGCAAGCTACAGATGGACTGAAGTTTTGAGTATCAGTGTGAGGTAGAAGTAGCTCTATGCATGTCATAATTATGGAACACAGCCACAGCTTTGAAAGAAAAGTTTACATGTATATATTTGTTAGAAAAAAGCAAATTAACATACAATATATGCACATAAATGAGAAATTTGCCAGTATCAAATATAAAACAAGAAGAGAAGAAGTATTCGTCATCTGAAAGTGAAACTTTTCACTGCTGAAAATAAGAATATCCATATGACGGAGAAAAATAGATTTCAAAGGCTGGTTTGAACAGCTTACCTGGTATTTGTCTGTGCCCGAGTATTTCCTCTCACTTTTACCATCACCAAATCGTCTGAAATAGTACTGTGATACCATGCGGGACAGGGGATCCCTTATAATGTTGATATACTTTGGTTGCTGCATTTGGTATCTGTCTCAAAGCAAGAAGAACAAAATGAGTGCCATTACACAGACACCACAAAATTTTGTTCATTTTTGTTTAAAAAAACCACACAATTAAGTATACGGTAAAAGATTTGAAATTAAACAAATTAACCTCTTCTTTGCGAGGGAGTTTAAAACAGTGTGTATACATTACAAGGTTTACTGTGCCAATCAACACTAAAAGCATGAGAAGCAGTATAAGTGATACTTACGCACTACTATTACAAAAAAGAAACTTCAAAATAAACCTGCTTGTTCAAGCAGTAATATGTCCAAGCAATACAGAAAGAAACATTGCAGGCATACAGAGATAGCTCTGATGTCTCAAGTTACAGGACATGGTCAAGGTCTGAATTTTATTCTGTCATTTTGTAAGTCATCAGAAACATGAAATAATTTGATCACTGCTGGCATGAGGATTAGAGCCTACTAGTGGCAATTAAATATTCATGTCTTCTAAAGTTCATTTCAAGCATCCCAGAAGCATCATAGATCATGCATCATAGGTGAAGTGAAAGATTGGATAGAACTTTATTATTCAAGTGTACAAAACATACTCATAAATAATTTAAAAATAGGGAAATTATGACAGAGATAGATGGGGGACATATACATTAAATCAGTTTCTGGTAACTTGGAAAATCTAAATCAAACTCAACATATACATAAGTAAGTTTCTGGAAATTGTGAAAATCTATATTAGACTTTGTTTTCTTTGTCCAATTTCAATTAAACTACTACTGCTCTTGTTTGCCTCAGTTCATGCCCATGACCGGCGGAACCGTGGGGGCTTTTTGTGCATCATACAAAGGAATACATATTATAAGGTGTCATCCCTTTGGGGCCCCACACTTTTTTTTTAACCTGGAAGTATGTAAGTGGCACTAAATAGAAATAGATGGAAATCTCGAAGTGTGAGCGCGGTAAGGATATGTTTTTCCGCTGAAGACCTTTTTTTTTTCGTCAGCTGAAAAAAACAAAACAACTGGAAATGGAAGGGGAGAGATGAGCCGAGGACCTTCTTTTTTTCTTCTTTTGCTTGTTAGCTCATGAAACCCGGAAGTGGGCCCTCACACTTTTGAAAACGCTCCACCGGCCCTGGTGCCTGTCAACTTTCATGCACACAAGAGTTTTCCATCGATGGTTTGAACAGATCGAAACCTGACCCAATCTGCATCAGACCCTTTTCACATATAAAACTTACCTTCTAAAGTCTACAAAGTGAAGATGTCTTTGGAAGATGAAAGGTCGTTCTAATCGGCCTACAACGTTCACCAGCATTCCCTTTGAAAATAGATTGAGACACATAAAAGTAACTAGTACTGTGGTAAATTATAATAAAGGTATCACTGAATTATGTGTCTTTATTATAATATGTTTCTCTGTGATATGATGAAACTAACTCATTTTTTCTATAAACTGCATTGATCACAATATGTGCCTTTAAAATACATTATTTCCCCTTCTACCAAACTATCAATATTATACCAGCCTATCTCTCTTTGTAATGAACGACCTCAGTTTCTACCATGCTATTTCCACTTGTATAAAGTGCATTCCCATTATAACAAAGTCCTCTGGACTGGTAGATTTCTTTTGTCATATCGTAATTTCTTTACAAATTACAGCCATACCGTAAAGTGTATGAAGACATATAGATGATAATTTTAGGACCTTAATTTTTATTTCGTTGTCACAAGAATTTTGTTATTCAAGTTTGTTCTGATGGAAAAACACTGTACATGGAATGATTTCCTAAGGCTCATGGTATTAAATTATACACTCTTGCACTAAACACTCTATCCTTGTAACATTCAACAAGCCATATCCAGCCACATTTAACTGCTGTAAAAACCAGAAACGTTCGCAACATGTGAAACTTTCAGAAATTTCTGACCATTACAAAATTACAAGTACCACTAACACAGGGCTTTGTTGAACTTTTGTGTGTGTTTTAGTTTTCATGAGTCTTGGATCTTCTTGAAATTTGCACGCACATGAAAATTCCTCATTTTACAGTATCTCTCTTGCATCAGACTATCTCTCCTCTGTCTTTCTTCCCTCTCTTTTGTATCAAGCTACCTATAGTACCAATGTACCCTTCCCTTATTACTGGCCAAACTACCAACTTTTCTACCAGATCATCCTATGAACAAACTACCTACCCTGGGCCTTGTGCTACTAGTACATTCTTGCAATAGATATATATATATATATATTTTTTTTTTTTTTTAAATGAGTACCACACCATCTTGCCATGTTAACAGAAAGAGAGAGAAAAAAAAGCTTCTAAAATATGCAGTATACACACATGTAACCATAACCTATCAGTATCATTTATACATGTACATACAAACATACATACATGTAATCATACATGATACTACATGCATACATGTACATACATACATAGTACGTACAAGTATACATACATGATACTACATGCATACATGTATATTCATACATACATGTTATACATTATGTACAGGGTGTATATATATTTCTTCAAGCGTATCATTCAACCCTTGTGATACTCACTTTTGGTAAGAATATACACCTGTTTGTAGCATATTATCTCTCCTTGCACAAACATTTATTGTCTTGCACAACATTTTGTAGCAATACTAGATCATGTCCCCTAACCTTGTAGCATACTGCAATAATTCAATTTCAATTCAATTCAAAGATAAATGTTAGAGAATACCTCCCCTCACAGTATGTGGATCATCTCTCCTTTACATAATACTAATGCCAGATCTCATGAGTCAATCATTTTGCTAGTGGGCAAGGAGGAGATATGACATGATATGCTAAAAAAAATAAATAAATGTGCCTTGCTTTTTGCTTTCCAATTTAAACGTACGATTTCTGTCAATACCACCATGTCTCAACCTGCTTCGGGTTAAAAAAGCAGTTGTGTGAGGTTTAGGATACTGTACAAGGTGTTATTTTGTGATGGTATGGAATAACTTTTGCAAATTTGACTGCAAATTTAACAACATTTAAAAATGTCACCATGCGCTAGGATAATAGTGCACTTACAATTTGGTAAGTAAGCATCACTGTCAATTCTGAATAACATCTGACAAAAATGTTCATGATCTCCCCATTTACAAAAATATCAGCACACGAAAATAAGAGCTTATAGGCCAACAGTATGCTAGACCATCATCCACAAACATACATTGTCTGAGATTTCCATTGCGTCTGTGGAATATCTAGTTTAGATAGGAATGAATTTTAAAGAGACTGTACAGTACTGGTTGAGGTGAGGATTCAGGTTTATAATTTTTTTTTTTTTTTTGGTGATAACGAGAAACCTCTTATGAAGTATGAAAGAGCATGTAATTTCAAGAAGGAATCAACATTTATTTGATGAAAATTGGTCTTGAAATGGCCGATATCTCCAAAAAAGCAATCCTAATAAAATTGACAGGCCACGACTTTTACTAGGATCTTTGTTTTACCTTGTTTTTAGATATCTCAGTCATTTCAAAACCGATTTTCATTAAATAAACTTTTGATTTCTGTTTGAATTGTATGCTCCCTCACATTTCATAGACTGGTTTCTAAGTATCTCGCAAAAAGTAACAAGCTGAATCGTCACCTTGACCAGTACTGTACAGTCCCTTTAAGCTTCACTCTCTTTAATTTCTAGATCATTGCCATTCTCGTCAGACATCATTTTGGGAAAAAGTCCATCTCAACATACCTCATGCACTGGGGAAATTCTGGTCTTGTTGTACACCAGCGAAGACACAAAGTGGAACTTATTCTTTAACGCAAGTTCCCGCATGACGGTGATGACCGAACGACTGCCGCACTTCCCAACTCGGTTGTAGACTACTGCCTCTCCCACTTGTGCCTGTAAAAATGTCAAAAATCAAATCATTTTTATACTGTATTTAATTTCGCGAATTTTGCGAGAGCCTAGATTTGCAAAATTAAAATGCACATGAAAGTTCTTGTCTGCAAAGTAGGCATTGAATGTTAGAGTCAACTCACGAAAATTTCATGCCAAGAAAAAGGCTGTTGGCTCCAATTCATGAAAAATTTCATGCTGCGAAAATATTGTGTTTTATAGTAAAGTTATGCTTGTAAAATCAAAAAAAAATATCAAAGAACTAAAATTATGTTTATCTCTGGAAAAACTTCCCTTGAACAAAAAAAGAGCATCCTGTCTTATATAAGTGTTGTTTTGATGGACAATTAGAATAACTATGGGAAAAAAAACAACATATTGCCTGATTTGTCAGAACAGCATTTTGGCTGGAAAATTACAAAATATCAAGAATATCCTCAGTATAGTGATTCATGTACACACACTGAAAGTGTCATGCTCATTAAAGAGTTACAACTAATTGGATTCTAAATAAGAGGAGAAAATCTGTGAGTTGTTGCACAGTTCATATGACATAAACATAGTTTATATCAAAAGGGCTCAAAATTTATCTAATTTGCTTGCAATATATTGAAAGGCTCTAATAGCAAACCTGGCTGATGTGATTTGTCAAGATGATGAGCTGTTTTAGAGCATTTTTAGATCAAGGTGTAACATAATTGAAATCATTTGCTACAACTTTTATTCCTGAAGTGCTCTCCCCATTCAGAAATGGGTTGGTAGAATGATACTACTATGTGATGATCAAATTATGCCCCAAGGTTAAATAGTATTGAAATGCATGCAGCTAACAATTCAGCAGCAAGCACTTCACTCTCACATAATGGGATTAAGTATCAGTGGCGCATCCAGAGGAGGGCGCATCAGGCGCATCCCCTCTTACCTTTTTTTTTGTTGCTAAAACAAAAGAAATAAAAAGAAAAAATGTGGGGGGGGGATGCGTGTCCCCCCCCCCCCCCCCTTTAAATTTGTAAAGGCGCCTTTCCTTTACGGAATTCCCAGATCCGCCCCTTGGTATGGCCCTATATAACACAATCGATGTACTATAATCAATCATAAAACATCATGTAGCGACCTTGTTTGGGTAAGATATGCTCCAAGACTGGAATACTTGGGACTACCTCTTTGGGTCATGTTTCAAAATTTCACTGTTACCCAACTGAAATCATGTTATCACAGTGTTACTTCACACATTTCTTTTGATATGGATAGGTTTCTATTTTAGAGCAAATATTGACAGTTTCTGCAGTCATATGGGAACTACAGATTCCCTTTAATACCCTGGTATTACAATAATTCTGTGCCAGTGCTTGGTTATGTGCATCCTACCAGACAATATCTTGTTCTACCCCAGAGTACTTCCATTCCATAGTATAAGCTTATTAGGGAAATGGTGATGAATAAAAGCAATTAGGATGAGTACAACAGTCATGGTCCAATAACACTCTCGATAATTTCATTGTAGTAATTGCAATTTTGAGCTGAAATTAAAAATAAAATCATATTGATATGCAGTATATGAGAGAAAATCTCATTAAGGCTACAACTATTGATATCCATCAAGTTGGAAATTTAATTTACACTTTACAAAATCATGCATGGCAATTTATGTATACACAGGATAAGTAACATATGGGACATAAGTTTTCTGTGTGCATTATGCATTGAATGATATGTGAAACAATAATTTTGTAAAAAAGTATCAATTCTGATAACTTATTACAAAAACTATACGGAGAAAGGCATACCTGCCTCAACAGTTTCTACATTTTGTTTGTAAAATATTTGATTTAGTGAAAGATTATTGAGCACTTACAATGCAATTGGCTTTGTATTGTCTTTTTTTTTTCATGATCAGCTGGTATGGTGTGACTTTCATATAAAGCAGAGAAGAATAATAGCATAAATTGCATCTAAATGAAAAATAATGGTGTCTTTCATTAACTATGTAAAGCGCTCAATAGCTAAGAACTAAGGAACAGGTTAAATTGAAGTAAAATAACTCCAGCAACTCAATGCTATCTTCACCAGCAGCACTATACAGACATATTAAATATTTTCCTTTATATTTCTACTGTGGATTATGGGATGTAAAAAAAAATGACACAATGTTCACACATACTTTGCACTATAAATAATCACAACTATTCAGAAAAAAAGCATGTCTGTTTCAGCAATGTATTTGAATTTCACAAATACAGTAGTTGTGATTACTATGTCCACACACATAAAAAAAAAATCCTGTTTTTTTTTTTGTTGTTTTTTTTGCATCGGAATTCAAATCACACCCAAAAATAATGATGACTTATGGGGGCTGTGTGAAAAGTGAAAATGGGCACCACTCCACAGGAATGCCAAGGTGACATAACATCAGTGATTAGGGGGATTACGTACTAGGTATTCTGTGACATTCAATTTCCAGACATCTTGTGCCAATATTGGCTACCAAAGCACTTCAACAGTGGGTGCTAATCAGCACCATAAGTACAGTACGGGTTGAAACGTGGAGGTAGAAAGATACCTCCATAGTTTTAGAATGGAAATGTCTTTCCTGTACATATAGCTGCATCAGAATTTGCACTGGTGTGTGTCTCGCAGGCAAGATAAGATATGCAGTGACAACTATGTTGATGTAATCTCAGAGTGTTTCCGACATTCTGCAAGGTGCTTTGGACTGATATCATGCTTTACAGGAAGTGCATTTTGTGTGCATTTGTAATGGTCACAGTACACTATCAAAGGATTAGGCCTATACTATAAAAGTCATTCCATGACTACAATTTACATCTGAACTAAATTTCATTAAATCTTCAGGGCATTGATCCTTTATTATTGTCATTTTATGCATTTAAAATGACTTTGTAACTTAATACCTCTTGACATTCCCATTTGAAGTTACAGCCAGAAAATATATAATTTACATTAAGCGAAGTGTAAACTGTTACCTTGACCTTTTACCACTTGTTTCCATGGAATTACCTGAATCTGTAATTCCCAGATCCTTCTGACCTAAGCAAATTCCTACTGGACATTCCTGGATGAAAATTTCCACTGGAAAATGTCACTTTCAGCTGAATATTACATTTTCTTTGGCAGTAATCAGGATCCTAGCCAAAATGTGACCAGCAAACAATCAATAATTCATGTAATTTACCTCTGAGGCCAAGTACCAACACAACCCATTGAAGGGATGATATGGTATTGGTCAATGTAAGGATTCAGCTTTTAACTTTTTGTGAGATATACTTTGTAACCATTTTATAAAGTATTAAAGAGCAAACAATTCTAAGAGGAATTAAATTTTTATTTGATGAAAATCTGTTTTGTAATGGCTAAGATATCCAGAAACAAAGTTAAAACAAAGCGATACTAATAAAAGGTGGGTCCCACATTTTATCAGGATCACTTTGTTTTTGGATATCTCAGCCATTTCATACCCAATTTTCTTCAAATAAACTTGTAATTCCTCGTAGAATTGCACGCTCTTCCATATTTCATCAGAATTTTCTCATGTCTCAAAAACTCATCATCAAAAATCATTGCAAACCTGAAGCCCCATCTCCATCGAAACTGTACTATCCCTTTAAGCAGTTTTCCCCCTTAAAAGGACTGTACAGTACCTACTGGTTGAGGTGAGGATTCAGGTTCATAACATACCTTAGTGAGATAATCAGAAACAAATGAAATATGAAAGAACATGTAATTTTAAGAAGGATTCAAAGTTTATTTGATGAAAATTGGTTTTCAAATGGCTGAGATATCCAAAAGAGTGATGGGCCAAGCCTTTTATTAGGATCTCTTTGTTTCACCTTGTTTTTGGATATCACAGCCATTTCAAAAACCGATTTTCATCAAATGAATATTTGATTCCCCTTAGAACTGCCTGCTCTTTGACATCTCATAGAGTGGTTTCTGAATATCTTGCAAAACGTTCCTCACCTCAACCAGACCAGTACAGTCCCTCTAATTTATGAATAAAATATGTGATATGGACAGACAGATGGATGGCTGGACAAACAAACAACCAAAAGATATAACGAAATAAAAATGATATCTGAATTTTGCTTTGCTGGCAAGTCACTATAAAGCCCCCAACAGAGACAGCCTGATAGCATTTTCAACAAGAAAAGCACTCTGAGAGCGCAGACCTCCGCCAAGCAGCTACTTTCTACCGATGATCTTGCTCTTCCAGTGCATATGAAAGAATCTTCAGATTACTGAAGGAGGCAGACTAACCAGTTACCTGAAGAAGAGATCAGTGATTTCCACCCATATGTATGCATGCTGAAAAATCACCCAATTTCCCAATATAGAAGCCTTTGTTACGTCATAAACCCTCAGCTGCAGGGCCCGTCTCGCCCTAGCAGAAACTAGAGCACGCACTTTAGCGGGCACATGCAAACCTCAAATACGCGCAGCCTGAACTCCCAAGTTCATCGACCCTACCTGCCAAAATAATCCTTCACAAATTCCCCCAAAATTCTCGGATCACTACCAAAATTTAATCATCTCTTACTTGTATCATTCTAAACCCTTCCTGCAAGTTTCACCCAAATCCGTTTACTACTTTTTGAGTTATTTTGCAAACGGACAAACTAACTTACAAACGAACACACAAACCAACAGTAAAGAAAACATAACCTCCTCCCTTGGCGGAGGTAATAAGAATGATAGAACTTTGCTTTGCTGGCAAGTCATTACATAGCCCCCAACAGAGACAGCCTGACAGCATTTTCAATGGTGATTCATACCAAAAGATGGGAATACATCAAAACATAGTCTGTTGATTTCAGAGTGACTTTCAAATCCTCGCTGTCCGTATAGCTTTCTCCCTCTATATGGCTATCCATCTACCCTTTGGTTGCAATATATGTATTCATGTCAGCTTGTTTCACGACATGATATGGTTCTTTCATTTTGTTTTATATCGATTTGTAATTTACTTCATTATTCGCTGTCATATGTATTTTCTGAGGGTCTGAAGCTTTGTTTTTAGTGGGACCCTCCATTTCCATTCCCATCCTTAATTAATCATTGATTAATTGAGTATGCATGTGTACTTTTAAAAATACAATTGTGTTTTCTTCAATTGTTACTCATTTTCACATGTACTTTGTTAATTCACTTTTTTTTTCAATTAATACAAGTATCTTCTTCTTATACATTGTATATCATTATAATTTCTCTGTTTATTTGATGGAAATGAAAATTTGAATCTTGAATCTTGAATCTAGAAATGGTTTCAAGACTTGATACAGTTTCAAGATGTGATAATATGGTTTCAAAGGCAGACACCCCGACATGAATGACACCTCAAAAAAATGTAAAATGGCCATACATCTGAAATTTTCATATCAATTTTAAACTTTGCCAGCATGCCACATTTTAACAACTGTCATCCCACTTTAACCCTTTTTTGTGCCAGTAACTTAGGACATTGTGCACAGTGAGTGAATGTAGCATAGGAAAGTTTGAAGAAAACCAGACAATCTCAAGATTTAAAAGTTGTGAATTTTATCAAGTTTTGGTGTGCACTGCCACGCCTGGATGAGAAGAAAAGATTACAACATTTCCTGACATCAATCATGTACAATTATAAAAAGAATATGGTTCAAACCGAAAATCATCATATCTTCACTTTTCTAGCCACATGAAACAGCTCTTGACTTACCTCTTTCAGAAAGCAGCTGGGGAATAATGATACAATATAGTATGTACCCTTAACATATGTTTTAGTAACAACAAGCCAAGGGAAAGTACTGTAAAATGAGGAATGTTCACAAGCATTTTAATTTTGCAAATTTCGCGAGAGCAAAGATTCGCGAATCTTGCGAGAACCAAGATTCGCAAAATTAAAATGCACATAAAAGTTATTGCCTACACTATATGCATTGAATGTTAGAGGCAACTCACGAAAATTTCACGCTGCGAAAAAGGCCGTTGGCTCCAATTCGCGAAAATGTCATCCCGCAAAAATATTGTGTTTTACAGTATACTTTTTGTGCTTTCTTTATATCATCATGCTGCAGGGACATCACAAACTGTCATAAACTCATCCAGCAATGGCTGCACCAAAACTTTAAAAACTCAAATCTTCTGAATGGATTGCCCTTATTTTCCTAAAACTTTGCTGATGTGTTCAAGTAAAAAGTCATGCATTCTCTCAATCCACATGTATGTTTAGCTTTCATTCCCCTCAAGTCTAACAGTCCAATAATAGCAGACAGCTGCTTCCTTGATTGTACATTTTATGGCCTCTCCTTCAAAAGGTTACAGCTCGTTATTCCGAAGGTTCGTTATTCCGAAGGTTCGTTATTCCGAAGGCTCTTTATTCCTAAGATTCGTTATTTCGAAGGTTCATTGTTCCAAATTTCATTTTTGGATTAACCAATCTTCGGAATAACGAACCTTCGGAATAACGCCACAAATTTTCGGATTAACGAACCCTTTTTCATTTTCGGATTAACGAACCTGTAGGTATAGGGAATTTGCGTGTTTCGGATTAACGACCCTTCGGAATAACGAACCTTCGGAATAGTGAACCTTCGGAATAACGAACAGCACCCCCTTCAAAAAACTATGTCATGAACTTTCTATCTTTACCAGGGCTGGCGGAAGAGGGGTGGGGGGGGGGGGGGGGTGCACGGAGGCTCACGCCCCCTCCCCCCCCCCCCCCCCCCCCACTTTTTTTGCACAATACATAGAATAAATAGTGGTTTGGGCCCCAACTTTTTTCACCTTGGAAGTGGCACCAGAAAAACAAACAAACAAACAAACAAACAAAGAATGTGGTTACACTTGCAACGTTTGCCAGCCGGTATATCACAATTTGGAAACAGCATTACGCTGTTCTTCAGCCTTCCTTGCCTCGAGACTGCAACATTGCCTACGTACAAATCCTTGGATAATGCGCACAACAAGAGTTTGCTGGATTAATTATTATGAAAGCAAATGAAGGAATGGGATTTCTGTCTCGGATGACTGGGTGGGGGATGCATCAGTTGTTTTTTTTAGCATACCACGAAAACATTAAAGGGAACGCAAACCCAAAGAGCAACATGGATTGAGTGAAAGCAGCAATATTAGTAGAACACATCAGTGAAAGTTTGAAGAAAATCGCACGATCGATGAAAAAGTTATGAATTTTTAAAGTTTTGGTGTTGGAACCACTGGATGAGGAGACTACTAGAGGTTATGACATATGAGTGGACCATGATATAAAGAAAATATAAAGAAAATTCCATAAAAATTCATTTTTTCATGAAAATTACAAATTACCTCAACTTGATACTGACATAATGTTAAGGGTAGCAATTATTCCCCCTGCTTTCTGAAAGCGGCTAGTCAAGTGCTCTTTCATAATGCTAGAAAAGTGAATTTTTGTTGAATTTCCTTTATATTTTCTTTGTATTGTTGTCCATTCATACATCATAACCTCTAGTAGTCTCCTCATCCAGCGATTCCAACACCAAAACTTTAAAAATTCATAACTTTCGCATCAATTGTCCGATTTTCCTCAAACTTTTACTGACATGTTTTACTAATATTGCTGCTTTCACTCAATCCACATTGCTCTTTGGGTTTGCGTTCCCTTCAATAACTGTAAAAAAAATACCAACATTTTTCTGAAATGTCATCAAATGGATTATGAAAAAAAAATTGTACAACGATGTGTCTGTAATATATCAAATTGCGTGTGTCAAAGGCCAATCTAGATACTTGTAGTAATCTTTATCTGAAATTTGATGTTCTTTTATATATCAAGAAACAGTGAGTGCAGACATACCTCAGCTTCTCTCACACTGCCCAGCATATGCAACTTCTGCCATCCATTTGGGTCATACTCATCCCAGTTTTGCAGAAATTGAGACTTTTTCCCTTTTGATGTCCTTTCCACATCTACTTCATCACTATCCCAGTATGCGTCATCGAGGGCAGTGTTCTCTTTTTGAGTTCTATGCTCCATGGGGAGCCTGTCTCTATGACCCGTTTCCCGGGGTCTGCCCCTCTCCGCCTTTCTCCACTCGACATCAGGGCCATTGTTGCCACCCACGTCATCATCATCGCCATCGTCGTCGGAACCATCGGGCTCCTTGCCCACGGAAGAGGAAACCCGGACTTCCCCAGCATTGTCGCCGGTTAGATCGCTGGCCTGCTCGATCAGGTCGTCGTCGGAGAAGTTACTGGAGGATGCAGAGTACGAATCCTCTGTCCTCTCTTGTTTGGACACGCTCTTGTTCGCTTCAAACACAAGACCTGCACAAGGACGACAAAATTTGAGACAAGTACAGTATTGGAAACAAAACATTTGCAGCTGGGAAAAGTACCTTCACAATCTTTGGAATGGAAGCATTAAAGAAGCATTTATATATTCATGTAAATGTAGGTATTGTCTCAGTGACATTTCAGCAGACAAATGAAAGTCACACAAAATACAACTACATCATGAAGCCACAAAATTTAAAGTGGACCATAGCTAAGCAACCCTGTGCTGTAGCCCTTTCATAACAATACTGATGATGATAACATAAACTGTAACATGCAGAATGGCACGATATGTCACAACAACTGGTTTGTCGACATGGGTTTGAGTTTTGTGATGGTGTATAAAGTGGTATGAGTTTGCTAGCTTGAGTAGTAGTTGTTGTTCTTTGCTTGTGTGTGTGTACGTATGTTTGTTTGTTTGTTTGTTTGTTTGCTTTTATTTCTGCATTCAATCAGATGCAATTTGAATGCAAACTTCAAAAAGTACAAAGACAAAGAATAACAAGTGCAGTGAAATAAATCGATAACAGTACATAAATAGATTCACATAGGTGATTGCATTGAGCAATGTAGATACACAGAAACATAAAATAAAATATACAGTATTTTTCAGTAAACAGCAGAGATAATTGAATGCAGGAGACCACCATCATAAGCGATTAAGCTTGAAATGGATGGAGGCCTCATAAAATGACTATCCAACGACATAACTCTCTTGAAGGAAGGTGATCAGGTGAGTGCAGTGCAGTTGCAGGTGAGAGTGCAAGATGCAGTTGTAGGAAGAAAATTGAGATTGACAATAAGATGACAACCTATACTATAAATATTTGTTAGCTCAATTGGTTTGGAGAATATAATTGTATCAAATATCGTTTAAGTGAAGCTTTCAAAGAATAAATACTTGAACAAGACTTTATATTATCCGGGAGATTATTCCAAATATCCGGACCCGAATGTCTTATAGATTTGTGTGTCACTAATAATTTGGGATTCAAAAGGTGGAAATTTCTACATATACGAGTAGGGTACGAATGGACAGAAGTATTGAACCTAAACATGTTATCAAACGATGATGGAAGTTGATGATGTATATATTTAAACATAATTACTGCTACTTGAATAATATTCAAATCAAAAACCTTCAATGTTTTAAGCTCATGAAATAAAGAATCAGTATGAGCCAGAAAATGCGATCCTGTACAAATACGTATAACTTTCTTTTGTAATTTAAATATAGAATTTATTTTGGTAGAGCCGCAAGTGCCCCATACAACATTGCAATAACTTATATATGGGAGAATTAAGGAATTATATAATAGAAATAAAGTTGAACGAGGAATTTGAGGAATTTGATGTGAAACAGAATTGCATTTTTTTAAATCCTCCATGGTTTTCTTTATTCTCCATACACTATACATATCTAGATAGGACTGAATTTCTTAGGTGATTTTCATAAACTTTATATAGTTGGATCTGTGGAATTGGTAGGTCTCATTCATGAGACACCGAAGAGAGGTCCCTCTGCTGAAACTCACAATCTTTCATACCTTACCTTGACAAATCCATGAAAAAAAAATCATGATTCATTCATATTGATGCATAAAACTATTGTATCAGCAACTCCTTTAATCCACTTTACAATACATATAAGAGAACAGAAAAAATAGAAAGTTCACAAAAAAAAAACCAACCCCCCAACACACACGCAATCCACAATGCAATTACGAAGAATCTGCATTTCTGCCATATCTTTTTATTGAAATTGAGATGTTTCTTTTTGACTATTCATCTAGATCTGATCAGTTTCATCATAATGATTTATACTCTATCATAATGTTTCATTATCACACATATTCTTCAACTAATTATTATGCATATAAATTTATTAATCCACGCAATGTAAGTTATTGTAACATGATTAACATCATTGTCTCATTCCTCACTCTGATACTCACTAAATATCCTCACATTCTTCTCCAACGTCCACATCTTAAGTCATGAGTATACAACAGCCAGAAGGTATATGCACCATCATATTTGTTGTTTTTTCAATCCAAATTCCAATGAATTAAACATTTTATTCAACTCTATCAAAATAAAATACACGTTCCAGCTAGATGTCAATCAATCATAAGATGTTTTGATATTCATGAGTGTATAGCACAGATCTAGAGAACAGAATCACCGTTTCTTTCCACAAATATTTTCGACGGGGAAGACCCCACCCGCGGTATGTTGGGGTCGAGGAGGGAGGCTGAGTTGGGGAAAGGCAGCGCGATGGCGAGTATGGTACGTGGCCGCGAACCCAACCCGCTCGTTTTCAGCTCGCATACAGTGAAGCTAGACGTCTCGGATATTTACTACTGGAAATTAGCCTTGACAAAACTATATTCTTCATACTTAGCGAAAACTTATAACATCTCACATCACGTCATTCACTAATGAAATAATTAAGCAGACGACACTTACCTCCATTTTGACGCGTTTCATCGTTTGCCTGCAGACGATGCTTCAAAACTTTTTGCTGAATATTCAAAACTTCAAAGTGATCCAGCGAGGCATGACCGTAATCCCAATCTTCATTGTACCACACGACCAATAGCAGAGCGAAAGTGCACCCTGCGAACAGAACGAAAGTCCAAAGACGAGGCATTCGGCACCACATTTCTGTTTTCCCGCTGAAATTGAAGCTTTTATTTTAATGAGGCATCCTCCTCAATGCACACACGCTCAATACTGTTAAAGCAGTACTGTAAGTCGCTTTGGGAGAAAGTTTTGCAGGTAAGTTTCCTCTTTCCATGTTTTCGTCAGAATGCTAGTTCGGCTTCTTCCGTAATACTTGTCTACTGAGCAAACTATTGCGGGAAGTCGCTAGACGCACAACGCAACGCAACGGATGCAACAAATTCTCCACTGTGGACTTGGCGATACGATCGCCCCGTACCGATATGCCATTGCCAGGTCATCTCCCCATGGTAACGTAAAGTAGGTTGCGCGTTCTCTCTGCTCCACAGGGAGGCATTTTTCATTTCTACTACCAAAACTTTCCGGCGCAAAGTCTACGGCATTTGCCGGTAGGAACGATCTTCAGCAGGTCAGTCGCAGAGATGTAAAGCCCGTAAATGGAGGAAAAGGAAAAAGAAAAGTTTTAAAAGAACGAATCTCTTGAAAAAGTTGAAGATCAAACATATCTTTTGACTGATGTTGACTTATCGTGCCCTCTGTGGTAGTGACGATTGCAGGCAGGTTTGACTAGAAAAAAAAAAGCAATATACTTTTTTGTATTCATGCACGGCAGGGGATATGTATAAAGTATGTTTACGTCAATTATACCTATCAACCCACTGCATTATGCCAACTCGATTTCGACACTGCCTTCTTCAGCTTTCGAATTATTTTCTGCACGCATTGAGTGTAATGAAAAAATAACCACAAGCTGAGGTGTATGCAAGGGTAGTAAAAATATTGTACATAACATTAGATAATAAGCTATGGACATTGAATAATAAGCTATAGGAAATGGTATGAACATAATGAATTGGATGTTGTTTCGAGTCGACATAATAGTTTTGGAACATATTTGGCGATTACAAAACATAAAACGATGGAAAATATCAAAGCAGACATGAATGTGGTTGACATATAATTATAAGAACATATTATGTGCTGAAACTGTTATGTTGGAATCACTTTCAGTACATTGTTCATCATCTACTCAGAGTAATATGGCCCTGTCGTTTCTTTGAGCAACAATCGCCTACATTGAATTACGTTTTTGTTTTTTTCTTCATGTCATCTTTGATTGGCTGCAAAACTATCATCAATGTTTGAGTTTGAAGAAGGGGAGGTGGGAGATGAGGAAGAATTTTTTACACTTTCAGCACCTTCTTAGATGGCTATATGACACAATGAAGTTGAAACTAAATACATAGTATCGAAAACCGGGGTGTCATTTAATACCTTTTCCACCAAGTTGTTGTTGTTCTGTTTTTTTTTTCCGAGAGTGAGCAAAATAACAAGGCAAGGTGCAAACCAAGAAGAAGGTGAAAGAGGAGGATAATAAGGAAGGAGATGCAGAAGTGGAAGATGACAGAAGGGAAGAAGGGAAGAAAAAAAAGGGAAAAGAGAAAAATTAGACAAAAAAGAGTCGGGGAACCAGAAATAAAAAAGACAAAAGAAATGAAGAATATGAAAAGGCAATGTTTAAGAGAGAAAATATAAAGAAGTATACAGGAGAAGCAGAAAGTAACACCAGGAAGGAAGAGAAGAAGAAGGAGAAGAAGAAGAAGAAGAAGAAAGAAGATGACGAATCCTTGTGGCTTGTGAGCAAAAGCCCTCTTGAAATCACAACGAAATATAGTTCGTTTCTCAAATTAAAACTATATACCCCATATTAGATAAGAACACGATATCATTGCCGATAATTTGAAATTTTCAACGTGTCAGTGTTAAAACTTAATGTTAAACCGGATGTCTAAGGAAAAAAATTGTGCGTGAAATAGACGTTCCTCACGAGGGAATTTCGAAAGGCGAGTTTTCTCGCATGAGATGCAGTTCTCCAAATGCAGTGCTCAAAACTCGACTTGTCCTCGACGATTTCGCTCATGTTTCGAGGTACTAGAGGGCGGTATAGCACTATCGAAATGTCTACCATTGAGATCTACGCATGTAGGTCAGAAACTTTACTGACGAGTCCATGCCTGAAAGAGTAATCTATAGGAGAGAAAAAATAATAATATGTGGAGGAGAGAAAAATAATCTATGAAAAAGAGAGGGGAAAGAGAAATAAGACACCAAATCGAACAAGATGGTATCGATGCTAAGTTATTGCATGCTTGCCTTTTCGGGAAACAAAGAAATCAAAGCGAAAACTTATACATCACAAATGCATTTTAATCTTTGAAACACAGGTTAGGAAATGAAAAGGTTGCAGGCCCGTAGCCAGGATTTTTCAAGGGGGGTTGCGGTCACTAAAAAAACGGACCTTCGGTACCAATACCAATGATGACACACACTACACACACACACACACACACAATTATATATATATATATATTCTTTGGACGACCGAACTACAAATGTTGTACAAGAATTTGCGTGCGAAGCGCGCCGCAAATTGTGAATTTTGACTGTTTTAATGACGTTTTAAAGTCTCGAGGAAATTTGTATTTTTGTCTGTTGCATGCAATCGCGTTACGGTATTTCATCTAGGAAATAGTAAAAACTCATTTTGCCAGGAAGTTGCAAAGTTTAATTGTGTTCGAGACTCTGCGCGCGTAGCGCGCCGCAAAATTGAGAATAGTGATTTTCCTGGCGTTGTTTTAACTTTTATTTTTTCTATTGTATACCCGCGTTAGCAGGCCTGAAGCAAGGATTTTTAAAGGAAGGGGGGATTGCGTTAATTAACAAAACGGTCCTTTGATACTGTCCCAGGAGGGGTAGCGACAATTAAAAGGTGGACACCATGCTCATACATGGACTTTCAAAATGGCCCCTAAACGAGTAATGATCATATGATTTTTTCGGGCCTTAAAAACAAGTATTCCTTAAATGTTTCCTGCACCCTAAAGAAGTACTTCATCGTGATTGAACAATATACCATTTTCCCAAATTTCGGCCTTTTTGATACCCTTTGATTAT
This sequence comes from Diadema antillarum, assembly GCF_040938485.1. NCBI lineage: Eukaryota > Metazoa > Echinodermata > Echinoidea > Diadematoida > Diadematidae > Diadema > Diadema antillarum. The sequence goes on along the minus strand of NW_027270911.1, from coordinate 3,837,667 downwards.
ATACGCTCGTACATCACACTTTCCATCTAATCCGTGAGAAAAAAACGACCCCTATTACGCGTTTTCTTTAGCGAGTATGGTCACGGTGTCCACCTTTCAGTTGGAGTTTTCCATCCCATTGGATGCTGTTTGGAAGATGAAACATTCACTTTACTATACAGTATATCAGCCGTTGGTATGCGAGTTTGTCAAAAACGAAAATAAATAAGAAAATTTTTAAAACAAAATGAATTATAAATGTGAACCATTTATGTTTTGCCTCCTTGTGGTAGGATACTTCCAGCATTTCCGAACTTTCAAATAATCATTTTAGAATTAATAATATTAAAGGTAGTAGATCCGATTCGCAAACATCTCCAATATCAGTCAAATGTCATATTAACCATCATGCTAAGAAGGATTTCTTTGTGAAATTTGGAGGTCAGTGAAATTCAAAAATTAAACATCCGTTAGCCATTGGAAGAAGTTGAGTGCAAATTCAGACCTCAGGCTTAGTGCTCAGATGTTTTCCTATTTGATTTGATTTGTCTTACTGTGCACACTAAGATACATACTGGAATGGTTATTTCTTAAATTATAGTAGCATATTTGGTTACTAGCTGTCTCTAGGCATTTTCGAATTTGGGCTGCAAAGAGATCCACTACCTTTAAGTTAGAAGAGAGATAAGTAAATAATGATAAAATAAACAAACAAAAAAGAATGAGTTTCTTTTGTAATACTATCTGACAAACTTTTTACTTTACCATTTTACTTCATAGCTCAGCACTTTCCATTCTCTCTCATACCCTCTTACCCATTACATTTAAATGAAATACAACTAAAATGAGTTTGCGTGCCTGCATAATACTCTTTGGAAATTATAAGTGAGAATGTTCTTAGGTTTTGGCTCACTTTAAAATGAGATCCAATAGAACTGTCACAACATGAGAAAATGTATAAGTAATAATCAACAGTACATTTCCGAATTTGTCCTGCAAAGAAATCCGCTACCTGTAAGTTAGAAAAGAGATTAGTAAATAATGATAAAATAAACAAAACAAAAAAAAAGAATGAGTTTCTACCGCCGTATCCAGAACAGAGCCTGAAACGGTGCAGGCTCAAGAAATCGTTTGTACTAATACGTCTTGTTTTTAAGACAGGCCTTTCATTTTGTTTTGTCTCTCCTGATCGTTCGTAAGAAATGCTAATTCATGACCACCTTTCCACAATTTGATTGGAGCATGCATTCATAATGGAAAATAGTTGACATAATAATCTATCCCCAGGCATTATCATGCCAACGTGTACTTATATACATGTATACATGTACTATATCTTTGTGAGACGTAGATATAAAATGTCTCAGGTTTTCGATTATAGTAATTTCGAGGAAATTTCTTTAATTTTTATCATATATGTAAACTTGAGGCTATTAGATTTTCATCCACTTACCTCTGTTCCTGTGAAAAAAATGCAAGTGTCAACCTCAATGTCATCCACGAATCGCACGTACTCGGGCGGCCAGTGGAAAAAAAAACACCGGTCACACGCGCCAAGGGCCATGGCATGCAGTGCCAATATAATAATAGCTCGCACAGATTGATACATAACATTTGTCTTTGTGTGCATGCGATGGGGACGATCCGATGGTTCATACGACAAAAGGGTTTCGTACAATTATTTGTAACATTGTTAAACGTACTCTTCCACATTTACGTAGCATATAATGTGTCTTTATATTTATTTGGATTGTTATCTTGAGAATTGCTAAAAACCGTTATTATGAAAAAGTGGACCTTTCAGAATTGGGGGGGGGGGGTGCGTACGCACCCGACGCACCCCCCCCCCCCCCCCCCCCCCCCCTGGCTACGGGCCTGAGTTGTGGTGTGGCCTGTGCAATGATTACTGACCGTCAATCAAAATATTATTATGGCGATCGCGCGTGAAGTTTTCCCAGCAGTGAGAAACGCCAAGTTTATTCAAATTCATGAAATTCTTCCGTCGTGTTGTTTTTATTGCTACTGATTAACAAATTGCCATAATAAATATCGACGTAAAATGTCATGTTTGTTTCCTTGTCTGCTTGTTTATTTCCTAGTCTAGGGATGACGTTTGAACAAGATGTCTATGTTACACCCGTGATGTCATCATTGACCCCGGTATAAGGATCGTTGATGTCGTGAGTGGTTTTGATGGACGGAAAGGACGTCCAAGGGGACTGGAGAAGCCTGGCACCCGAGTGGAGATCTTTAAAGACAGCTAGCTATAATACAACTCCATAAAATGAAAAAGGATGACAATACCGTGCAGTATACACTGCCGCAGTATTGCTTTTATTGTAGTAGTAGAAGTAGCATAATTAGTTATAGCAGCAGCAGCAGTAGTAGTATTAGCTGTGTACTTTTACACAATCTAAAAAATAATTTAATGTTGATATGTTTCTACTTCTTGTCTACAAAAAAGAAGAAACATTATCTCACTCAAATCCAAATTTGAAAAGCTCCTGTTTCGTTTATGCAGCCCCTTGATCTGCATTGAAACTCTCGTCGCCAACTACATGACCTTGCATTTGTCGATCTTCTAAATGTTTCTTTCAGTTCCGCCATTCCGACGTCAAAACTCAATGGACAATGTCCGTCTGCACGTTCAAAGCATTATCAAAACAGCGCCATCACTAGACCGAGGAGTCACCAATGGCATCAAAACACAAAACCCGAACAGTACATGTACGTGTAATCGGTGATGTTTGTGTACACGTGACTGTGCCTTGTGAGAAATTCCATGTACAATGTACTACCTTTCAAAGCAAAGAAACCGTAGACAGAAAGACGCCCGCAGTCATGATGTTAATTGCTGTCTTTATCATGGTTTTCATACTGCCAATGTAATTATCTTTCTTATTATCATTCTTCTTCTTCTTCTTGTTATTATCATTATTATCATTATCATTATTGTTATTATTATTATTATTATCATTATTATTATCATTATTGTTGTTGTTATTATTATTATTATTATTATTATTATTATTATTATTATTATTATTATTATTATTGTTGTTATTGTTATTATCATCATCATCCTCATCATCATCATCATCATAATTACCAGCATCATCATTACTGTATTCATTGGCCAGGGTTTGTAGTCCACTCTACCACATCATGCAACCCTTTGGTAGCACGCGCAGAAAGATAAAGAGATACCAGACACAAGTGCAGACACACGCTCAAAAACATTTGTTGATATATATATATACATATATATATATATATATATATATATATATATATATATATATATGATTATATATATACATGTGTAATATATATACATATATTATATGCATATATATATGATAATATACTATAATATGATATATAAATGCATATATAATATATATGAATATATCACTCTCTATTTATCTATCGATAAGTTTAATACACATAAGATCATGCATGTTGGCCTAAAATATAGAAATGTATGTATGGATGAATAGATAGAGAGAGAGGGAGGAGAGGTGAATTCTGATCTATTTCCCCCTTCTTTTTGTTCAGATCTGGCAAGAGTGGTGACCATGATTGCGGCTATACATAGATATATATCCATTCAATCTCTGACATTGTCTGACTCGAAATGCTGGGACTTCCCTTTAACAAAGGTAGCAGCACAATAATGGGGGAAATTAATTTGCGGGAGATAATTCTGAAAGGCAAAGTATTCGATAGCCTCCCTTCTCCACCATCCTTTACCCCCCCCCCCCACACACACACACATATACATACATACACACACCCCATCCGCCTAGAGATCTATAAATATTACATAGGATAGCTCAGGGTCACCGCCTGTTCATTTTGTCAAGCTCGGTGTGAAAAATGAAAAAAAAAAATGTTCCGTGGCCGAAGGCGATGAGAATCGCATTGGTCTTGATTAATCCCTTCAGGGCCACGATCTCGAAAATTGCACATGGAGGTGATGCTGACGGTTATCATAGAGTTAAGAAGACAGATTTGTGCGGTAAAATTGCTCATAGGAATGTGCTTATCACATTGCGAATCGGTAGACATCATGGGCATAGTATAAAAAGCTAGTACATAATAGGGATGCCGACACAGCGGCACAAAAATTAAATGGACTAAAAGTATAAGGATAACTGGATTGATAATTTAATTCTCATTTGCAGGTTGCGCAGATATCAGCAAACCACAATCCACCATGTTTGATTATTAATGTTTTGCTCTCGTCGAATAGCTAATTGCCAGTGTGGTGTTCAGATGTGATTTATTTCTATCTCCTTCCTTTTTTTTTTAATGACATGTAAAAGTGGAAAATGTCCATGAATGAAAACTCAGCTCATCAAAAATGGGAGGGGAAAAAACACGGGGCGAATGCATTTGTGACCGTAAAAAGAACGAAAAAGTATAGGTGTACCTGTCAACACTGTAAATAAGATCTGTAATATAATAGCGATGAAATTTACCAACAATAGCAATATGAACTTGATTGTGTGATCTGACGTATTACCTCATAAAAGTAACACCACAGGTAATAATATAGGCCTACTTACTATGTATATTTAAAACCAGTGTCACTTCTATGCTATTATTGCCATCACTATAGATACCTTATTATCATCATTTTCAGTATCATCCAAGAATTACAGAGTGACGGCGTGTCTGCAAATCGAACGTTTTCGTGTGGATAACCTCTACCGCAGTAATATGTCCCAGAAAGAGGCACAAAGAGACAGACAGACAGACAGACAGACAGACAGAAAATAACTCTGCATTGAGAGACAATATTCAGCATACAGAATGTTTGTAAGTTCGAATAATGCGTGTAAAGTTAGTTAGAATCGTAGAGATAACTATATTCTAACATCTGTACGGGTGGAACTATGAAACATTGTCAATCGTACTATGCGTGTTTATGCCGCCGCCATCAGCAGCAGTGCACTATAAGTGCGTCGCCATGACAACACGACGCAACGCACGGGGTGCAGCATTGCAGTGTAACGCAGATTTCACTGTACTTCAGTGCTGCTACACGCCAGCGATTTTTTCATTATTATCACCATTATTCCCTTTTGAATCACAGACAAACGTGCGCGCATATCACCTCGGAAGCCTTTTGTGACGCCCGTCAAAAAAAAAAAAAAAAAAAAAAAAAATCACAATATGGTTCGTTCCGGGAGAGTCACAGGATAAAAATCGTTTCCAAAAAAGTACTTCATATTCGCGTGCAGCCACTCTGCATGACGCGAACTTTCTGGCGGATCACTGATCCACAGAGAAAAAATTATCAAAGTAGGGAAAAGAGACAAGGAAAGGCTTTGTATACTCAGTCAGCTCTGGAGGCAGTGTGAATTTGGTATTCAATCAAGAACATACACGCTTGCTGCGTCTGATAAAGTGAGGCAAAACGTGTCCATGCATTTACAGAGTGTCTAATCCCATTCACTTGGAGGAAAATAAACCTCAAAAACTGTAACCAATTTTATCTTGATAACAGTACGAATTACCAAATCTAGTGCTTATGCATATAGAGCACACAGTGCAGGGCAACGGACGTGGCGACGTACAGCGAAACTTGAGTTGAAGTACAAAGTATGTTGTGACCAATCGAGTCAGTCAGTCAGTCAGTGTCAAAATAAAATGTAGCTTTTATGCTGTGGTTTCAGCCGTTAGGCGTAAATTGCTGTTTGTTTCTTTTAACACTCAAAATGGGTATGTAAGCAGATGCACAGGGAATGTCTGCCGCACGGCGGAGTTCGAGGTGCACAGCATTCCGATCCTCCACAACTAATTACTTGTTAACGTTTTAACTGCAAAGGCACATCAGAAGGTGGTAAAACCGTCTAAACATGCTAAATGAATATTCTAATTTTGTTCGCGCCATTTTTTCCCGGTGTATTGCGACTAAAGGAGATACAAAAATAGCCATGTAGCTAAACTTATGTGATGTAAGAGAGTGAGAGAGGCTAATTTTGTTTGTTCTGAGTGGGAGGTGGGCATAATTATTTCGCAGGGGGAAAGTAACAGATGCCAATTTGCCGTGACTGCGTCACCTTCAGAGTATAGAGGAATTGTGGATACAATGTACAATGAAGGCAGTAGTTATTCAAGTTCATGAAATTCTTCCGTCGAGATGTTCTCATTACAACTGATTGAATCAGTTGCAAAGGCAGTAGTTTGTGTCTTTTTTGTTTAAACTGTGAAGTTAATCTGTACAAATTGTGTATATGTCAACCAGTGATAAACAGGATAAAATAACGGTAGGGTGTAATGCCACAAAATTAGGAAACAGGTGTGTGTGTATAAAGATGGGTGAAAGTATCATTGTTAATAAAGAAATAATTATTGTTATTGATATTGATAATTTTTGCAGCCGTACAAGTTGGAATTCCAATCAGTCGGGGCCCACGTACCACATTCGGAATTCAGAAGTTCAGAATAGACACACGCTCCATTGTTTGATGACCACGAGGATCGCCAGCCCGGCTCACGCCAGCGGTTGTCGTCTGCATCACCCGGAAGCCTCGAGCTGTGACGAACCTGCGCCGCCCGCGATGGCGTTCAGTCCGCCGCAGCTCATCAACTTCATCCCGTCTGCACCGCGTTGCCCTGGACAACGACAGCTCTGGACCCGTGCACAGGTGTGGCAGACAGGGCTTGCTCGAAAGTTTTGTTGTAGATTGCATGTTATTATGCACACACATCGGTTATAAGATCGGTGTGGCATTTAACTGAGAGGTTGCCTGCAATTGCATACGATTTTTTTTCCACTATAATCTTTGAATTGATACAAATTGACTTTTTTCTACTTCGATTTCAATAAATTATTGATTATTCAGCTGACACAGTTTGACTACCCGGTTGATTCTGTCCCGACGCGACGTTCCGTAGTTCTTAGAGACGCGTAGGTAAACTGCAATTCTGTGACAGTCAGCACGCCGTGTAAAAAATTACACAACAGTAGAACTTAGTTTCAGGAGGGAGGGGCTGCAGCTCCCTGTACTTTGGTAACACACGATGAAGTGTTATGACGGAGGAGGCGGGGGGGGGGGGGTACAAATCACTAGAAAACACGTGACTTTCCGAGAGTTCTGCTCTGGAATTTCTTCCCCGGGGAAGTCGGAAGCATTGATCCTTAACCTTAACCCAACTTTAAGCACCATGAGCACACATACCCACACCCACACACACACACACACACACACACACACACACACACACACACACACACACACACACACACACACACACACACACACACACACACACACACAGCAACAACACCACCACCAACAATAAAAGAAAATTGGTTAATGACCATTATCATTGTTATCACAAGAAGTTTTGCTGTTGTTGTTTTTTGCCAAAACTACAATGATTTATTACTGATAAGACCGTATATATTGTACCGAGAATGAAACCTTTAAACGCGACCGACACGTGGAGATACAAAATAATGATCATGAAATCAGTGAGTATCGTTTGACATTCTGAATACGGCTCAAAAGTTTATTTGTATTTACACTTCTAAATACTGATAAAACATTGAAGAGTAGCACTTACTTCTCCGTGTATGCACGCAAAGACAGCCACGTCGATGGATAAAAAAGAAAAAGAAAACGACAAAAAAACATTTTTTTGTCATAAAAATCGAAGAAGTTATTTTTACGTGAGCGCTGAAACACGCGAATGAGGATACTTATACGTGCAGAACCAAACTATCAAGAACCTGGCGTTTTCAGCATTTTCTTTTGCAACTGTGAAAAGTGAAGCGCGTCTTTGCATTACTTTGCTGTGGCAAGACTACGTATATGATCGAGTCAGTTACTATAAATAGTAACTGTCGAATTATTGTTGTGACATATCAAGCGAAGTCTTATGCTTACGTAATACATCATTTCCGAGTATTACACGAACTGTCGTTGATACATGTCCAATTTGCATACATCTGGCGTATATATGTAGTCAGATCTGGGGCATCTACAGTGGATTTGTATGAGGGGAAGCAGCGAAATGAAATGTTCATGATCTGCATGCACACACACACACAAAAACTCAGCATTTACAACGCAAGTAGACGATTCAGATACACTATAGCAGATCGATTGACATAACCGTCGAGCTGGCGTGTACTGATTTGCTGATGCTGAACATGCTGAATGCTTCCAGTTATGAATTGAGCACACGTCACATCAAAACGATTAACCTTTTCAACACCACGACAAAGACGCTGTTTCTTTGGTGGTTACTATAATATCGTGGCCACATATAGTACCGTTTTCGTTTGTTGTTTGCTGCTCTATTCAAGGCTTTCACTACACGTGAAACAAACGAACAAACAAACAAACAAAAATCTGTGAAGTTTCATCCACTGGAATTTCATTCAGTTAGCATTGATTTGTGTTAACAATCATATGACATTTTACTATTCATATTACAAATTATTTGATTAAGGCTTTTTGCGACATTTTTGCAATCTAACAAGAAGGCGTCAGACACTTGATCATCGAAAAAAAAAAAACAATTCAAGGTAACATAGTGAAGTATAAATTTGAGGAACAATACCCAATCTAGCATTAAATTCCTCATTTTGAGGCACATGACGGAATTTGATTTGATTTGATTTATTGGTTGCTAAATCATCACATTTAGGCCCCTATTATGTTTACGAGGTAAAATACAGGGGGCATGATTCTTTTGTGTACAATGATGAATCGAGATAAGCTGAAGCGATACATTAAACACAGTGAAAGGCTACAGCTTGATGTGCTTGCAGCCCCTGTAACTATTTGATTAAGTTACGTGGATTATTATTTGTCTAATCATGGATAAAGAAGGAGAATCCACATTCCCCCCTTTTTCAGCAAAAGATCTCGTATTGCCGAACACTTACAACGAAATTATTCAAACCGTCCACTATTTATGTCAGTTGTTACAGACTCATTGTGATGAAACTCCGTTCACATTGAAATTGAACTGACCACGAGTAATTCAACAACACATGCACACATTTACACAATATGTCACACAGCTCTTTTTGTCATTTGTGAACACGCGTTTGTTGAAGGTATACTTTTATGTACATGCTTCCCAAAAGTGCATTGTTTGTGCTTTTCCGTTTTATGAAATGCTTTTTGGTGTAAAATGCATCAGCCCACACAAGAAAGAACTACACCCAACTACTTTAAGAACTGCTCAAGTCAAATTCACCCTTCGCTCTTCGCTTCACCCTGGCGCCCGAATACGCACCAAGAATGATATGTCAAGTAGATAAATTACGCACAGGCACATTTGTAAATAAATTGGTCTTATCCCGAGCCTCCTCACTTTGACATTCCAAAGATACCAAAATAAAACGTTAAGAAAGTCACATCAAGGTGAAGCATTCTACCTTCATAAGACCGAGTTGAAGTACATGGGGGTAATTTCCTCTACAATTTACACCCCATTTGGGGGCTGGACACGCTTTCTTTGACATTGAGAGGGATTGCATCTATTTCGACGAAGATTTAGAAATCACGAACATGTACAACTTTTGAGGGGCTAAACCATAGTCTCTCTGGTTTCACAAGACTTCTGAACAGAGTTTGTTCAGACCCCCCCCCCCCCCCCCCATCCTGGCAGATTGTAGGACTGACGTGAAACGCATTGGTTTTCTGAAATATAGATTACGAAAGACATCGAAGTTTTTCCGTATGCCCGTTTTCTCATTTTGAATACGTATGTCTATAGAGAATTACTGACAGGTGTGAGAACTCCACTCTCTCACAGAGGTTCGCTATCCGCACGCGTGCCCTGATCGGATATCGAGAAAACTGGCGCTCATCTGCTCATTATAAGGGGCTGACTGCTTTCGTGCTTTCTACACGCCTGACAGCATGGTCTTGTCGTCATGGACTATTAGTTTAACAGCCTTCCTCTTTCCAGGAAAGCACGACATCACTCTCACGTAACAAAAGAACAGACTCATGGCACCAAATACTGGTGAATATGTGTGTATATATATATTCAGCAGATGCACGGATCATTTCAATCGGCGACTATTTTTGCAGTTATCTATGAGAATGACACTACGTTTTCTCCTTATCCTCTGGAAAATAATGATAATGGCAATGATAATGATAATGATAATGATAATGATAATGATAATGATACGATGATGATAATCATCATTTTCATCATCATGATAATGATAATAATAATAATAGTAATAACAATAATAATAACAATAATAATAATAATGATAATAATAGTAATAATATTAATCATCATCATCATCATCATAATGATAATGATAAATCAATATGATGATGTGATTATATCTTATCTACCCAGGGTATAGCCTTAAAAGGGTTAATGCCCCTCCCCAAGAGGGCCCTGCATGCCATTATCATCGAATACAAGAGAGACAGTATGAGCAGAACATCTCGTCTTAGGATGAATGCATTGGGCAAGATTCGAATCCCAGACCTTCCATTTATTTCTGTTACTATACCACAGTGCTCCCAAAGGTTTGCAGGACAAAGATACATTCATAACTCCAAAAAACAAACATTAATTACGATAGAGAATGTCGTGATTAAATCGCTGATTGGTGGCAAAAGAGTGCGTCAGAGTGCATCCAGAATGTTTTGTCTCTCCTGTACACTGAGACCAGAGCTATCCCGAGACATTCGTGACCTTCTGGACTGGCGAATTCTCTCCTGTCCCGGCGTAGGACCTCGACTTATATCCAGGGGCTCGAAGTCGAGTTCGGAGTCGCTCATGCCAGGGCTTACGGTTCTCGAAGGGGAATTTGATGAGTCCAGCTCCCTGTTGGAAATTGCAGAACGGCTGTTGACGACATTTCGGCGGTTGGGCAGAACTCTTCCGCGGTCGCTTCGACCGTCCCCATGCTGCAGTGAAGTTCTCTCGGATGGGATGCTGCCGTAGTCACGTCTCTGTGCGTCCGGACGAATTCGAAAGTCACGAGGATCGACGTTGTTGGCAAAGTCGACAGCGGTCTCCTGGACGTATGTTGTGTTGTTCAGATGGTTCTGAGGACGCTGGCGCTGGACGGGTGGTCCACTCCGGTCAGGAGTGGAAATAGTCCGCGTGAGGAAGAAGTCAGTAGTGGTGTCGCTCCCCCGACGGTCCGGCTGTAGCTGTGCCTCGAGAACGAATCTCTCGGCTGTCCAGCCGTTCGCTTTCAGCTTCCTGTTTCTGACGTACCTCCTGCACCAGCATTCACCTCCTAGAAGAATAATGGCGATCAGAACCACGAGGAAAATGATGACCAGCACGATGACAGACGGTACGATCCAGCCGAAAGCATGGGACGGTTGAGGCAGACCGGTGACTTCAATCATAGCGGTTGCCCGGCTAGACCCGACCTCGTTGCTCGCCATGCACTCCACAGCCGCACCATTGTCGCCGGACTCGACGTCAGCAATGGTTATTTGGAACCCCGATGTTGAAACCTTATCTCCAAAATTCGCCAAAGCTTGACCTTTGTAAGTCCAGGAGAAGTTGAAATCTACCGGATAGGAGGACTCGATAAGGCAGGTGATGTTCATTCGCTCACCCCGCCAAGCCGACGGCGATTCCGGCGCAACGACGACGTCCGGAGCATGACGAACGAGGATGAAGCCCGTCGTACAGGAACGCGGCGCACTCAGGGCGGGGCTTTCGGCAATGCACTGGAGCCTGGACAGATGGTCGAGCCTCGAGATGCTGTGGTAGAATTGTGTCACGACGAAGCCATCACGGGCGTGAGTCTGGGGGTCAATGGGGGAGAAGTCCTTGTCGTTACGCCTGCCCCAGTAGAGCTGCAAGAACACGAAACAAAAACAAAAAAGCTTTCTCATAAAGTATTATTTGTAGATAAAAGCGTCTCTTCTCAGTTCCTATAATTCTAAGCTAAAGCATCATAAACACGACCTACCACTACTAAGCGTGTGGATGAGACGGGATAGCCAATACTTGCATATTCCACTCTCCATCCAACGTGGCAACAAACCCGTGTATCTCCAAGATTAGGGTGGAATGTGTTCTTTTAATATCATGATTGTGTAATTTGGGCGCATCACCTCATATATTTCAGTTCTTCTAATGTGAATGATTAGGTGCATTGAAGGTTCATGCAACGTAGGGTCAGAGAAAACCCAGATAGAATAAGTGACTGATGTACAGATGTTTGAGATGCTATTATATGAATATAACTGCATGAGATTTGTCTTTGTTATCAGCTGCTTTGAACACTGAAATAAAATTTTTATGCCATCTTAATTGACATACGTAATATGACAGTCATTGTTCGTAAAGTAAAAAAGGTTAACGATAAAAAGGTAAACAATTTTGTCAACTTTTCTTTAAAAATTGTACGACATGCTAAAGACTGTATTCCCTTACCGTTCTCTCTATCTCCCTGCGCGCTCCCTCTTCCTGCCTTTTTAATTTTTTTTTCTCTCCGTACATCTTTTCCATTTGCTCAAGCCCTATCTATACGTTACCCTGTTCCCCAGGGCATATAGTTTTGCCCTCGGCCCCCTTCCTCCACACATCATAATGTATGATATGTCGACAGACAATTTCTCCATTCCGCACCGAGCAAATATCCCGATGCACTATCAGTTGTACCCGACTGTCTGTCTTAAAGGTGGAAATCTTCGCGGGCGTGCCTCTTCGAACAGAAATAAAGAATGACTTATTCTGCATTTTAATGGCTTTATTCTACTTCACTCTGTATGGTGGATGGTAAAATTTCATGTCACATTTTCGTTTTCAGCTGAATACTTTATTTTGATAAATTCATGTGAAACATGTATTTTTTACACACGACATGCTATTCCACATGTTTGGTAAGAAAACTGTAAGTGATGGGGGAAAAATCTAGTCGCGGAAGTAGCATGGGAGATATAAAACAAATCAAAGCAGAGCAGGTTGTTACCGGATGAACCACTGTACCATTCATGACCGTGAAGCGATATTGACATGATAAAATTGTACATCCCCACAAGATGATCACATCTTGTTTTCATGTCTGCACGTTCAAGTTAACACTTTTATTATTCTGCTTCCTCCCGGGCATCGGGAGAGAAAAATTCATGACAATCGCAAATACAATCATAATGCTTTTGTCACGAATCTCGTATTGTCACCGATGAATGGACCACATTCAAAGGTGCACCATTCATTGAACTTGTGTCGCTCCCCTGTGGGCACAATCTGTTTTTCTTCTTTGTTGCTTGCCCCCCTAAAATTAGATTGCATTTACGAGCACTGCCAAAGCCATACAATAGTTTGCAGAGATGTCAAGACACGTCTTCGCTCATTACTGTGTTGTCATTGAATTGTAAGGAAAACAGCGTGAGAAAATATTCGCTTGGTAGGTTTTAAATCTCCTGGTAGCCATTTTGTAATGGCAAAAGAAAACCATGCAGAGAGAAAAGGTGGAAAGCATGCACTTTCGCCACTTCCATTGACCAGCCCTTCAGTTGATATGCCATCATTCCTTCACGTGAATAAAAATGAACCAATGGAGCATCAATTTACACCTTATTGCTTTTCTTGATACAAGTACAGTACTGTACTCATAACTTAAAACACACACACACACACACACACACACACACATACAATCAATCCACGGCCTGGCGAAACACTTTCGTTTCCATGTAAAAATCACAGATCACTGTTTCTCTTACTCCACAATATTCGTGCTAAAAACAAACACTGGATATCAGATTGATGTTGATATAAGTGTATTCATATCTAAGCATGCCAATTTAAAAAAAAAACTGTGCACAGAATGTGCAAAATTTCGTCAAATATGCAAAAGATAACACTCCTTGTATTATTGGCAATCCTATTCAGTATTAGCCTGTTTTATCTGAAATCATTGCCTAAATGTAATTGAGGTGAATCATATTATTACAATGCAAGCATCTAACTGCCACATTTCGTTTCAATATCTGCTCGATGTTATATCAAACAAAGTATTTTTGTCAAGTGCCAATGATTCGTAATCCGAACTTTCTTGTTAGTTATGATGGCGTTGACTATAGTGATCTTGCATACATTTTGCTTCCATTATGCATCTGCGTACATAAACTTAAATGAACAAAAATACACTATATATATATATATATATATATATATATATCACAGCTTGCAGATAAAAACGCAAACTTCTTATTAAAAGTGGAGAAAAATACGACAAAACGTACTTGTGTTTTCTGTTCGTGCATCATATTATGACGTGCAATTTTGTGTGCATTTCCACCCCATGTCAAAGTTGAGTCAGTCTAAAGAGCCAAATTGTACGAACAAAATCGAAGAAATCGCTCTGATCTCAACTGAAGTTCGTTATTTTGTTTTTGGTTTTTTTCACATTGAGCCAAATTACACAAACAAAATGGAAATATTAAACAAACTTTATCCAACTTTCCCATCTCTGAGATGACATGTAACGAGATTCACATCTTTCGTAAATTTTAGCTGTGTTGCATAGCCTAATTGTGATAAATTGGTTGCAGACAGGGGTTGTAGTTAACCCACCATCGTCTGATTTATACATATATATATATATATATATATATATATATATATATTTCTTTATTTATACATACAAAATATGAATATACTTATGATATATACAACATGTATTATATATCATGCATTTGTGTACGAAGTACTGCAAGAGGTTTGAGGCGGTGAAATTACCTAATTTAATATAGATTTTTTTTTTTTTTTGGTCTAAACAAGTGTCAAATTTTTGTCGGGATATTTGAATCTCGAAAATATGATAACATAGGCCTACATGCTTATTATTTGATGTCAGATTTGACAAAACTTCAGCCATTCTGATGATTTGACTTTACTCATTTTTTATATAGTCAACAAGAAGATGAAGTAAAATTGCACTTTGCTGATGAGCGACACGTCTAGCAGACAGAAAAAGATATAACATACCTTGAACATACATTGAAATAAAACATTAATTTCAGTGATCTTTAAATAGACGTATACCATGTTTCATGCCAGTACACACTATATATTGCACCAGGCAGATGCACTCATCGTAATGCAAAAACCGTTGTGCCATGACAATTATGAATTAATTTATGGGAAGATATTTCAATGTCAGAGAGACTCACATTAGCTTCGGGGCTGGAATTTCTATAGGCGCAAGTGAACTCGACTGCGTCCCCAAGGTCCAGCGGGCCCTCGATACTGATCAGGCACTCCGGAAAATTGCCATCGGGATGGGGAAGAACGTGCAGTGGCGCCGGGCTCGAGGCGAGATGGTCTGCCGGCGTTGATCCCCACGGAGAGCTTCCCGCCGACAGGCCGATGTTGCAGGCGTACAGGCCGGCATCGCTGTCCTCGACGTTAACGATCTGCAGATTGAACTCGCCGCTGGCTTCGTCTCCGAATATCGCCCACCGTCTCGGTTGGGTGTTGTCCTCCAGATCGGCTGGTCTCGTTGCGACGGGTTTGCCGTCCTTGGACCAGAACGGTACCCCGATTTGGTCAGTGATTGAACAGTAAAATGTCGCCGTCTCGCCACGTATGACATTCGTAGGCTTTGGATGTACCGTGATCGCCTGCATAGCGAATGCATGAAGAGCGTTCAATAAGCAAACGACTGCTAGAGACGCGAGCATCGCTTTTGATTTGCTTGCCATAGCGAGTATATCACGCAAGACCGTTGCTATGCGTATCATGTGAGTGAAATAAGGGCGATCTCGTCTGATCGCTCTCAAAATTCCTCCTTTTATTCAGGTTCTTGTAAAATCCAACTTGAGAAGAATATATACCAAGATCCTTTCTTCGTTCAGAGTATATCAAGCCTTCCTATACTATCCGAATATGGCGACTAAGGAAACCGAAACACAAATTTGCGCTCGATTGTCTGCGCAAATCTGCAGCAGAATCACAGGTGTGTGGCCTACAATCGAGCAGGTTCAACTTGTTATAGTTCCCACGTTTTCCCAGGTTACTCTGATTCTTTTTCTCCTCTCTCCCTCCCTCCCTCCCCCTTTTTTTTCTCTCTCTCTCTATCAGGAACTCCGAACAAAGAAATCTCCTGCAGCTACAACATACATGCGGACGCCGTTGAAATCTAGACTCATTTATTGTCCGTATCATCGAGGACTCGTTCAAGTGTAGACTTTGCGGTCTGTCCTCCCCTGATTTGCTCGAGCCGGTCTCTTCAGAAATAAGTTTGTTGTGTATTCACAGTTTCCATTCTCTTCAATTCTTTTCACCCGAGAGAATAAGAGAGAGAATGATGGAGAGGGAAAAAAATCTGGTACAATCACGATGCATTCTACAACTTACACATGTTGCACGCTTACACATCTGTCGATTTTCTAACGGCTGGAAACACCGAGATCTCGATGAAACGATGGTATTTTGAATAGATTTTGTCACTTAAAAAGCGCCCAGCGGTTATCTTCTACGTTCCCGCCAGCGCTGCAGCCCGTTAGAATGCAGTTTCTCCACAAAACGGATGAGAGTGAAAAAATAAACACAGAACGATGACGGATCGTAGTTTAAATCGTTACGTCGATAAAATCAGAGCTGGTTATTTCTTCCGCTCTTTTACAAAGAGTGTACACCTCGCGATTAAAGTTCTCCGATTTTGACAGCCAGTGTGCAATATGTATTCCCTCCTTCTCATCAGTCGAAGAGTCGGTACTTGACCAGCTGGCCACCTGCGATCGCCGCGGATTCTACGCTAAGAGGCGATTTAATATGAGGGAGAAAGACCAACAGCCCGCTAAACGCTCACTGATCTAAAAAAATCTTCTTCTTCCCTGTGTTCGCGTGTCAGGAAATAATTCTAAGGAGCTTTTCAAGCTGCATTATGTTTTAATGGCAACCGCGTTAGTACCTTCGCTTTTTGCCTCTATTCAAGAGTGTCGATCTTCGCTAAGGCCTTTAAGCTGATTTCGAGGCGATTAGGGCGTTCCTGCTGAGAACTTGAGAAGCAGATCTGGACGCATTAAAAAAAAAACTGCTACAATACCGAAAAATTGTGCATTTCCTGCTGCAATTACTTTCCTCTTGTAAGACTGAGTGTCGCGGATGGATTAAACTTGTGACATGGCGAACCTAACTCTGCACTGATTAGAAGGTCAGGCTAACACTATCAAGACACACTGTCGCCCAGTGTGGATATAGTATCGAGTTGCACGGAGATGAATTCCCAGCACCAAGTACTTGCGTCAGGTGCGAATATTGACACATGGCGAGGTGTGCAAATCCCCAGTAATGAGTTCACGTCCCTTTTCCTACTCGCCTCTGTTCCTCCCTTCATCAAGCGAAAAGATAGAAGCGCACGACAGTCAAACCAGCTGCTAGTAAACCTCTGACCAACAGATAGATATCAACCGAGCTCACCCGCGCGAGTCAACATCCTCACCCCGGCGCCACGGCCGAGATCCACCACTCCACGCTTCTTTCACCCGGCGTTTTCAACGTGGTCGTGTCGTCGCGGAGTTACCTTTTCTCGTCAGACAGTGCAGATCATTCTGTTTCCATGACAACAGGAGTACGCTCGCCAATAAAAGCGCATCCTCTGTCAGCAGGAGGTGGGAAGGACACGTTTTCGATGGAGTTTTCTGCAATGTGCAGACACCGGCAGACATCGTGCATTAAAACTGGCACTCCATCGTTTTCTCTCTGTGCTCCTTGAATGATTTAGTCGATATTCCCGTTTTAGACCTTTTCATCCCTGCGCAATTCACGCGCTTTCATTTGCAAATGAGTTGCACGTCGATGGCTCTGTACAAGAGTGACTGAAGCGAACGCGCACGTACGGAGCCATACCGCGTACAGATCGATTATCTCACGTAGATAATTCCAACCAAATACCTGCGGAAAGGGTTGACAAGGGCGCCTAAAATGAACAATATCGAGCCCACCTGCACAGGGGGAGAGAAAAAATGCTGACCTTCTTGTAGGTACGGTCTGATTGTGTAGATAACAATGACTATAAATACCTCTATTAGCATCTCGAGGTCGGGTGAGATTCCAGCTCGCCTCAAACCTCCGTGACCCCCCAAGTTTTCTTTGGTATCGGAACAAACATACAGCTCAGAGAGGTCAAGTTCTTCGTCTGCCTGGCCATTTCGTATTCTGTGCCGGCCATGAGAACAAACAAGTAAAACAAAAACATCAGAGTTTCATCATTATATTGAAATGAAGAGAATAGACAATCGACAATATCCCTACAACAACAACAAAATAGGATCAGCTGGTTTGATTTGAAATAAATTTAGATTAAAAAATATGTGTCATGGATAACACTACTGTGAATGACAGCTGGACAACTGATGCAAAGGACAGAGGTTACGTTCTGAATTAAAGATCACTTTTACCTCCCGTTTGTTTAGCCACTGTAATTTCACACGGCAGAGGTTTTGTTGAATTAAGTCGCCTTTGCCAATACATCGATACAGGAGCAACGTCTATTCATAAGAATTATCTCAACAAACTGATCTATTTACCCGTCTTTAGAGTTCCAGGTGACGTCACTTCAGCGCTCTTTCAAACGTCACAATTAGAAGGTAGCTATAGCAATCAGACCAGAAAGACTTGGGGAATGTAGCAGTTTGCTGATTATCCCGTGGGAATATTGTCCGTTTGTCCTCCGTCTGGCATCACAAACGCAGATGTTAAATTGAATGTTACACAAAGTTGTTTGATCGAGTCTTCTGTTCAAACAGACAACGTACATTATTAGATTCCACCACAGTCACCTTTCATCTTACTCTATCGGGGTGATAAACGAACGAACAAATCGATGTTCATTGCCATTCATATTCAGCCGGCGAGACAAATGTAAACTGTCATTAATCAAATGGTTCTAATACCGTATGTCAGACGCATGACGCAAGGGGTTTTTACCTCAGTTCGCTATATAAACTCCTGTACACACTTCCATGTCGCGCAGCCTTTTTGGCGTCTCCGTAGACCGTAAATAACCAAACTTTATTTAATTTGAATCCAATTTCATTAACATCTAATGACAATGAAGGCAAAGTGGTTAAACTCCAGTCTAAAATGTTAACGCTAAAATCATTGAACCAGCATTTCGTGTAGAAATCATAAAGATAAATCTGTAAAAAGACACAAACATATAATACACGCACACGAGCAATTAAAGACATGATTTACCATTTGCAGATGAAACAAAAACCCAGAATTAGTGCTTCAAAATCATTCTAAAAATTGAGTTAGGGATAGAAACAACCAAAGGAAAAATTTGAATCCGTATATAATTGATATTATTATTATTAAATAAGCAAAATGTGAATAATGGTTATAATAAATATGTTTCCAGACTAAACCGTCAGTTATGGTTTAATGAGAAAAAAAACCCAATCCTTATATATTAGGCTTTATTGCAAAAGTTTTACATGGTAGGATGTTTTGTGATACAACCGACCTACACATATGCATAAAATATGATATATTGAACACTTTTAAAATCACAGCTGCCAAAGGTAAACAGGACCTTTGATATAATCATGATGTATATACACGATAATCACATAATTATATTGCCACAGATTATTTTCTTTTCTTTTCCTCTTCCCCTTCACCCGGAATATAAATGGTGTATCGAGATCAGTTGGGCAGCGTTTACCTCTACAGTAAAAGAAGACTCGAGTGTAAGTTAAAGACGATAGGGCATTTTTCTTGTTAAGCTGAGTCTTTGCTTATTTGTTTGAGGAAATTTTTCAAAACTCTCAACGAACAATATCAGAAGCACCTTGGTATTGAGGCTTAAGCTTTCGACCATTAACCCTTTTAACGGTCTCTTTCACCTGTATACTCCAAAATATAGTATGAAATAATAATGATACGTCTTATTCACATAATATCTTATGAGTGTTCCTGTTAACTGGTTAATATTTTCCTCTGAAATTTTTTATTATGTAGTACAGATTTCTCTTACACAAGTGGAGAAATAAAACTTTTTTACTCACTTTCTTACTTACAGGAATTATTTACAATTTGCAGATGAAACAAAAACCCAGCTTTGGTGCTTCAAAATAGTTCTAGAATGTGAGTTAGGGATAGAAAAAAATAAATGTTAAAACCCATGTTAGTCAGTATAATCAATGTTACGTATTGTTAAATTTACAAATATGTGTACAATGGTTATGATAAAATTGCTTCGAGAATAAATCTTCAATACAGTTATGGCTTATTGAGGAAAGTAGTGATATCTCCTCATATTCTTTTCTTTATTAGGAAATTTTATATGGTAGGATGTTTTGAGATACAACAGACCTACACATAAATGTATCAACTGTGATAATTCAAACATTTTTAAATCACAGCTCCCATTGGTAAACAATACCTCTAAGACGTCTGTTCCGCATTTGATTGTTTTCGCGTGGGACGTACTTGTCCTTGGGTGTAATAGGGTCAATGAGATCATCTTTTTTTTTCTGCCATACAGGTGATTTCATCCTAGGATAAGATGCGTATTATATCCACAGGGATCCTTCTGACCCAGGGTGTCTCCACCGTAGGGTCAATTATGACATCCGGGTCCTCACAAACATTCCTATTTTCATACCATGTATACAAGGGAGGCCACCTTAAAGAAGAAATCCAGTCTAAAAATAAGTTGGTCTGATAAAAAAGAGTAAAACTTACGAGTTCAACGGTAAAGATTTGACTGAAATCAGATGAAAAATAAGGAAGTTATGAAATTTTGAAGTTTTGCTAATTTCTACAAAACAGTTCTTGCACAATGGATATGAACTTATGCAAATGAGTGAGCTGACCATGTCAAAACCTCACAATTTTCCATTAGACGTGTACTAAAAATTACGAAAATTCAATGTTTCTGTCATTGAAGTCTGAAACACAATGTTATTCGTGGTTTAATAACTTCAAAATAGTAATAGATTAGATATATCAGGATTTGAGCCTCGACAATACCCAATTGCGTTTGAATGAAAAACTGGAAATTTCAAAATCTTATGTACAAACTATATGGCAAGTTGTGAGGGATGACATGCTCACTTCGCCATTTGCAAATTCATATTGACCGTTCAAGAACTGTTTCCTCAAAAATAAGCGAAACTTCAAAATGTCATAACTTCCTTATTTTTCATCCGATTGCGATCAAAATTTGACTGTTGAACTCGTAATATTTTACTCTTTCTTCTCAGACTAACTTATATTTGGACTAGCTTTATATTGTTGTTGTAATAATTGTAATAATGATCATGATGATGTTGATGGTAATGATAATAACGATAACAATAATAATGATAAGAATAAATTGAATAATAATGATAATAATAACAACAATAATAATGATAACTATTGAAATAAATTGAATAATAAAGATAATCATCATCATCTCCATCATCATATAACGATGGTGATAATGTTGATAATAATAACAATATCCATTAGTATTACATGTATTATTAACTCATGATGGTTTTTGCTGTCATCATCGCTACAATTAATTTCTATTGTTGTCGTAAAGCCATCATCAATTTCATTGTAACTGCAAGTTTTGTTGTTGTGCTTGCAGTCACACTTACTTCTTTTCCCTACATCTTCTCCAATTTTTTTAACACTGTTTGAGTCGTATATCTTCCCAGACACTAAAACGATTTTCATTGCTTACACGTTACTAGTATTTGCTCAGACTAATCAATATGCACATGGAAACAAGTTTCCTTCCCACCATTAAGTTACAATCTTCTGGAGGCAAAGCGTTTATGCAAACATAATTATGATAATTTGTATTTTGGCAGAGGCAAATTGACAATACCCGTCTTTTTCACAACTTAAGACGAGTACCTGATTGACGTACTTTGAAATGTGTAGGAAATTCGGAAAACTTCGCCATATATCCTTTTGAAAAACCGCCTGGCGTATAAGTGTGTGTGTGTGTGTGCGTGTGTGTGTGTGTGTGTGTGTGAGTTTGTGTGTGCGTGTGTGTGTGTGTGTGTGTGTGCGTGCGTGTGTGAGTTAGAGTGCGTGTGTCTGTTTGTGTGAGTGTGTGTGTGTGTGTATGTGAGTTAGAGAGAGAGAGAGAGTGTGTGTGTGTGTGTGTGTTGGATCCTACGAGCAAGTTTGTTCAATAGACCAGCAGCCATCGGTACGTCTAGATGTTGCAATTAGCTGTCACACTTTTGCGGTACTGGGTCCTTACATTTTGAAGCAGCAGATTATAATGCCCATTGTCTTTTAGCTTTAACTCATTTAATTTGCTTTTCACAAACGTGTTTGTGCAACGCATGATGCCAACCGCATTTTCCGGTGGTGAATCTGAGAGTTATTAAGCCTATATGCCAGACACAGGCTAATGTGAAGTTTTGAATGCACAAAGGTGCCGGCGCTATACAGTGGGCCATTGTCGCCTTGTTGAAATTAATTAGTAGTACAACACTATAAAGTAACAGAGTGTAATGTTTTAGGTGCCATATACACGCCAATCAATTGTTTCGTTATGTCACTGACGACATTGAGTACCGGCGGTGATGAATTTTGGGGCATTAACACTAATTCAGCTTCAGTTGCCATTACGAGTTAGTCATCATTGGTTGACTGTGTCGCTACCCAAGAACTATGGGACGGGGTTCAGGTTCAGATCTCTCAACTAACCTTTTTTCTTCTTTCTTTGTTCTTTTTTTTCGATGAAATTCTATATATTCTGTCATAATATTATGTTCTTTGTCATGTATATCTCCATTTGTGTTTACTTCCACGTTATTTCTTCTGTACAGACATAAATAAATCCGATGACGACGTTAATGCCAACAGCTTTATAAAAGAAGCCATAATAGACTCTACAATGTCTGCGACATCTCTCTCATCACCTATTTCATAATACACACAAACACTTAAGCACACACACAACACACAGATACATATATATATATATATATATATATATATATATATACATATATATATATTATATATATGTATACATGATATATAAAACCTTGATCATAGATCGATTTGAGAAACACGAGAAAGGCAAGATTAAGCAGACTATAGAATTCTCTACACATACATCAAAAGGTTGTTACTGCCTATGTTCATTTTAGTCATGCTGAGATTTATCATAAGCATTACTAATGCCCAGCTTTGTTATCCTCCCTAGCCAAGACCTAGATAATTATGGTAATTATAATTTGCGTGAAGAGAAACATCCCTACACCAAAAAAAAAAAGATAGAAATCAGAGATGTTGTATGCATCAGTAAAGTATAAATTGACGAAATCCCATGCCATCAATTAAAAAAAAATACAATGGTAGGATAAAAACTTGCAACAGCGTATCAAATTTCCTCCTTTAATACGCACCAAACCCAAGTTAAGTTAACCGTGACAATTATGCCCATACCGCCCTCTCTAATAGCATATTAACAAAAAGACAACAAAAACGTATTTGAAAGTGGATAACAGAAAGCGTTGTACAGTGTAACGGGAAGTCGGTGCGTCGTTCGCTGTTGAAATGGCTTACGCGCAAATGCACTTTGCAGAGTTCCTTGCAAGTTCGTTCCACTTCGTCGGCGTTCATCAGAGGAGTCGTGTCGGTGATGATTCGGGGATTGCCATCCATAATTGACAATGATCGTGGCTCACGCTTGGTTACAGGAGACCACTCGACCGAGTCTACCCACGTGGCAGGGTCTCATTGAACAGCCGGGGCTCTCATGGACGTGCACGCAAATACGGCTTCACTCTCGTCGGTTTTGGGGGCGTGCTGCTGCATGGGTACGGCACGTTCCGGAGATCAGCGACGCGAAACCTTACGACGCTCTCCCTTTGTTTTTAAGTTGTGTATTTATTTCAACGCAAACTTACGAAGGTCTTTGTGCATTTCTAACTATACAAAGCAGCAATTTGCATACCAGCTGCGAGCCATACATGGACACATTATGAGAAATGAGAAACCTTAGGCTGAGCGCAAGGAACAAAAAAAAAAAAACCCTTATTTTCTGTTAATAAAAAAGAGATGCCTATTATGCTTTTGTCGAAAAAAATGAAATAAAATTGAATCGAATCAAAAAGTGTAGATATTCTTTAAACTTTCAAAATGGGCTGGTATTTTCCAGTGTCTTCATTCAATATTGCGTTTCAACAAGACAACTGATGCATGACCTATGTTCTGCTGTGACTGGTTTATCTTTGGTAGATATGACATTGACATTTCAAAGTTTTCACATGGGATAGATTTTTTTTCTCCCATTAACTTTGTTGTTTAGAGTTTTAGGTTCATGAAATTGCGGTTAAAGTTACTGATGTAGAGAATGATTACAAATCAATCTGTATCTGAGGCAAAAAAAAAAATACAATAACCATAAAGGAGAAACAAAGAAAAGGTGAAGAGCGAGTGAACAAGAAAAAAAAAAAAGAACTGACATTTTAATCTGTTAATGTATGGGGTTTGCTTCACTTTATACGTATTATTTTTTCTTCCTGGTGATTACATACACGAATTAATAGACATGCATTAGAACACTCACATACTCAAAGAAGATATTTCATTATACATTGTGTAAACAAACGCATATTTTTATGTACATTTTATACAAAATATATGCGTTAATGCCTGTGCACATGCGTTAATCTCTCAGATCATTGAGTTGACTTGTTTTGATTTGTATGATTTACAACAAACCAGCCAAGAAAGAGTCGAAGTTCTGCAGTTTTATAGATAGATGTGTTGTGCGTATGCACATTCTTGTTGTTGTTGTTTTTCTTTTGTCTGTGACTGAAACTTCATTGCATCAGCACATTATCTCGGATAAGTCAGTTCCGGATCACAGAAACTGTTCTTATAGACCATACTCCATTTAAGCGGAGAGTACTGTATTTTGAAACACAGACTTGTATAGGACATTGGTGCACATTGGTAACCTTCCGCACACCACAAGGCACTGCAAATTTTTCATGGCACACACTCCGGTTTAAAACACATATACATTGTACTGTTAAATACACGCAAGCCTTCTATCAATATGATGCATAATGATGCAGTTTTCAGTCATCATTTATAGCGTGATATGAAGTCAATATATGTTGAAATTAGTATGATCTTATTTCATATGTTACGCTTTCTTTGTGTGTGTGTGTGTGTGTGTGTGTGTGTGTGTGTGTGTGTGCGTGTGTGTGCGTGTGTGTATAATTAAGCTAATTTTATTGCTAAAATATATTGAATAACGCAAATGATTGTAGAGTTTGTAGTTATGTTGAATAATGTAACATTTTATATACACACATATATATATATATAGAAGTTGTCAATTTCACCATTCAGGGGGATGTGAATATAAATACAATACCACATACTAATAGATTTTCCAGATTTTCTTTTTCGAATTATCTATTCTCAGAATTTATTTTTTTATATGTTTGCAAATTATTTTCAATTGCATTTTCATTACTTCAGAGAAAAAAAACCCACAATAAAACAAACATTCAAACATTTCACTGAAAATGAAGTGTAAATTCAATTTTCATCTTTGATAAAACTGCCTTATTTGTAAACATGTAGAACGATCCATTTACCACAACTGTTTATCAATTTTCTTTGAAGTGAAATATAAATCAAAACGCGATGCACATCGAAGGAAAATAAAGAATCAAAAGAAACTAAGCACAGATTTTACCAATGGAAAAAAGGATTTTGTTTTTCGATCTCTTTGGTGAACTAAAGAAGTGACAATGGAATCAAGCGAGCTCATTACGAACCAAGATTAGAATTGAAGAATGCACCCTCTGTGACTCACAGGCACTAGTACAAGAAAATGTTTGATAAGGGGGAAAAGGCGAAGAAATAATCATAGAGTTGAGTGAAGTTAGCCCTGTGGCAGAATTTGAAATTGAATTCCTGTGTCTCGAGGGCAAATGAATTACAATTAGTTTGATGAAGTAAATGTCTTCAGCAAAGAGAGGTGCTGCTTGCTACTAAGGCATTATTTAGGGACGACTTTACATTTTGTTTGTGTCAAATGAGTCATAGAGAAGGTTCGTATATTATAATAGCTGCATCTTTCTGGCTCGTTGACATCATCTATAACGTGATTATATGTACTGTATGTACATGGATGGATGGATGGATGGATGGATAAATAGACGAATGGATGAATGAATTGATGGATGGATACACAGACATCTGTAATAATATCATTGTATTGAGCTTCTTTATTTTGTTTGAACTGCATTTTCAGCAACTTCACACTTTCTTGGACACGTTGGAAAAGCTCTTCCTGCACGACCGACTTTGTTGTGTTAATCGAGGAAATTACTTTTATTTGTGTCATTCAAATAAGTCGGTCTTGTATTCTGTATTTTTTTATTTGTTGTAAAGAAATGTCATGTGATTTGGTATATCGTGCCTTTCTGGATCTATATAATTTCACAGAAATTGATAGAAACAATGGAAACAAACAAACAAGCAAACAAACAAAATACAGGCTGTCCCTTTACATAATTATTCTAAGTAGTTATGCTCTGATTTTCGCATAATGTTAACAGGTGAAGAGATTTTTCAAGTTAGTGACGTCACATTGACGTCACGGTATTAAAAAGTTATACTATATGATACTAACGGTGATTGTGGTCTATGCATTTTTTTATATCTTGGCCAATTCACTGTTGCATTAGCCAATTTACTGTTAAATTGGGAAGCATTTTCTTCTTGGAGCGACTTCTTTTAAACTCATTCCGTTCAGCTGAATGAACACTATAGTAGTCCCGCAATTTATAGGTCAGATTGAGTGCCTCTACTAAAGCAGCATAAGAATGTGCAGCTTTGATTAATTTCGGATGGAGCAAAGAGATTAGAATATGATATTAATCAACGAGATCAAATATAATGGCGGGAACATTAAACGAAATTGGCCAGACTTTGTGCGAAAAGGACTCTACTAAGGTAATCTGGATACAATATAGCGGCGTGCTACCCTTGGCGACATGGACCCTTAATATGTCTGACCTCACTGCTACCATGAGCATCAGTCCACAGGCAGCTGCGCAGGGAAAGGGAGTGCAAGCTATCTTACAGGTGCATCGCTCCAACCGTAACCGCGCACAGGGAGAACACGTGTTTAAAAAGGGTGAGAGAAATCAATTCTATTACCACGCCAAAGACAATGACACATGCCGAAATCAAGGGAGCGGAAACCAACGCTTAATTGCATCGGGCTGTGGATTTTCTTTGATCACGTGACTTATGCCGGCTGATTTATAGTGTACCACAACGTTTGAGCAAATTTGCCAGAATGCAGACGCGAGGAAAAGTTATAGTTAACGAATACACGTGCATAAATTCCAGTATGTTTGTAAAGTGGAATGGTACATGGTGTCATATGCTGATATTCTTATCAAGTCTGTGTGGAAAAAAAAAGAGAGAAAAATCCGAAGATTTGACAGACACTCTAGAATGCAAATATCGAAAGCCATGGAAGCCAGTAGTAATATTGCGTCATCAACAGCCAGGGAAAACCATTATACAAGCCACCTTATCAACAACAACAAAATAATGTACAAAATAATATGGATAAATTTCCATAATGTAGTTGGATTAATTACATAATACTTTTGACGTCAGCGGTGGGCTGTGTATTGGAATAAAGCAATTAGATGAGAACTTGAACCCAAAAGATTTCACTCATAAAATGAACATTTATTTTGATACAGTCGCACGAAAGAAAACCTTGAAAATTGTAATGGGAATCTGTTGGGGTGAGGGTTATATAAGTTTTAATGATACATAAAGAAGAGCTACAATGTATTGCTCTATGTCAATTTCTTTCAAGATAGTATAGTTTTCCCCCTTTTCACGAGCTTGTTTATTATATTGTCGATGCATTTACTTTTGAAGATATGGAGCCATGCATGTATGTATAGATATCCATGTATTGATATTCAATTAAACATGTATCTATTCCTTATTCAATCAAATTTGTGCAGTGAAGGTGTTACAAGACTGCAATCAACGATAAAAACACTCGCACATTTTCAAAGCATATAAAAAAAAAAACGAAGGGGGAAACGGATGCACATGAAGAAATGAGCTCGAAATTTATCATTAGTTATATGCTCAGTATGAAAATGTTTTTGCTCAGCATAAGAATATGTACATTAATTTGTTCATACATTCTGTTTTGATTTCTTCCAGTACGAATTAATATTTGATGGGGAATATGGAGCAATGCTCGTAGACTGTGCATGGGTCCTTCGAATAAAGAGTTGTCATGTCATTATAATGAATCTTTATAACCAAAGACACCATGGGAAGGAAAGAGAGTGATGGTAAAGATATACTTCGGACAAGGAGTTTGGACAGGATGTGATGACGTGTCCAAAGGAAAATGACCAGGCCCTATTTATATCCAACGAGGAAAGCTGTTGAGGACCGAGCTTTCCCGACTTGGAGAAAGAGAGGAGAGATATAGTTGGGCGGTTTGTGGTCTTCATGTGAGACAAGGCTACAGGTGAGTGGAGTGACAGAGAAAGTAGGGCAGAGCGAGATGGAGACGATGGGTCTTAGCGGTGACAGCCGAACAAGATATAGTGGTAGTATGAAGTATAGTAGTAATAGTAGTAGAAGCAGGTTATAGTAGTAGTAGTAGTAGTGGTAATAATAATAGCAGTAGTAAAAGTAGGACAGTAGAAGTGGTGTATAGTTGTACCATCATAGGATTAGACGTCGAAGTGGTGGTATTGGTATTAAAAAAATTATTTCTATACAATGTGACATTTCAGTCTTTCCATGAAAGACAATGCTGGCCATTATGAGAAAGGAAATAAGCTTTATCTAGATCAAAATGTAATGGTCTAGTGTGTGGCTGATTTATACATTATTTCTATGTTAAACCTGCATGGGTGTCCACGCTCGAGCTTGTGCAACATCTGGGTTAAGAGTGGAAGATATTCCCATAAAAGCTCTTTTGGGGTGAGATCATAATTTTGAAACCATAATCATGATCTTTGGGGGTGGTTAGAATTTGGCAGCTGCGTCTCCTACCAACTCCACGCAAGAAATCAATGGCCAGAAAATGAATGTTATCATGAGCTCAGATTCTTTTCAGTGGAGCTTCAAGTCTAATGGAAATGGAGATTTTCCGAAGGTAAGCTGTTTTTATGGCGAACATACAGAGCAATAACTTTTTGGGCAGCACTATAGTCTTTTTTTAACTATCAAATCGTGGGATTATAACCGCTACCTTCTCTAACGAAGCTGGAAGCCATATGGCATTCACAGACGGATGGCGGGATACCCAAGTTGTAAGGCTTCCGCGCTCCCCGCATCGATATTGTGTGGGGATTACTCAAATAATATGGATGATTAAAGGTTTATCTGATAATCTGGTAAGCAGCAATACCAAAGCTAGCAAACCCAGCTCAAATAGCTGGAAGTCGTCTGATTCTCTCACTTATAAGACTGGTGTAAGGCTTTAAGAATCTTGACGTGTTTTATTATTCTTTTTATGATTGGGTATTCTTTTCTTCATTCGAGAGCTGTTGAGGCGCAGTGGAGAAGGCCAGAAGCTTCCTTTAAACGTCTCGTTCCTGCGGTTCGAGTCCTTATGGTGGTAGCATAGGCAATGCACTGTTCATTGCCGTCCAAGAGGAATTAGATCAGCTGTCTAATGGTTGTTTCTTGGGGTGCACGTCATGAGTTTGACACCCACGAATCATACAGCCTACGAGTCATATCACAGCTCACGAGTCATACAACCCATGAGTTCGACACTAAGCAAACAAGGCCCATCAGATCGACACATTAAGCCCCGCGTTGTTATGTCGAACTTGTGGACTGTTTTTACCTAGTGTCGAACTCAGGGGCTGTACAACTGGGCTGTATGACTCATGGACCTTTTTCAAGGCCGAACTCTTTTGCTGTATGACTCGTGGTTGTTGGTTTCGTGGGATGACTCCATTTCTTCACGTAGTGATCATGTATATTTATAGGAAACTTAGACCTTCCCTTCTAGTAATTTCTTTGCATTGAAACACTCGACGCATATAGACTGTACTTTGATGTTGTAGCTTCGTCATGCAAAAAAGATGCTTGAGTTATCTTTATGATTCCTTTGTTGAGTTATATCAAAATCAAATTACAAAAAGCATGCTAATCCTTTTCATGTTTGTTCACTATACACTTGCAGCATATTTGCCTGATTAGCTAGCTTTGATTTAGGCATTATGGTCAATGGCACTTAAAATCCACTGACCGTCTTCTTTTGTTTATAATTTATGTCTGCCTTTTCTTTTGTTTGAGCTGTGGAAGAAGATATGTTTAAAATCTTGCAGGGGCCGCGGAACGTTTTTCAGTTTGGGGGGCTGCGCAGCCGGGGGGGGGGGATCAAGGTCAACCCCCCCCCCCCCCCCCCCCCCCCCCCCCCCGCTGAGACGCACCGGCGTAGCCTGGATAATGATCTTGTGATCTTGGGAGGGCGGCGGTTACTATGCGAGGGAGCCAAGCGACCGAGCCCGAGCGAGCGGAGGGAAGGGGGAGGGGGGCGAAGGGTGTGGGAGGGGGATGTTTCCCCCTCCCACGGGGAGAACTTTTTGAATTTTTATGTTGTAAATGGTGCAATTTGATGCATGTTTTTCCGTCTTTTATCGACTTGAAACGGCCCCACTTGTTTAAGGTAGCAGGATATTTTGATGTGGATTATCATTGAACAATTTGCCTATAAAGTGGTAGCATTTAAATAAACTTCTTGTATTAATTTATTGTTACAATTAATTTCATGACCGTTGTCTGTTAAGCAATCAAACAGAAAAGGCATGCTCACGAGGGTGTATATACAAAAGGGATATTTCTCCTCCCACACGAAGGTGATTTTACATTTTCAGACCTGAAATTCAGCGATCTGGTGCAAACTTTTGGTGCAATACTTGGATTTTTTTCTAGCTCCCCCACCCCCCCCCAAAAAAAAAAAATTATGGAAATGATTTGGACTTTTTTTTTTCAGGAAAGTGTTAATAGCAAAATCACGGCATTTAGCTCTTATTTCGCATTTGCATCATCTATGTGTATGTACAAATTCTAATGAGGTAGAGGGGGAGGGTGTGGGAGGGGGGTGCCCCCTCCCACTCGACGGAGCTTTTGCGTTTTTAAAATCAAGATAAAGCGATCTGAAGCACACTTTTTTTGAGAAATTCGGGTAGTGTGATTTTCCCCCCGAATTTTCCCCTTTCTTTTTTTGTCTTTTTTTTTTCACGATCAAACAGAAAAGGCATGCTCACGAGGGTGTATATACAAAAGGGATATTTCTCCTCCCACACTAAGGTGATTTTACATTTTCAGACCTGAAATTCAGCGATCTGGTGCAAACTTTTGGTGCAATACTTGGATTTTTTTCTAGCTCCCCCACCCCCCCCCCCCCCCAAAAAAAAAAATTATGGAAATGATTTGGACTTTTTTTTTTCAGGAAAGTGTTAATAGCAAAATCACGGCATTTAGCTCTTATTTCGCATTTGCATCATCTATGTGTATGTACAAATTCTAATGAGGTAGAGGGGGAGGGGGTGGGAGGGGGGGTGCCCCCTCCCACTCGACGGAGCTTTTGCGTTTTTAAAATCAAGATAAAGCGATCTGAAGCACACTTTTTTTGAGAAATTCGGGTAGTGTGATTTTCCCCCCGAATTTTCCCCTTTCTTTTTTTGTCTTTTTTTTTCACGATCCAAAAGTGTGTGTGTGTGGGGGGGGGGGGGGGGGGGCTGCAGCCCCGGTTCCGCGGCCCCTGTCTTGTAATCAAAGACCATGCAGAAATGGCCCTGGTTATAAAAACTGCACTGAGTCGTGTTGAGAAATAAAGTGCTTTTTTTATTACTCTCTTGGATGCATTTCTGTCGTGCATTCACATACTTTCAAGCAGATGGCGATGAGCTCGCAAGCAGAAGTTCCTGGTCCTGTTTGTCACAACTTTGGTCTACCAGCAGTCTTTCTGTGGTGACACCATTTCACAGCAACATGCTACTTATGGAATGAATAAGACTTTGAACGAAAGAATTATGGCACAAAATAAAATCCAATGATTCTGTGATTTCTGACACAAATCAAAATTATGTCGCGCATATGATAGTCATTTTTTGCTTTATCAGAGTTTCAGACTGATTAAATGAGACCCTTTGTTCCGATATGAAAGCAGAATATCGAATTGAACTTTCGGCGCGAAAGCTGGACAAGGATTCGTGTACCCTTGACACTTTAGATGGATCCTGTATTCTTGAGCCGGTGATGTGACTGGCATGGAAAAACGAGCGAATTAGGGCTCTGTATGACACGCCTGGCTTTGGCAGACCTTCACGTATGCAGTGATAGCCGAATCGATATTCGTATTGATTCGCGATCCTTAAAGACCTGGAATGCACTGCGCTGTAAATTGGCCGTTATACACAACAATGCATCCTCATATCAGTTACCGAGGAAGAAAGGGGAGAGAGAGTGTGTGTGGAAGAGAGTTAGTGAAAATCGTATCTCGTAGATGTAGAGCAAACGGTGAACTTTCTCTTATTGAAGGTTGAGTCACGCCACTTGTATCTATTCAAGCTGCATCGTTTAGATCAATTTGAGCTTGGCTAAAAGGGTGTTCGCACTTTCAGCCTATCTCCGCAATTGCTCTTCGGTCATAGTAAACCATTGCGTTGTAAATGTCGCAGCATGTAAATATATGAACTAGCCGTACATTATGATCATGCGGTATTATTGGGGGCGACGCGATAATAGGGTAAAAAAAAACTTAAAGAGAAAAGGGAAGAGGGAAAGGAGATAATGAAATGAAAAAGGAGGAAGAGATAGTAAGAAAGATAAGAGAAGTGAAGGAGGGATATAAAAACAAGAACAATAAAAAGGGATAGAGGAGAAGGAAACACACATGAAAGAAAAGATGGAAGAGGAATTACTGGTAAGATTGCCGGGGGGGGGGGGTCTTTTATTTTGCCATTTATTATTTTTTCATTTTGCCTTGTTTTGCCTTATTCTGTTCAAGTGATTGCAAATTGGTTGCTTTTTCTTATGTTTATACGTTTCAATCCCTGACGAAGACCTGTAAACATGGTAAAAGCTTGGCAGCAATAAAAGACAATAAGTGAACTACTGCAACGTCTGCCAGCAGCAGCCCTCTTCCATCGTCACGACTATTATATATATGTATATATATATATATATATATATATATATATATATATATATATATATATATATATAAAAACATATACATACATTACAATCTATACACAGCCTGTATAAGATCAGATATCAGTCTGGGAGTGGGGTGAAATAACGTGATGAATGTTCAGAGATAATTTCTGTCATCAAGTTACTGAGAGCAAAGAACAACGAAAAGGCAGTATTTAAGTTCGCCTGCTTTACAATGTTTCATTCCAGCATGCAGCTTCAGAATACACTGCTTATGATAAATTAAACGCTGAGGGCGTTTGTATGTAAAATAAAGTCCAGAAACATTGCGCGATATGAATCCTCGATATTTTGAGCGATTTCATCGAGTTACTCTTGTAATCTACTTTGCACGCCATGATTCACTAGTAGCAGATCGTGGAGTTTTCGTGTATATCTGTCAAAATCTGCGCCACTTATGAAATCGTTGTCTTAATCTTGGAGTTAATAGTCGCAATGATTTCATCATATCTTATCAGATCTTGAGATCAGTCGTGGCAATTGAGTATCTGAATAAAAGAACGACCCAATTCCATGGAAGGCCGTTTCGAGTAATCTTAAAAAAAAACGTCATTTCTTTTTTATTTGTCTAATAACATTCTATTTAATTGTGATGGAAAGGCAACATTATATATACAAATTAGAATATATATTATTATGACAATTAACATTTACATTATTTGTGGAGAGGCAATTTTGTGTGATGGACTTGGGTCGTTCTTTGAATCATATGGACTTGGGTAGTTCTTTGAATCATAATAATACAGGATAGGCTGCTATATGAAATGAGAGAAGCGATGAGAGAGGGCGCTATGATATGAATGTAAAAATGACCGAAGTCCTGGACTTGGGTCATTCTTACATTCATATAAGATTTCATTCATTCATTTCAGGCACTTCCGGGGGTAATTGGGATTTATCATTTATACACAAGATGAGTCCATGCATAAGCTATACAATTTCCCATGTCAAACTGAATTTGGCCAAAAATTGGACTTGGGTCGTTCTTATATTCAGGTCTTTAATTGCATTGATCGCAGACAATATCTGAACCCGCTAAAACGCTTCTATGATCAACTCGATTGTCACGACTGACCACATAACCTGATAAGCTGTGATAAGTTCTGAAAAGATCACTACGACTACTCCAAGATTAAGACCACGATATCAATCGTGGCGCATATTATGATAGACATAATATGCCACGATCGGCTACGAACGGTCAATCGTGGCGTGCGTAGGAAGTGGATCGCATGACACTGGGAACCCATCGTTACACAGAGAGTATGTTTATAATATTGTCCATTATATACCTTCCATACACATAACCATTATTCATAAAGTTCTGCAAAACTTCCGCTCAATTTGTCTTTGCCTTCGGTGCAGGCTGACGAAGTTTAAAAGGGTTGATAAAGGATGATTTCCTATGATGGTGTCAGTGTGGAGTCAGGAGTATGTAATATATATATGGTGTCAGGGCATGGGAAAGTCATTTCAGTTTTGTCTACATTTAAGTCTTATGTCAATGCTTTCAATGTTTGGGAAGACTTCAGGTGCCGAAACCATTACCATTTAATCACACTAACACCTGGGCCCTGTTTCATAAAGCTGTTCGTCAAGTTACGAACAACTTACGAGCGACTGGTTATCAGTTCTGATGTGCTATACTTATCAGACTTTCCATAATTCAGCACAAGAACTGATCACCAGTCGCTCGTAAGTTGTTCGTAACTTTACGACAGCTTTATTAAACACCCCCCTGTTTAAAGAATTGATTTTGTTAATATTGAAATTATGTCCAGAGAAATGATGGCAGAATTGAAACCAAAAAAAAAAAAAAAAAAAAAAAAAACTTTTTAGCAGGTTACAATGTTCTCCCGCATTTATCAGGGCCGGCGCAGCATTTTCAAAAGTGTGGGGGCCCACTTCCGGGTTTCATGAGCTAACAAGCAAAAAAAAAAAAAAAAAAAACCAACAAAAAACACGTCGGCTCATCTCTTCTCCCCGTCCACTTCTGGGTTTCTCCAGCTGACAAGCAAAAAAAAAAAAAAAAAAAAAAAAAAAAAAACGTTCTCAGTCATTCTCTCCCCTCCCATTTCCGGGTGTTATTTTAAAAAAAAAGGTCTTCAGAGAAAAAAAACATAACCTACCGCCGCCATACTTCAAGATATTTACCTATTTCTATTTTAGTGCCACTTACGTACTTCCGGGTTGAAAAAAGTGTGGGGGCCCAAAGTGATGACACCATATGTATTCCTTTGTATGGTGCACAAAAAGTGTGGGGGCCCGAACCCCACGGCCCCCACGGCTGCGCCGGCCATGTTTATCACTCTTTTGTAATCATTTTTGTTTCTATATCAATGTTCATAGAGGGGCCCACATACTACAAGCTATGTCTTTTTAGTGGGTCCCTCCATATTTCGCACTTAAACAATGGTATACATGTACTTCACTTTGATCACTTCTGTCTTTTTTTTTTACTGTACAATGTATGATTACTATAGGTCCTCAATTGTTGTACAGTGTTTTCATTTCACTATGTTCTATTTACCTTATTCTCTTTCATTAAAGGAAGTGAAACATATGTTTTGTCGAAAAATGAATTAAACTTTGAATTGAATTGAATTGAATTGAATACCTTTATATTCGGAAAGGGTGTAGTATTTTGGAGTAAGTTTCAAAATTTTCTCCTTCGTATGTTGACAGAATAGTAAAATTTAAATTAGTCTTTTAACCTTTGAAAATTGCCCTTTCATCTTTTATTCACTAAAGCCTGGAAAGCTGCTCTCGTGTCGATGACACTTGTTAGGAGCTTAGCGCCCTCTAGCATCCAGGCTGCCTAAATCATTCCAAACCGTCGTCACACTTTCAGCTTATCTTCTATCTCCCTTCCATTCTCCAACGATCCCTGCCTGCTAGGTTCACTGTAAGCCTATTATAGTCTGAAAGAAATTGGAGCCTGCCACGCGGAATGGCCGAAAACATCAATGGTTTCAATGGGATGATATTTGCAATTAAGGCTGCTAAAAAACCCAAATATGAGATGTTTTCTATCATAACTTCAAGAATATTTTTTATGTGTTACAAGTTAACAGGCACCACTTGATTTTTTTTTTCTCTTAATTGGGATAGACTTCCTTTAAGACGTTAAAAAATGGCGCTCAGTCCATTTTGCAATCAAAATCTTCACTTGCAAGTACAAAGGACTAGACAAAATTACAACTCACATTATCTCATGCGACAAAAGACATCCGTCGTCTAATACTTTTCTACCCCCCCCCCCAATTCTCCAATGGAGCACGAGACAGAAAGTAGTTATTGCGCCCTCTATAAACGAAGATTGTGTATGCTTGAGTCACTGCGAGAATCAATCAGTGTTCAGTGTATTGTAGAAATGACATCTAATAATACAAAGAAAAAAAAGATGCATCTGCCATTCTGTAAAGTCGAACCCATTGTCCGTGTGCATTAACTATCGTAACAATTTTGTCCCATAACATTTTTAAGTGTAAACTTTGGTCGCCCCGCTATTTTGACTGAAAAGAATCACATTGCAACAAAATACGCACATGGTTAATCAGACATCCCGCTCCACTTTTCGCTAACAAGAAAACAAAACAAAGCAACAAAAAAAATAACATTCTCGCTCTCAATGTTCCCAATTCATCTCCTTTTCTTCTACCCCCATCAACATTACTAATATTCACCATCCCAGACCCTTCATCAGTCATAGTCTACTTCTCGTGGCAAAAAGCCCAACTCGACGCAAACACGCCTACACAATTTCCTCGGGTAATACGTAACAGTTATCAGGTTCCCCGTTTCATAAGATCTATTATCAGAAACAATTGCCACATCTCTATGACAAATTTGCTCCCAGCTAATCAGATGTAACGATTTCAGTAACTTTTAACAACTATAGTAACTTGTCATTAAAAACAAGTTTAATGAAACGGGGCCTTTAGGTTTAGCTAAGGACCGATGACCTCATCGTCTGCATAGCAGCGGTCAACAACCGGGCTTCCAAAGAAATACATAATGATAATCTTATTTTATATTGGATGGTAATAGAAGTAGGCAAGTAAAGCATTATTTACTATGATAATCGTAATTCTAATCATTCTGGTTAAGTGATTTATTACATAATTTTCGGGGGGAAAAGGTCAAACAAGAAAGGTAATGATGACCAAACATGTTGTCTGTTCGTATTTTATTTGTCCTTATATCTGTGTCATCTCAATGACGCCAGCAATCTCATTGATATTTCTTTGATTGCATGATATCAAAAGACGAATAGAGACACAAGCACTCGCTTAATGCAAGATTATGTCCACACATCATGCACATAGAGAAGAGTAATACAATCTTCTTTTTTCCTCCAACGATTAAAAAGTCATTTGTGTGAAGAAAGTGTCTCCCTTTGCCCTTAGCTAGTTTTCTCTTGTTATGTTTTTAAAGATTGTTCCATGTTGCTTGGTTAGGTAAGTGTCGGTCATCGCTCTGAGAAGATGTTGCATGGGTTTCATAAGATAAATGATGAGATATGAAGGAAATCGAAATAAAAAGACTTTAATTAACGCTTCTCATAAATGAACAGCAAAATCTTCTCTTATTCTATTTTCAGTCTACATGCGACTGAGACGACAAAAGACTGAAGTATTTTGCAGACAATGCATAAATTATTTTGTCACAGTGTCTCGCTTCTTTTGAATCTCTCACCATGGAATGTTTGTAGAGGAAACATATACAATTCTTGGCGCTCACATTCCAGGTGTTACATGAAGGGCATTATTGTGCATGAATATGTATGTGTGTGTGTGTGGGGGGGGGGGGGAGGAGGACGGAGCTGTTGTAAGCGTTCAACATGAATATAACATAAACTGCTTGCTTTTTTTAATTTCTGTTTTCCCTTATCGCGGTTAGATCGCGCTTGTAGCAATTAAAAAAACAATAGGGCCTACATTATTTTGACAAAGTCAGTTTTCCCCTCTGGTGGTAAAAGGGGAGACTACACATTTCTCTTTTTTTTTTTTGAATCAGCTCATGTTTCTAAGGCAATGCGAAGTTATAACGGTATCATATACTAGTATGTATATGTTTTAATTTGTTTTCAACCATTGGTGTAATGGGAAAAAGACGTGAAAGCGACAATTTAAGAAAATTATTATAGTGAAGAGAAAGTAGAGCGACATATTAGAGCAAAACGTTAAGCATAAGGGAGTTGGAATCCGACGCCAGTTCAGTGGGCTGCAATGTTTTGGTCCTTTAGAACGTTATCTGCATGGTTGCTTTTTACACGCTTTGCTTACCGACGATGAGAACAGCTTGTGGATTACATCATATGAAGCGATGACGAAAAACGCAGTGTTGATGACACACCATTGTACGTAGACCATTCTTTAATCAGTGTGGCTTCGTATTAACCTGCCTATTGTCTCTTTAACATTAGTACGACCCACAAAGAATTCCTTCTACTAGGTTGGTCTCGCCCTTTTCCACTTGGCATCACTTCTATTGTTCGGTCTCTGAATAGATATCGTAGGGTGTGTGTTTGCTGATCGGTGTACAGGAGGCCTCTTTCTACTGACAATGGGATGCGTCCATTCTCGGGACAGGGGTAGCAGTTAGGTTCTGGGCGAAGTCGTGGACTATAATTGATTTATAGAATATGATTAGTAACTTGTGAAAATCTCCATGGGGATAACTTTCGAGGATGGTGATGCGCTGAAATCACGATTGACTGGTTTAATTAGCCGGCAAAATCTGTGCTGGGGATAGCGATGTACCACATGAAACCAGCACACACGTAAGGGACTGGAATGGGTCCTCCTTTTTTAAACCGCTTTGATAGGCATCTTGAGTCGTAACAGACTGCAAGTGAGAGAGAAAAGAAGACCGCGCCCGAGCACCTATTATGTTCTTCAAGTTTGCGCCTGCCGTCCCAGATCCCACATGCATGACGTCGTATAGACGAATTTTGAATTGTGTGTAGCTGTTCATCCAATGCAAACAGCGTGCAGAGGAGGATCGGAATGAAGGTGGGCGATCATTTGTTTGAGGGCACAGGTCTCTTTCCTTCCGTGTAAAGTCAACACATGTGTGGATGCCTAACCCAAATTCCAACGCCCATTGTAAAAGTGAATAGTGACTGGGTATCAGCGCTTTTCCTATTCCAAGTGTGGCTTGTTAACGCACACATACAGCGTTTCATGCTAAAGAGTGACAGTGGTCATCGCAGTCTCCGGCTACAACATTTAGGACAAGATGGCGACTGTCTCAAGCACTTGCCTTTCCTTAGTCTTCTGCCTTGTGTGTTTAGTTTCTCGCAGTCTACAGCAGAACCCGATCGTCATGGGTCCAGTGGACACTTCAACTTCTGTGGGACATGACGCCGTGTTCTACTGCAAGATACGAGCTGATACGAACAATTTAGTCTACTGGGTTGTGAACCGCGAAATAGGTCTAGGACCACTGGAGAACGACAACCCTGCCTATCCGCAATACGAGATAACTGGTAACCACAAGCTCGGATATTACAATTTGAAAATAACGAACGTAACGGCTGACGATGCCAGCAGGTATGACTGCGTGATCGACAATCCCGGCGATGGGCCGACCTATGAAGCGGGGGCGATGTTGACGGTGGTCAATGATCCCGTGAGACCTACTGGACCCACCTGTCCAACCGGAAGTGGAGACATCTTCCTCGTAGAAGGGGACGTCCTGCAAAACTACAGGTGCCAGGCTGAAGACGGTGTCCCTATCGGCGAGTTGAGATGGAACGTGATACGAGATGACAATTCCTTCATCGACATCGACTACGAGATCCAAGTGGACAATGCCGGACAGATCACGGTGGTGTCTGGCAGCCACGTGCTGACTGCGGACGATCATCTTTCACAGTTAGCCTGCACTCTCACTCACCCTCTCGTTTCTGATGGAGTGTGTTCATACCCGAATGACGATAGTCGGATCTTCGTACGCCACTTTCCACAGGTCGAAATCGGGCCCGATATCAGCGTCCACTACCTTGAGTCGACCGAAGTCACGGTGCGCTGCACGGCGTCCGCTTATCCCGACATCAGCTTTGGTCCTCAGTTCTCGTCGTCAGATCCTGAAATGTCATTCGACGTCACATTAGAGGAGAATGGCCTCATCGAGGCCCGGGTCCAAGTATCTCAGAGCGACGTCGGGACTTTAATCAACTGCAGCGCCTCGAATTCTCTGGGAACGACCACGACTTCGATCGAAATCACGCTGCAGCCTGTGCTTCCGAGCTGGTTGCTGATCACAGTATTGATATGCGCGGTGGTCCTCTTGCTTTTCTTGTCATTGATCTGTTGTTTTTGTTGTTGTGGAGGATGCAATGCGGAAAAGAAAGGTAAAGATAATCCTGACCTTGCCGACACGAAAGCAGCCGGTTACGATGTCA
Organism: Diadema antillarum; assembly: GCF_040938485.1. Lineage (NCBI taxonomy): Eukaryota > Metazoa > Echinodermata > Echinoidea > Diadematoida > Diadematidae > Diadema > Diadema antillarum. The sequence goes on along the minus strand of NW_027270911.1, from coordinate 3,797,058 downwards.
ACGATTCGCGACCGAACTCGATATATAAGCCAAGCATGGATGATCAGGACGACGATGGCTTCAGCGACATCCCTCTCGATGACTTCACTCCTCCGTCACCACCACCGCCTCCGCCTCCACCAAATGACATCGAGACTGGGGAGATCAACGACGGCTACCTGTCACCTGACGCAGACGAGAGGTTCCCGCCAATGATCGAAGACGAGCACCTAATGGGGGAAAAGAGGATTTCAACTTTTAAAGCGGACGACGACGAAGTAAACCCTCCACCACCACCTCTCACACCTCCCCCACCTCCACCTCCCGAGGACATGGATTCAACAGTTATTCCGATCCCATCCATCGAAGATGACTAATCGGGACTAACGACTTTAGGTTTGTACTTAATTTTCCCCTTCGTTTTTTTTTTCGACGTTGACGATCTGTTCTTCGCGTCATGGCACATCACATCGGGATATTGTACAGATAACATTACATTACAGTTCATACCGGCACCGCGGTGAACATCTGAAATCAAATTGGTGCCTTCTCGAAAACGATCACGCAACCCCCACGGAGCGTGATCACGTGGTTCAAATGAACATGAATATACGCAAGAGAGGCCAAACTGTCAGCCTGTCATGTTGAAAAATACAACAACAAGATACTGTAATAATCGTCTTCTCACCATCATCCTTATCTTGAAGATTCTGACGTATACTGACGTCATACTCTTGATTTCACGTATAAGATTTCATTCAATTTGTTACGAGTCCAAGGTCCCAACAGTTCCTTCTATAATCTGAATCAGGAATTGTGGAATATGCATGTCAGTAATGTACAAAATAATGTTATAAAATTCTTTAGTAACTCGATCGTATCAATATTCATATTTGAAACACCCGAATTATTGGAAAGACTGGGGAAATATGGATGATCACTCTTTCCAAAAACACTATCATATATAGCAGATGATTTTCCCCTACATATACCAGTGATTTATCTTCGTCAATACGTTTACATGTTATTGCAGATTTTACAGACATGTTTTTGCAAATCAATTAGATGTTGACTGATTAACAGGCAGAAGCAGATTAAGAAGGCAAACGGTTTTCAGCTATATTTTTGTTATGCAATGCATGCGCATAAGTCTGATGACATTCTGTTCACGACAGAACTGGGGAATTTGTTTTGTTGCAAACTGTACTGGTGGAAATTGCATGCATACATTTCGAGCAATATTGTCTTTATGTAAATGTACAATTGCATACGTGTTTTGAAAGGTCTTTCGAGGGTCAACATTTGTCATATTTCTAATCTTCAGCTTCCGTTATAATCAATTTCATTTTCCTTGTCAGACATTATGATTTACTCATATTTCGGTATTCACGTGCTCTTTACATTCATAATTTTATATATATGTAAAAGAAAAGGTTGCTGAATTCGCATGATATTTCCGTATGCACCATGTTGTTTTCTTATAAAGATGACAGATCATTGAAGTGGCACTTTACACTAAGAACGTCTTTCAGTCACATTTTCTTGTTCCTTTTCAATGCATTATTCGTAGATGTGTATCACGTAAGGGGGCCTACATCTGATGTGAATTGAGTTGAGTGTATCTACCAGTTCACATAGTCTGATTCCTCGGAATATTCCATAGTGAGGAGTCTATGATTTTATCAATTTTGCCTTATGATGGTGTATACGTACGAGAAATGTGTCATCATGCCGTTATTTTGTCCCGTTGCTGATTATGTTTGTGTCAAAACAATCTTGAGTTGTAGGATGACAAAGAACTTTATCAAAACTAGGCATTATACTGTATATAATAACTGATTTATGTACTCGACAGATTGTCTTAACGGTATGTGCAAAGAGTCTGAAGTTAATTCTTGAACTTGAATCTATTTCTCCGGCTTAATTACGTCATTGATGCAATATATCAACATTTTCAGTCAAAGAGATCCATTGTACTAACCTACACGGGTGTGGGTATTGGTGGAAATGTCATTCTGCCAAAACCCATTGAACATAACATGCTTTGTATACTTACTGTATGTGCACCTTATGCATAATATTTGCGAAGAATATATAGCAAAAAGTAAAGTGCAAATATTTAAAGATTTTGGAGTCCAGCAGCAATCATGGGACGGTAGTTGTACCATTATCATTTTTTTTTTCTTCTGATCAATAGCCTTTTCGGGTAGAGTCGATATTCCCATAAACCACTGTTATCCATATTATATCATTGATCAATGATGTAAAAAAAAAACCCGCACAAACATTGTATGCGAAGGTGAATATCAAATTAATGAATTTCCGTGAATGTCACAATCAACACGACAATCTCTATTTCCAAGGTGCTGTTGTAAGTTAGGGTGAGGGACATGATCTAATGGATGAATTTATGTATAGATATTTCGTACAAAAATGTGAAAATCAGTGGTAATTGGCCACACAAGTTAGTAGTGATTTCTTTCAGATAAAAAGAATACCAAAGAAGATATGAACAGGCTGTTGTGTCCCTTTTTATAGATTTGATTGTTTTCATTTGAGATGTATAGTAAATGTATATTGAGTTTTTAGCAATTTACAACAGTATGCTTCATTTGCTTTTGTATCAAGGATGAAAGGAAATATTATTTTGTAGACACATGATCAGATTTGTTGTTCAAAGTTAAAATTAAGATATTAAACATAACACTGGGTGTCATGGTGTATATGACAAGTCAATGATGTTTCTGTGCGCATGCAGCTTTACCATGCATACTTACCGGAACCAGTGTACTTTTGTACAATATTTTTATACAAAAAGATTGTATTTTATAATTTTTTCCTATGCATCTCTTGTAAATTGATAGAGAAAATTTCTTTATTAAAAAAAAATGGTGTTATGGCAATGCATCGAATGATACAGCTGTGCTTTTTTTCATTTTGTTCATATAAAGTTGGTATGTATTGCCCCACTGGTAACTGAGTCAGCAAATGCGATATAACCGTATACATAATATAAACAACAACATCAACAACAACAACAACAACAACAACAACAACTACAACAACAACAACCACACACACACACGCACACACGCGCGCACAAACACAAACACCACCAACGTCAACATCGACTATCTGAATTCCTATCCCTTATCTTTATATTTATTTATACAATATACATGAACAGTTTCTGTATTACTTCGGAAGACTAGTTTTCGCATTCCTTAACGGTTCTTGCTTCTTGCATAATGACCCAGTACTTGAGTAACAAAGATAGCATTCCAATTCTTGCGTACGCCCTATATAACTGTAGCCATTTTCACATCATGATAACATATGGAAATAGATACTGTGAAGCACAGATATTTACAAAATGATATCCTGAAGTGTTTGGGAAACGATGTGATAATAAATTCATTGGATGCACATGATCTACGATTTTGTTGTTGCATTGTTTTGCCCAATCGTGATTATTGACACTATCAACACTACAAATACAAATCCGATAAAGGCACAGACTGAAACCATCATTCGAAGAACCAAACTCTTGTAACGAGGAAACACGAGAAAGGTTGAATATGGACGCGTATACAGTACTTCGATCTATAGGCAGGAACATATTCTGCCAAGTTGTTCCTGGAAGGAAGTTTTGAGTCACGATTTTGTATGAATACAGTCCCTGGCGACATGTTATCAACAATAAACCTGGTTAAGATTGCGCAGACACTTCCTCTTGTATCGTCACAAAGGCTATGAGCGTGACAATGTCAATTTGTCTTTCAAAATAATGCGTTCTCCATAAGAGCGTGTGATAATTTCAGCTCAATGTAAACAGACAGTCTCGCTTCAGTCTATTCAGTAATGTTTATTAGGACCCCCATAGCGATGGGCTTAAAGACGTGTAAAGTCACAAGTATATTAGTCGATATTAACATTCTCTGCCAGATAACGAAATTTCTAGAACTCGAGATGACAATAATCCAGTATCCTAATGTTTTGCAGTTTGTGGTTGATCCTGTCCGATTTGTGTCAACTTTAAAGGGATGGGGATTGGTTGAGGTGAGGATTTAGCTTTTAACATTTTGCGAAATACTTAGAAACCACCTTATGAAATGTTAAAGAGCATACAATATTCTAAGAGGAATTAAAAGTTTATTTGATTAAAATCGGTTTTGAAAGGGCTGGGATATCCAAAAACAAAGTTAAACAAAACCATCCTTATAAACAGTTGGTCCCACCTTTTATTAGGATCACTTTATTTTGGATATCTCCGCCATTTCAAAACCAATCTTCATCAATTAAACTTTGAATTCCTCTAAGAATTCGTGTTCTTTGCTATTTCATGAGATGTTTCTTATTATCTTCAAAAAAAAATCATCATCAAAAACGTTGGAAACCTGTTGCCCCATCTCATTTGAAGCTGTATACCATCCCTTCAAACAGTTAAATGCTTCTCTTAATAGACCGTGCTTTAATGTATTACAATTTATGAATACTGTATTTCTTTTCATACAGCCCAGTGACGAAGCATTTCATTCACCTGCTCCCAACCAGTAAGTTCCATGGGCAGGAGAGGTTGTTCAGGGCAACTTTTGTGAACAAAGCATGCATGCATAAGATTTGAATGCTTCTAAAGAACAGGTCTAATATTACATTTTCTATTGACTGCATTTGTGAGGTCACCATTGGTTGCTGGCAAATCAGGCATGCAGCAAACAGGCCGGTCGATAAGGGTTTAGCTTGTCTGGGTTGGGTTACTGGTTTGCGATAAAAGTATGAATTAAAAGAATTAATGAAACTTGAGTGAACGTGCTGCGGTGTTATACTGTAACATATTTAAATTGTATGCATATTTCCTTTTCATTTTGTTACCCTCTGATACTGCCTAAAAGCACTTGAGGCACCTTTAAAGGATTTTTAAGATGGTAGAGTACTGTGGTTTAAATGGAGCTGGAGGTTTTCAACGTTTCTTGATGATGATTTTTGAGATAATGAGAAACCTCTTATCAAATATGCAAGAGCATATGATTCTAAGAGGAATTCAAAGTTTATTTGATGAAAATTAGTTTTGAAATGGCTGAAATATCCAAAACAAAGCGTACCTAATAAAAGGTGGGACCCAACTTTAGGATCGCTTTGTTTTACTTCGTTTTTGGGTATTTCAGTCATTTCAAAACCGATCTTCATCAAATAAACTTTGAATTCCATTTAGAACTGTATGCTTTTCAGCATTTCATAAAGTGATGTCTAAGTATCTCACAAAAAAAGTTAAAAGCTGAATTATCACCTCAACCAATACTATATACCATCCCTCCAACGTAACAACGTGCATGACGTGTCAACTCACACAAAACAAACTCAGGCCACATAAACGTAGTCTGAAAGAAGAAGGGGAAATAGTCTGGATTCCCATCGTATTCAAGTCTCGAGAATCATATCCCTGATGAGCTGTAATTATGAATAAAACGAATCAATATCATTTTTCCTACAAGTCTCTGGCATGTTGTGCAAACCTGTAGACATGTTCGGTTTGGGCGCTGTTTCTTTTTTTTTTTCTTCTGCTAATTAATGTCTGTTTCAGCCGTAACTGTATGGGGGCTTCAGTTTGCCCAGCAATAGTTGGTTTATATGCACTCAACAGAGCAATGGAATTGACTCACTGAATGACCCAGCGAATCAGCTTTTCTTCTTCCCTTCGAAGCCCCCCCCCCCCCCCCCCCCATCATGTTAGTGCTTTAAAACGGATTAGGTCTGTAGCAAAGCTTCCAATAAAGCTTCGGTAGAAAGATATTCATAACAATTTGCATATTTGTAAGTCTAGCTGCATAGAAGTCATCAATAGGCATAATATTTACAAACATCATCATATTTAAAATACTAATGTAAATGTTGAAGGTTTGATGGTGGAATCATTTGAGATGATCATAATTGTATATAACATTTAATTATACACACTGAAAAGTGACATGATTGAAGAACGCAGGTACGTAGATACTTGAGTTGTGGTTACTGTAAGCCCATAGCACGGGGCGGAGGGCGGGGTAGACGGCGTTTGCAATCATCCTCACAATGACGACAACTTGGTGTACTACCAACATTTCATTCTAATTCATTAGCCCATGTTGGTCTACTTTGCTTAAAACATAAATGGACAATTTCTCTGCTCAAGCGAGGAGCAAAACGTTCAAAGTGACATGCAAACAAAAACTGACATAGCATGTAGACCATGATACTGATTTTAAGTTACACACAATGCAGAGTAAAACGATATCGTGAAGACTTCGATACAAGTTAGTGGTAAAAGGATAATGGGCCTGCCTAGCAGGAAATAAACCTTTGCGTATAATAGCAAACGACTGGCAAAATTATACCACCCTAAGAAATCTTAAAATCCATTATAGCAACAATGCATGAACGGAGAGGCGCAGCTGAGCAGACAATAATTTTTAATTCCTAAGGCTAGAATGAATTTTGGAAGATTGACAAGGAAATATGAATAGAGCGTTCCACTCCCAATATTTTGAAGGGGACATTCTATGCACCACTCCCATGCCTATTGAGGTTCAAGACCGTTAACATGAAAATGAGCAAATCAAACACTGTGTCATTCGCAGAAAATAGGCTAATATCTGTAAACTGCGAAACGAAGAAATGCAGCCGTCACAACAGGAGATAACTGTTATTAGGGCCTACACCAACACTTTATCTAATATGAGGATGTAAAGCCATCGAGCAAAACGATAGATACAATCGTGTTTTCATCCTGGTATCAAGGTCAAGGGTCACTAGCAGAGAATCAGATTGTCTTTGGGTAGTCCCTTCATGAGTCTAGTCATTGTTTCAATCTACTTGGAACTGAGCAATCCCGAATTCAATAGGGATATCCTTCTGTGCGTAGGAAGTATGGTGTGCTTATGTGCTGGTTTGCGTTTGAATGAACTTGTAGCATCCCGCAGCGTATTTGTGATATTGCACGGTCGTGATTTTTAATCACGAATTTTATTTCGGATTGAAAAAAAAAGCATGCGAGGAATTAGTGATGTGAGTAGTGCCGACTTAATGAAAAGGTAGCAGAAATAGCATTTTTTTTTGGGGGGGGCACCAACAGTGGGAAATCATATATCCGCAGTTTTCTTAGTATATTGTATGAACTAATGAAGTATTTTCTCAATTTTAATTTTTTCATTTGTTTATTTTTATTCTATTATTATTATTTTTTTTTTTTTGCGGGAGGACACCATCCGCTACCCCTTTTCATCCGTAAAATATATACAATTTATTCTATGTAAAAAGAAAATACCAAAGTCTTGGATCCTTGATCTTTCTAATATTTTTTTTTTCGGAAATAATCATAGCAGAATCTTTTGATGATTATGTTTTGATGCAATATTTGACGTCATATATGCGTTGAAATGTATAATATTATGTTGGTAGATTGGGACAAAAGAAAATGTCAGATTCAAATTATTTACGTAATAGTTTGATAACATTCAAGTCTTGACAGCTTTACAATTCAATGTATAGCAGACCATATTAGGAACTTTAGGCATGGTAGGTGGACCAAGTGAAAATCAGAACGAATGGAAAGTGTAGACCACATGAAAAATAGACAAGGTGGATGACAAACGAATTGAAACGTAGCCCAAGTGGCTTTTAGACCGACTAATATTTTCAAGAAGAGGTGATTAGATAAGACGATGAACAGACTACGTGGGTAACACATAGACTTAGTGGACATACAGCCCAAATCGATACAAGGCACACTGCTGTTTAAACGAATTGAATTTTGGAAGAAATGAACGTATAGCAACGATTTTAGCCTGAATGCTGCGTACCAACACTGATTGTTCATCATTAGAATTGGATACAGACGAATAAATAGATCAGAAGACCAGATAACTTTGAATACCGCAAAGTACGAATTAGACTAACGGTCAGTGAACATGAATGAGATATAGGTTTCGATCACAATGTCGTTTGAGACTGTTGTGGTATAGACGTTGTGGTTGTAGACCAACTTGTGCTTGTCCGCATAATAATATAGAGTACTTTTGAGATGTTTTACCTTCATGTAATATAGCCCCACGATGATGCACGAATGACAAGGAGATATGCCGATCAGAGGAACAATCTCCTTCTAGAACGGAACAATAATTTTTCCATTGACATGACAAATATAATATCTTTAAAAATCTAACGAATATGATTGATATGGCCGATGTTGACAATTGTAGAAATGTTATAAGTATATACATATCTACGAATACCTGATTATAAGAACGACCAAAGTCTATTACACAGAATTTCGGAGAAAAAAGAAATCAATAGATTATTTCCTGTTTTCAGTTTTCAGTTAGTGGAATGTTATTTATACACATTCAAATATAAAACATACATTTGACTAATTATCTATCTTTGCATGAATTTGTAGAGGGTCTCCGAAGACGATAGCCAAATTTGGACTTTGGTCGTTCTATATATATGTATATATATATATATATAAGTCCATATATATATATATATATATATACTGAATGCAGTTATAGGCAAAGGTCATTGTTCACGAAGATCATGATTTATATTTCTGCATAAAATGTCATGTACAATGAAGGTACACGGACAAGAAATCCGTTAGTGTTAATACCCCCCCCCCCCAAAAAAAAAATGTTTTGAAATGAGCCTAAACCTGCGGGATTTCAACACCATTATTTCTCAAACATCACGTTTGAACCATCAGCATGATCAGTCGAGCAATTCTCAAGAGGTACATCATTTTGCCATCCATGTCTCCGTTACGAGAATGCGGAAGTGAAAGAAGGGAAATTTTTACGTACGACTGTGTGTTTGTACAGTGCAAAATGCCTTCCAATACCAACATCCCCGTTTCGCTGATTCCCGGTCAGAATTTTGCTCCTACCATTTATTGTCTTTTTCGTCAGTTCTATCAAAACTAGCTTCAAAAGATCATAGAAGAAAATTACCGTTAGACCCTTAAGAGTGGGTCCTTTTGTTCCCATGGTACAAAAGGCTACCTGATCTCAAATCTGCATGACAATCAATATATCGTTGAAACCAACAAAAGAGAACAAAGCCTCTACCCTGAGTCACTCCCCTCTGTTTGTCCTTATACCGAGTCCGCTCACAGAATCGATCGGTCACATGTAATCGGTCATGTGTGTCGTCTGCGTTGAGTGTGTGCATGAGTGTGTGTGTGTGTGTGTGAGTTCGTCTGTGATACAGCGAAATTTTTAAATGTACACAGACGTACCACGGCACTGAAAAAAAAATAACAATGGCGAGTACGTTGGGCGTAGTACCTCTCTACTGGTGACTGGCCTCTAAAATAACACTCCAGAGTTAACAGGGTTATGTTTGTGCATCGACTGTATCTGTTGCCTTGAAGAATCTTTCTACATTGGGCGTGTGAACGAATTAAATGGTCAAAGTAAAGAGCCATCCACAAGTTTGTCAGTTACGTGGCGGAATCGCCGGTGCTTCTCCCGTAGATAGCAGGGGCCCGTCAGTACGTCGTCGGCGGACAACCGGATGCTTGTCCCGAGGAGCATAGGCTAATGGGTCGACGGCTGCTGCCTTCTCAGATGAACACCTTCACATACTATCGTAAGGTAAGTGTAGTGACAAAGCGATTTTGCGTGCAATCTGAGTCAGTACTTGTATTAGCTGTGACCAAAAAGATACCCAAAAACATCAAAATGTGCGCTAAACATTGTCAAAATGTGTGCTGGCCGGTGTATGATAAGGTTACTAAAAACGCAAACTGTGTGGGCAGTCATATTTCAACTGCTATCAGTAGCAAATCAAGGTGAAACGTGTGCAATGTCTTCTTTTCTATCTATATCTCTTTGCCATTTTCATTTATACATTCCATCCTCATAACATGTGCACATTTAACCAATTAAATACAGCTGCCTAATGTTAAATTCGCATTGCTATCCAAAGTGAACCCTAAGCAGTAGAAATGTCATTGTGTATATAAGAGGGATTGAAACGTGTACGCCTTTACAAGCATTACGGGTGATAATTGTATTATATAAAAGAGTTTTCATCGAATGCAATGTACTTGTTCGATTTGAGGCCTTGTATTTATAGCGAGAATTTAAACACAAAGTTATTGTGAGATTTACAGATTTTGAAATGCAGTAAAATGACTACTAACATAATAAACTGAACTTTTGCTTTCGAAGGACATTAGAAATCTCAATATGCCAGGCTAGAATCACTGGGCCATATCGATTTTGAAGAGTTTACATGTCTTAGATATGAGTCACACAGTGGCTAACCTTATCATTATGACCAGAAAATGTACTGAACTAAATCTCTTTAAGAGCTTTCATCAGCTTCGAGTTTGTTTTTTATTCGGACTACATAATTATCATCTAAAATCGCATGTGAGCTCAATTTCAGTCACTAGGTAAAACTGAAACATTGTATAAAACAAACTTTCTGTTAACTTCAATTTTTTTACGTGAAAGTGATCCAGTTCTCGTTCGGCTGTTTTACTATCTTGTGAAGATGTGTTATTAATTTCTCAACTGCATCTCATTCGTATCAACATCAATCTGCAGAGCCTTGAATCACTGTCGTCATCCTCATCCTCATCCAGCATCATTAACGATTTGTTCCTTTCTTGAGAACCCAGACAGAACCCAAGCTTCCAAGAGCAAACCGATGTAAGTATTTATTTCTGGTGTCAAGGGTCATTATTACTGCGAAATGCATGAAATGGTAAGAAGGGTGGCTACGTGAAGAAGTCACTTTTGGTCTGCCCATCATCATGGACAGTGCCATGTAGGAGAAAACTAGTCTCTTGTCCATACGCTGTTATCTTCACAAAGCTGTGACACATTCAGCAGTAGGGATGGTTGATGAACTTATAAAAGTGTAAACTGTTTCCTGTTGACAAGTAGAAGTACTGCTCTCCTACTCTGGCAAACGAAGGCGTGTGAATAAGTGATATTCCCCATAAGTAAGCAAGCTGTACACGTGTGGTCTGCTATTCATTATTAGCATTGCCCAGATAACTATAAACAGCAAGAATTATTCTGCTCAATGTTTGGCATCGAATTTGAATGTGCAACTCGATTTGGTCAATCTGCCCATTGTGTGATGATGTCAAGTGCCAAAGAAGGGCAAAGAGAAGTAGTAGCAGTGGTTGTTCTTATGATGGTAGTTTGTAGAACAGTACGTCGAATTACTTGTGTTATTACGGTCGTGTTAGTTATATTGGCAACAGAAGAACTAGACGAATGTTGGTTGCAGAGTATATGCATGCAGTATGATTAGTGACAGCCAAATGAGGAATACACTGTACCTTAGCATTGAACCAAAACTCGCCTTCATTATTCATTCCAATGTTAATGATGAAGAGCTTGCAAATGAGTTGAAACCGCAGTTGTTTGCCCTTGCAAGAATTCTATTTGTATTCGAGCAGATTACAATAATATCCACGACAACAACTGAATTACAATCATAGCAAATAAAAAGTTTTCATGATCATCACAAACTTCTTTCAAAGCTTTTTAGAATTTCCACCAAACGTCCACCTATCAGGTGTATGAAAAGGGCCAGGACCAGCAAACAAATTACCATTTCACTCCCAACAGCCATGCCTGCTTTCATAGTTGTTTTTCGAAATCATTCGAAACACTTTGTTCGTAGTCATGGTAGCGTAGGTTATTTTTGGTTGTAATGAATTCAAACCTCTTCTTCGCAGCCCACTGCGATTCTCAATCCGCCAAAGATGCATTGATCCGCCCTGAATGATTGTCGCATCGATGATCCCAAATTGAGATTGTTAACTTAGGGAAGACATGCATGGCGCAACTCATTATGTTTCCCTCGTCTGAAACCACCGCAATGGGGGTAACAAATCTACGCAGTCATTTAGTCTCCCACTATGCTTTCAGTAATTGTGAGACATCTGTTTCACACTAGCACTTGTAAAGGTACTGAGTGAAATGTGTGGGGAGTGAAAAGGGAATAAACTGATAAGTTTCAGATGTGAACGGTAAGAAAAAAATATCGTCCAGTGGGACTGAAAAGACACCTTTTCTTATCCCTTCGAAAGGTTATCAAGTTTCAACAGTTTCACAAGTGAATTTGTTGTTTGTTTGTTATACAGCACACCTCCTCAATCAACAAATTGTTACGACAACAAACACATCTTTACAGGAGCTGGTTATTTTGATGTTGCTTTATAATGTACAATCATTTCAAATCATACAATAAAAGATAACAAACTGTCACAGCTTTATTTTTTATCGGGAGTTTGTATTCTGGTGTAATTTTTTTATTTTTGCAATTTGAAAAGGAATACACTAATATATTTGTATCATACCTGTGTATGCGCATCCGTACATAGTAGTGCACTTTCCATATGAACGTAAATGAAAAGATATTAATAGTTTCTCACTTCTGTGTAACATTTACTACGTTTCATTTTTTTTCTCCAGTCATTGCCAAATGAGATGTCTGATATCAAAATTACAACCTAACGACAAGAACATAAAAACTTAGTGTTAGGCAAAATTATTCGAACATGACTGTGAATGAGGGGGGGGGGGGGAGGGAGGGGGATATAAATAGTCCCCGGTTGATTAAGTTCATTCTTCTGGAATAACATTGCTGGCATTACAATTGAATCTCGATAATAATCTGTATTCTTTGTGTCTACTCGTCTGATTCCTCTCCCAGGGAGCCCTGAGAATACATTCAACTCGGCATCCGTTTTATTTGAGCTACCCATGCACCAATGAGGAAGCACACGGCCAAAAAACATTCCACTGGATTCCGCAAAGTTCCAAGATTGCCTTAAGTTTGAGGCGTACAACAAAATGATATCATCGGACATTTTGAGCTCATATCACATGTCATTTATTCCTAGACTTGTCAACTTTAAGACTGACGAATGATCATGAAGCGTACGTGGTCGGGCAACCTGCTTCCTCTGATTTTGATGATCATATGGGACGTCATCGGTGTGGGTGGTCAATTTACAATCTCGCCATCAGATGCGGCGGTCGTTGCTACCGGGACGGTTAGCCTTGAATGCGAGATCGGAGAAGTGCCCCTGGACGAGACGCCACGCTGGTATCGCTACGTCGGGAACCCGCCCACGGCCCAAGAGTTATGGAACGGGCGGGAAAATCGGTACTTTATCGCGGGCAACCGCAATGCGGGTACCTACAACCTGTTCATTAACTCGACGAAGATGACTGACAGTGGACTCTACAGCTGTACTTATGGAGCAGCGTCAACGCCCAACGTGACGTTGACTGTCCTACCGCCGTCTTGGTTACCTGTATGCCAACGGTCGCCAGCTGATGAGCTATTGCAGGCCGGGGATATTGTGGAAATATCCTGCGCCTCCACGGGCAGCACGAGGACGCAGCTGCGTTGGCTCCGAAACGACGAGAGCGTGATTGCCGGTAGAACAACCTACAATGGAACGACAGTGACAGTGACGCATTATGAAGTGTTATCGGGTGACACCAGGGTCACGTTTACTTGCGAGGCTTCCGTCCCAGGTATATCCTCACCGCATAGATGTTCCTTGGGTCCTTACCCCAAAAACAACGAATCGTCCGTTGATGCCTTCATTCCATTCATCGTGGTCGGTCTCCTAAGCGTAGTCGTCATCCTTCTGTTCTTCATCGTGCTATTCATTCTCTTCCGTCATCGTCAGTGTAGATTCTGCAAGCGACAGACACCAGATCCTCAGATGGTCCTGGATGCAGACGCGATCGCGGCGGGACACGGTTTCCCAACAGTCATTGTCGACGACGACGACGATGACCAAACAGGTCTCGACAACAGTGTTATTAGCAATAACCAACCCGATGTCGTATCCTCCGTCATGACGAGAGTCGAACTCTCCCAGAAATCTCCTAACAGCACGCTTCGAAACAACATGGAGCGCGGGAAACGGGGATCCATTCCATCAAAGAAACACTCGGAAATCGACAAGCTGAAACCGTCAGAAATCAGAAAGTTAAAGAAGAAGCAGCGAAGTCCTTCCGGGACGTCTCGGGTCGAAAATGCTGACGTTGTCTCTGCGTCCAGTTCGCTGGACGAGAGGGACCGTGACACGCCGTCGTCTCTCAGCATAGACTTGAATGTAACGCCCAGAAGTCCAACTACCTCCCCAACAAATGGTCAACCTGACCAATCACAACCCGGAACATCCTCAGATCCAATTGGCACTTCTTCCATAAATGACCTGGATGCATCAATTGGCCGGAAGAGTAAATTCACAAAGAGGAGGGGTTCTGGTAAATCTTCGGTGCCTTCATTATCTCTGACGTCCCCTGCAAATATTTCTGAATCAGCCAATCACGGACGGCAGCCAGACACCGTCATCTACGCCGAACTCGATTTCAGCAACAGGGTTCCAATGAACATATTGGGCGACGAGCAATTGTGACGTTGACAATCAGGGTAACCCTATGCAATCCACGGGAGCACTGTGGCATAGTCGACAAGACTTTGGACTTTCAGTCGCAGGTCCCGAGTTCGAATCCCGTGAAGTGCCTATACGTCCTCGGGCAAGATGATTTTTCCGACCACGTCCCTCTTCACCCAGGTGTATAGATGGGTACCTAGCAACGCTAGGGTAATTATGATAGCAGGGTCCCGTTGTAGAGCAGTGGCAACACTGATGAGGCTAGCGTGGATACAGACGACGATATCGTAACATCTCGATACATGTTCACTATGAATACGGGTACAAGGTTTTGGTATTGATCGAGCAGCTAAACTATAATGTATTACTGTGGCCTGCTGAGTAGAAGTTTCCTTTCTACTTTCAGTAAAGGTTTGTTTGTTTGCCTTTTTTGTATGAATTAAATACAAATTTGATCATAAAATATGACCATGCCAGGACCCCCCCCCCCCAAAAAAAAAATAAAATAAAATAAAAAAATAGATGAATAAATAGATAGATAAATAAGTAAATAAATAAATGAATAGATAAATAAACAAATAAATAAATGAATAAAAAAGGGGGCTCACATTATCATGAGCTTCACAATAGAAAATTAAGATTTATTGTTGTTGTTGTTGGGAACAGCTAGGCCTATACTTGGTCCTTACGTCACACTTTTGTCCATCGGCTGAGCGACACCACCGCTGAGTACGTTTGTACAATGTTAACGAACTTGACAGCAAAACGCTGTTGTTTTACCGTCTTGACCTCGTAGGGCTTTTTGAAAGCCTACAACACATTTACATGGGCGCGCCACGTAGAATCTGACCACAATCACGTTTCTTCCCCAGTAATGGTGGAACTACACACCATAGTTATCTGTTATTGTACGGTTATATTTCCTCTAGTTCGCTGAAATTACGATAACATGTAAACACAACCGCTGTTTTTATCATTGGATGAAATGGGAAAAACACAATTTCTTTGACTTAATACCGTTCTGTAGGCATATGAATCATGATGTACATTATGCCTTGCGATTTCAACGTTGTTGTAATTTATCTTTTTTTTTTCATTATGTTTCAACCCAAACGTAACTGAGGAGATTTCAAGCGCAGTGTACTGCGTTATTCATGTTTTTCATGATATTGTTTTAGCCACTATCAGCAACAAAGTCGAATATCCACCGTGGGTGAGAAACTTCTATACATGTTTAAAATTGAACGTAATAAGACATGGTATTATCAAACGAACGAACCAATTTTGATTTTTATGTGAATTTGACTGGTCATGTATTGCCTAAAGCCCGCACACTATACGACTTTCGGTTGCACGATTAAGCGACTTTTCATCTGAAATAAACAGGCATGTTTATTCTGAAGCTATTGTGATTTATTTCGGATCCAAAGTCTGCCAGTCGTGCCACCGAAAGTCGTATACATTGTATTACAATACGCTTACGCTTATAAAGTATATTTAATAATTTCTAGATTTTTAAAAACGTATAGTGATAATGTGCATCTAATTGCAGAATAGCGATTATGACTGATATCATCGTTATGTGAAAATACATGAAATTTCGAAGATCCAAAGCTTTCTTGTTTTCTGTTTTTATGACCGACGCACTTTTTACAATTCTCTCTGTAAAATTTCATTCTGTAACATCAAGGCCAACTTTTATATCGAGTGATATCTTTAATCTTCTCACAGTATTAAATTTCGTGTCTTTCAAATATCGATACCTTGATATATGTTACAATTAGAAACCAGTGTTGACTGTGTCTGTATTAAATCAGTACTAAAAAGTGCAGTTATATCAAAGTTCGCCATAGTTTGAATTTAATTTTTACATCTTTACAATCGTACAAAGCTTTAGGACGAAAAAAAAAGAGAAAACGTCCTCCGCAGAAATACGTTCATGTACATAACTGTCAAACTATTCGACGAATTTGTAGTTCGCGGCTTCAATTATTCAGGTATCGGTTATGTAATTTTGTGTTTGAAGTGATCGTTGTGAATTGGACACTTTTTACTCAGATTATTACTAGTCGTCTGTGATGACAGCTGCATGAAATGCGCATTGTAAATAATCGTCTGCCATGGAAATGTCATTGATTTATACGTTATTAAAAATCATACAGATGAATACATTCTTCATTTGTGACCATGATCGTTTGTGTACATGTTCATTTCTTCATATATTTATTCCCTACTCAAGCGAAACTTCTGGTTGTCTTCCAAGCCATTGCTCCTGCTGGTTTTCAGAGTGGTCGTCGTCAATTTAAAAGATCTTCAGCATCATATTGCTAGATATTCTGATTCTGGTGATAACGATAAGGATGATGATGGGGAGATTTACGTTAATGACAATAATGATTACAGAATTAGGCTCAATATGGTGATGATTATGTTGATGAACATGATTGCTATTATGAAGACAATGAAGACGATGTTGACGTTGACAACAATGAAAGTGATTGTGAGGCTGATTTTGTTGGTGAAGATGCTGACGAAGAACATGACAATGATGACGATGACAGTGATGATTAAATTGATCAATGTTGTCGAGGAAGAGGACGAAAACAAGGACAATTATTTCATGCAACAAACCAAATTATTGTATTTACTTAGGTTCCGGTAATCCACGTAATCCTTCGAAACCATTATAGACAAGGCAAAGTCTCCCTGGGCAATTAATGATAATGATTACATTATTGTAAGCTGTACAAGAAACGAAAGAGCTATATATGGTTATCACTATCGTGGTCCTGGAAAAATAACTGAATAAGTTCGGAATGACACTTTCCCTTTAACTCGACATCAAGTTTAAACTTTGAGCCGACATTGTAATTGTATATATCTTATCCCCAACAGCTTGATTTGATCGATTTCTAATATCATTATGTTATTTTCCGTTGATGTCAACTCCGGCGTGAATGCTTGCCGTCTGTAGTAACGTAAAGGATTCCGAAAAGCGTTACCTCCATTCGCTCTAAAAAAGATGATCTTGTCAACGGCGTTTTGAATTAATTTAGCAATACACCTAAAACAATGTTCATTGCTAGAAGCCACTAAGAATGATTTTATGGTCACTTTCTACAATCTGGATACGAAAGGTAATTGCCGCCTTTCAAAGCTCTTTCTTTCTGACAGTGTAAACTGATGTCGTCTGCTCTCGAGTTTACTGTATAAATATGGAGGGAATTTTTGTTACCCTTACATCAGTAACAGTCACAACATGCTGTGTTATTACAGCTTCCAAACAAGTTACTGACGTAAATCGTTGGCAATGACTATTGACAACCAATACAGAGGGCAACGACGAAACTGGTCTTTAACTCCACTGTGTCTATCGAGGCAAGAAAACTTGGGAAACAGGCATGTGACTATCAAAAGCATAGGTGGTGATAGGACCAACGTAATCGAACTATATTCTACCTTTTTAATGCTTAGTTCAATGATCAAATTGGTGCAAATATTTGGGTATAAAAAAACTTAATGATTCTCCAATTAATGCGGATAGTCGCAAAATGCGCAAAAAATTACGCCCTCTGTTGGTCGAGGGGACGATTTCAGGTTGATCTCTGGAGTATGATACTGCGACTACAATGTAGGGGCTGATCGTGACGAATTCTAAGAATACAAAACGTGCAGATATTGGTTGTCTTTCAATTGATGGGTTGACCTTGTATTTCCCGCCAGGACAATCATCGGTTATTTGCATGTCGCTCGATACATTATTGATCTTTCTGCACGGCGATCTACCTTGTGTGCTTGTCATGGAATCAGATTAATTTATGCAGAAACAAGTGCGATGTATACGCCACAGTAGGTTGGAGGCATCTACCTTTGAAGAACAATGCGGCGTGACTGTCGTTATTGACATTGGCGGTCTGATTGTCTCATCAGGGAAAAAATACATCGTAGTGTCATATACGTCATTTTGATATTAATTGCGCAGGTTGGCTTGTTTATGTTTTGCTTTCGTTATATCTTGCAGACATGAGTGTTGTCTGACAGAACAGACATCAATGTCCACAGTAATATGTGCAATATTTTGAACAAAGAAAATATTTGTTACAATGATGACTTAAAGGATTAGATTCTTTGAGCATAATCTAATAAATATTATGCATTTACATATACACACGGCATAAAATACGAATGCAAACACCCTACTGCATTCAGTATAAGCAAATTGTACAACTACCGCCATGTATAACTCTTACAAATTTTCCTGCTTCTGCGTCTTCCAATACTTCTCAATCCAGAACTAAATCACCACCTTGATCATCTGTACCTTAACTACCCCATTGCATATTATCATTTTATATTGTTCATTAGGCATGATCTGACATATGCATGTAAACAAGCAAACGTTATAAAATTATAACTGATTCATAGTTGAAGTTTTATAAAAATGATGTACCAGTTAATCAAGAATCATACCGATATAGTTAAGGTTTATTGTGTACTTGTCTTCTTGTAGGTTCAAATACATTTATTCATTCAGATCACGTCAATGGCAAGGATACATTTATGGAACACGACAGCTATACAGAGATCTAATGACAACATGTCCCGAAAAGTTACACTAACAGGTAGCTTGTGTTGGGATGCCATGATAAAATGAAATAGCTTGAGTCAATTAATACAAATCAAATAAGTTTGTACAAACCCAATAGGATGTTTTCGCAACATATTCAAATTTAACGCATAATCTTTGAACAGAGGTAGTTCTTGACAGCCGGAAAGCTTGTCTGAGGCTTATCCGACATAGCAACAAGTAATTCATGCGAACTGGATTCCAGCAATTGAATTCTATTTAAGAAAAGCGGGTTAATGAAATATCTCGTCTCTATGTTCCCGGGAATGAAATATCCATAATTTGAATACATTACGAAAATGGCCTATCGAGATTTAGACCGAGTTTTAGACTTGGTAAGAGAAGTAGGGCTGATAAGAACAAAAAACCACAACAAACAAATCCCAACAACAACAGGTACCACAAGCAATCATCGACTACTATGATATCGCGTGCTATTCAATAGTGACATTCACTGTCTGTGTGGACATGGTATAGTATGCATCTGCATTAGCACAAGATGACCTATTCACCTTGACATAGCGCCACTTTGCTGATCGATTTTCGTGGCGGGCTGAAGATCTAATTCATTGAATCTATTGAAAATGATTGTTTGATTCTATTCGTCACTGAAGAGAGAAATCGCACGATAGCTTTCTCTCACGAAACGGTTAAAGGGGAATTCCAATGCTGCAGTTGAAAATATGTCTTAAAAGAAAGGGTAAAATTTTCTCTGCTCAAAATGGAAATGTGATCAAAATCGGATGAAGAATAATGAAGTTGTGAAAATTTTGACAGTCAATAAAATCATTGTGAACACGCGAATAGTGAGGTGATGACGTCAGACACTTGCAAATAGCCATATATGTTGCACATAAAATTCTGAAATGTTCAGTTCTTTATTCAACGCAGTTACACCCCAGTATCTAATCTGATATGTCTAACTGATTTATTATTCTGAAGTTACTCAACTCGAAATAACATCATGTTTTTGGCCTACACTTTAATAACAGAAACATTGAATTTTCATCTTTTTTTTTTTGCACACGGTGAATGGAAAATTGTGAGGTGATGACATCATCAGCTCACTCATTTGCATATTCATATCATCCGTACGAGAACTGTTCTGCAGATATAAGCGAAACTTCTCAATGCCATAACTTCCCTAATTTTTAAACCGGTTTAGATCAAATTCCACTGTTGTACTCGTATACTCTCTCTTAGCAACTGAAATTCACCTTTAAGTCGGAAAGAGCAAACCTCTTATCTATTCATTTTGAGTGTTTCGGCAGATTTCATGAGATGAAAATGTTCTTGGGGTAACACAAGCTTGGTTTTCTTACTTAAACTGAGTGGCTGTAGATACGTAGTGAAGACACAGTATATTAGGATATACATACACTCAGCAAAAAAAAAGAAAGTAAACGCTTTTTCAAGTTTAGATTTGTCATAGAATATTTGGCTGAAAGCTAATGTATTATATACCATATTGAAGGTAATCTAATTGGCTATCAACCTGGTAGGTCAACATAAAGGGAAACTTTACGCATGAGTAGTGAACACCATTGTTTTTCTCTTCCAGGACACAAAAGTAAAAATTGGAAAATTGAACAACTTGTCATTCATGCGTATGTGTTCTTCTATTGAACAATAAGAACAAACAGCAAATTTCACACAAAAAGAAAGATGAATTAAGTTGAAAAACTAAACCTTTGATCTCTATGATATCTTTAAAGCCCAAAAGATTAACGAAGGCTAAAAATAAAGCATCTTTATGTCAAAACAAAGTTCAAATCTAATAAGAGAAGAAGTAATAATAAACAAAAATGGTACAAATTTGAGCTTTTTTTTTTAAATCAGGAAATTGTAGATAATGTTTGGTTCATGAAATTGTCACATGGATACTTAAATCACTAGATTAAAAGAAACAAATAAAGACATTCTACTCATTTAATCATCTTTATGCTTATTATTCCCTGTCATTTGAAGTTTGACTTGACAGAAAATTCTTATTTTTCCCCTTTAGTTTCCCACTTTGTTTTTCTTAGAGGTTATAAAAAGATAAAGAGATCAAAAACTTATTTTTCCTATTTCATTCATGTCTCTCATTGTGTTAAACCGGTCTTTTGTTGTCAATGTTATCGTGAAGCGCACTTGCAAATGAAAGAGAACATGTCAATTTTTGCAATTTTTAATTTTGTGCCTTGGAGGACAAAAACGATTGTGCTTACTCATGCGTTAAGTTTTCTATTTAATTAACCTGTTAGCTTGATAGCCAATTAAATTCCATTTAATATGGTATATAATACATTGATTTTTATAAAAATTTTCTATGAAAAACATGACCTCGAAAAAGTGTTTACTTTCTTTTTTTTTTGCTGAGTGTATATGTATATATATATATATATATATATATATATATATATATGTATATATATATACATATAATCATATATATATATATATATATATATATATATATATATCTGTGTGTGTGTGTGTGTGTGTCTTATCGAAAATAGGGATTCTCTCAAAGAGAGGTAATGTTATCGTTTTATTCATATGGGATTGGGTGAGGTCTATCATGTCTATAGGCCTAGTCCAATCGTTTCTTCCATCTTTCCGTCTTGACATATACACACGTGTATACATATACATGTATAATATATGAAAAAATATATAAGAAAGAGAGAGAAATGTATGAGATACGTGTAAATGTATTTCATCTGAGTGCTTGCCTCTTCATAGTATAAAGTAGGCTCGAATGCAAATGGACTAGCAAATTATACTTCAGAGACAAAAAGCGATGGAGAAGTTTGAGAAATTTGAAAACGAAAGCAAGTATAATAAACACACTGGTAACACAATAGTTAAAAAATCCTCACACCAGGGCATGGGTGTGGTGGATTCCTGACCCCCACTCCATACAATAGAGGTGGGGTTGATAATACACACAGACACAGTGAATTTCTGAGACGTTTGAAAAGACAGCACTACGGCTGAGTGAGTTTGTAAAAGCACTGGTTCTTTCAGCGAACGTCAATGCAGTACACGACATTGCTCTTTCAGCCAATTCTGATCGTTTGCTTCTTTATTAGCTGCCGGCTCAGAGGTTGCCTATTGTTCCGAGAGTGTGGTGTGGTTATTCTTGAACAGGGTGAGTCAAAGCTGTTGGGACCACGGCACAGATCTACGTAAGACAGCACGACTGGGAATAATCTCGTACAGTGCGAGGTTTTCTGTACGTGGCACCCGAATCGGCAGCTATCGTTGAGTGTGTGTGTGTGTGTGGTAGCCGTTACTTGAGACCGCTACCTATAGCGGCATAGCAAAGAGTGCTCGTTTCCTACAACCTGTGGCGCTTTCGGTTCTAAATGCGCCTGGCTTGAATGTTTCTCCTGCTTTAATCTTACCATTAACAGCAATCATGTAGACGGTATCATGGTGGACAAACGGACTAAATCTCTAGGAAAAAATCTTCTTTCTTTTTGTACGTACTCACTCTCGCTTTTTTAGATTGGAGAGCACGGTGTCTTGTGTTTTGAAGCCACTTTTGTAATTGTACAACTCGGAGCTCTTATTTCATTCATTTAGTGTCTATGTACGTGTGTGTGGAATCATGGCGACAATCAGCTTCCGTCTTCTTGCAATCTCACTCGTACTCCTGACGACGAGGACATCGTTGTCGCATGCACAGTATTTCTCCATCCAGCCGGAGGATAAGGAGGTGGTTGAAGGCAACCGGGTAGTGATGCCATGTAGGGTCTTGAACCGGCCGGACGGGGCAGAGGTCTACTGGCAGATACCGGCGATCACCACACAATTCGTCGGCCCGGACTACAACGTGCCGCAAGGCTTTCGAGACAGATACCAAGTCGTTGGTGATGTCAGTCTTGGGGACTATAATCTCGTTATCAACTCAGCGTCCGGAGCAGACGAGGGGGTGTACAAGTGTGTGATGTACCTGACGGGAAGGGGCGATGGAACCGCGATCGAAGTAGCATCCTCGCAGGAAGCTGAGTTGATCGTAGCCACCCTGGACCCATCGGGCGCGCCAGAATGCTGGGTGTCACCAAGGCGAGAGGTCCATGTCGATGATGAAGTCCAGTTGCACTGTGCTTCGTCCGACGCCAACGTCGATCTCCAGTGGAGGCGTGTGTCCAGTAACAACCTTCTCCCTTCGACGTCCAACGCGTCGACGTCTGTGCCGACGTTGATATCGACGAGCGTCATCGCCGATGCGTCGATGAATGGCGACAGGTTCGAATGTTTGTCGACGACCGTCAATAGCGTGCGATGTCAGGTGGAACTAACGGTGACGTCGCCTCCCGTCGTGACAATCACGACAGTGGGAGACATCAGGACGGGAAGAGAAGGAAGATTTCGATGCGACGCGACCGGGAATCCAAACGTGTTTGCGTTCTTTTGGAGGTATAACGACAAGGAGATCGACTACGCGTACGATCGCCGATTCAACCTGGCGATGCTCGAGGATAACAACCAAGTCTTAGTTCTTCCAGACATCCAGACGGTAAGCTTTTATAAGGCCTTAGCAAAAGTGATGTAAACAGGAGCAATTTCCCTTTTTATGATTATGCCATTTCTGTATTAATAGATCTCAAATGATTTACACAACAATTCTATGTAAAGCGTCGATGTTCAAATAAAGGTTTCACTGAGTGTGGATGTCATTCTTGCGCAGTAATATTGAACGAGTATTTCATCATGGCAAAACACACTAAACACATTCACACACACACACACACACACACACACACACACACACACACACACACACCCATATATATATATATATATATATATATATATATACATTTGTATATATATACATATATTTTTTAATGCATTGATGCGCTTAGAAACGTCAGTATTAAGCGCTATCAAAGGTCTCAGTATTAAGTGCTATAGAAGTGTTATTTATGATGATGATGATTATTATTATATGTTTATATATGTATATATATGTATATATATATACAAATATTCATTTTGATATGTATTATGTACATTCATTTGCCTATTCATTCATTTATCTATTTATCTATTTTCATATGCATGTGTTTGCATTGTATCTTATATCTTGATATACAATAAGAGAATGGCTCTGAAAGAGGGTGAGGGAGAGGGATTGAGAGAAATACATATATGAACCTCAACCAGTCATTACCCAACATACTAAACCTTACAGTTTTTTTATTTGGCATGGCATGCCAGATAGTGCATCTTGCAAAGACGCCACTTAGGATAGCATCAACACCACGGCTCTTGACAAAAAAACATACAAAAAAACAAAACAAAACAAAACTCCAAAACAACAACAACAATCAAAAACAAAAACGAAAACAAACAATCCACCACCACCAACAACAACAACAAAAAATAAACACAATTGAATATTCACAAAGTACACAAACGATATTTTCCTTATCTGATGCTGCCATAGCTACGAGACAGCTATCGTGTCTGTTATTTCAGAAAACGATCCCACCATTCCAGATTGGCATGTAGTGTGCTCTGTGTTGCCGTTTGATTAATTATCCGATTAATCCAAAATTGGTCTAACAAGGACACAGCGGCTTTGCAGTCCCATCTGCTTTGATAATGTATTATAGTGTATACAAACTCTACATGCAGACTCTGTCAAAAGTGCGATTTTTACATTCACAGCTATAAAGCAGATTGCGGCCAACATCATCAACTGTAACGTGAGTTATGCATGCTGTAAGATGTGAAGAATTGCTGTAAAAGAAGATGGAGTGTAGAAGATTGAGCATTCCACTTACAGAGGAAAAAAAAAACAGACTAAAGAATTACTGCTCAAAGTGGCGCCATGTTTTACCTTGGGAGGTCACACAGTCACGTGATTTTGGCTGTGATTTACAAACACGACAGATGTTCAATAGAATGGAATTGCCGTAACGATGTACAAGCTGACGAATATTGAAAGGTGACTTCCAGTCATTTCTGTTTATTTCTTCATCAATTCCCAATTTATTATTGGAAAAATGAGCAAAGAAAATGGGATTTTGTCAGATGTGATTCAATATCTCACGTAGATTCTTCTATGATTGTTGAACAGATATCATTCCTATACACCGTACAATGTTATGCCAACGGGACGACTTTCCCCCGTTGCGCAATCGCGAAAGCTGTGTACATATTGGTAGATCAGATTTGAATACTTTAAGTAATTCACATCAAGAATCTAGGTGGTGCCCTTTTCTCTAGCAATGCTGAAGTCAATTATCTAAGCATACCCGCACAGAAAACATATAAATGTAAACGGGGGCTGTCTTTGTGAGGTCTCTTTTCTACACACAGACTAGCAAACAATCCAATGGTAGAAAAGTAGAACAAGATAAGAACTGGTTTCGATGAACCCAAGAATCCCAAATCTCAGAATAGACCCAAACGGAATCAGATCTTGCTGCTCCTGATGTCTGCCTGTAAATGAAATGAACAAATTGAAAACTTATTCCACAGGTCTATGCATGTAAGCACCACTATTGTATGTCTGTTTCTACATATCAAATAGTTATAATCAATCAATGTCGTAAGCTGATGTTATTCACTATGAACATGTTTGATCCCAGCGAACCATTAACGCATTCCTGCAACCGCAGTG
Source organism: Diadema antillarum (assembly GCF_040938485.1). Classification (NCBI taxonomy): domain Eukaryota; kingdom Metazoa; phylum Echinodermata; class Echinoidea; order Diadematoida; family Diadematidae; genus Diadema; species Diadema antillarum. The sequence continues at coordinate 3,771,405 of NW_027270911.1, read as the reverse complement.
AAAAGGATCAAAAAGATATATATTTTTGTTACTCTTCGTGTGAAAGGTTTATTGTATAAGGTGAAAGCAGAAAAAAAAAAACAGCTATAAAACTATAGAGTGACAGTTGTAAACAACCTGAACAGAGTAAGAATAACTATAAGCAACTCGAAAATAATTTTAAAATGTTTTCACCCAATAGTAATGACCGGAAACACATACATGTATGCAAATTACAAAAAGGTGTGATGTTATTGATTATCAAACAGCTCATTTGCTGTACATATCATATTTTTATCTTGAGGCTAGAGCCCCGCTTTGATATATCCATTGTATTTTCCTACTCGCATTCACATTATTATTTTTATGATATTTCTTTATCATTATTATTATCATTATTATTATTATTATTATCATTATCATTATTATTATTATTATTATTATTATTATTATTATTATTATCGTTATTATTATTATTATTATTATCATTATTATTATTATTATTATCGTTATCATTATTATTATTATTATTATCATCATTATCATTATTATCATTAGTAGTAGTAGTAGTAGTACTATTACAATTATTATACTACCATTATCATTGTTATTTTCGTTATCATTCTCCACCTCCTCCTCCTCCTCCTCGTCGTCATCATCATCATCATCACCATCATCATCATCATCATCACCATCATCATCATCATCATCATCATTATGTAATCAGTCTATCGTCGTCATCAACTTAATCATCAGTATTATTACTACATGTGTTATCATATTACTGACAAACAAGAGTAGTCAAATAATGTTTTCCTGCCCGGAGAATTATTTCTCTGGTATCTGCCTAATATCTCCAGGTGTGCGACACTATACGGAAAACTTTTTGACAGTCGTTTTTATTGAAAAAACCCCCCTGAAATCGAAGTGAATATATAATATCTCATTGTGTCAACAAGCTTGGGAGAGCCATAAACCGCAGAAAAATCTGCAGGAAAAGAATGGTTTGCTCACAACGGATCTCAGCGTGATGACTTTACAAAAAAAAAGTGTTTTTATACTATGTTTTTTACAGCCTGCGTTCTTAGCTGAATGCATTCCTGTCCATTGCTATATATATATAATGCATACGAAGGTTAACGTTGTGTGGAGCAGGATAAGCATAGAGTTACAAAGCATGAGCACCAGAAACAAACGTTTTCTTTGTCCACCGGCAGGTTCCGCGGATTAGCTACTTCAAAAGCGACCCAAGTATTCACTTCTTGCAAAGTCTTGGCGACGGATGCGATCATTCTCACAAATTCACCCTCCCATGAACCAAAAGAACAAGATAATAAAGAAAAGGAAGATTAAGACGCAAAAACGTAGAGAGGGAGAGATGGAGAGAAAGATAAATTCGTAATCGGCATCTAATGCATTCTCGCGACACTTCCAAAAACTGTCATTGTTAGCCACCGCTGCAGACTAAAATCTACCCGAGTTTAAGGATGATGTGAACTCGGAGAACGACCTATTGTCATCACAACGTCATATAGATAAAACCAGCTTGAAACGTGTTTTACTTTTTTTCCTAATACAGACATAAGTACAACAAGAAAAGATATAGTAACAAAAACAAGGATCTAGCCATTTTGCATTGTTATTTACAGTATATTGAGTGTTTTTATATTGCATATATAATATGTACAATAGCTTTGCGGAAATTATTGGAAGAGGCAGGTAACGTTGCGCGTGATCAAGTAATGGTAATGAATAAAAGCCTAATAGGTTTATACGTGTATCAATTAAGATCATGGAGATTATGATAATTTAGATATTGGTAAAGCATTCAGTGGCACTTCAGAATGACATGGGGGGGGGGGGGGTCAGCAACCCGTACAGTTTTGGCTTGAAAGAACATTAAAAACACATTTTGACAGCAATACAAATTAACGCTTTAGACACACACACACACACACACACACACACACACACACACACACACACACACACACACACACACACACACACACACACATATATACAGTTGTATACACAAATACAAACACACAACACAACAACAGCAACCCCAAAACTATACCCTCTAAAGAAAATGGATGAATAAATAGATAAATCCCCTCTCTGTGTTATGGAATAACCTGACTGGTGGAAGCGCAGACGTTTTCACATGTTCTCGACAAACATATATGTTATTTATATTACTGCAGCAAAGATAACTCAACTTGCAATGTGACATTCCAGTGACTAACACAAATTATTATTTAAAAATCTTCTCATAACGCGGTTATTGCAAGATGATTCATTCAAACTGTGTGAATTTCTTTCTGTACAATATTACTGATTTATACTTCATGCTGTTCGCATTTAAAATAAATTGTAGTGAAGTCCCTGTCTGGTCAAGTTTATTGTTTCATGATACCTTATTCCAGAAGCATGGGGGGGGGGGGGGCGTCAATGCTTGCACAAAGAGCGTATGGACTTTTATGAAACACATTTGTGAAATCAGCACTGTAAGTCTGTTTGTTAATAAGTTGTGAGTTTGTGTTAAATACCAAATTATTAGTCAAGATTGACTAGATGGTCATCAAAGAATCTATGAGGTACAATGTACCAAGGATCCTCAAGACAATTACACATCTTACGTTTATTTGTGTTTATCAAAAGCTGACGAGATATCGATTGACTAGCTGATGTAGTTGATACTGCCGTACCTAGAACATACAATGATATCATAATTACGATATGTACGATACCGATAACTATAACACATGACGCCGTTCTTTCAGCGGAAACTGGAGGCGAATACATGTAGTCTATTTACTTCCTTTTCGTAAGAATCACAATTCAGTCAAGTTCAAAGGTCACCTCTCCCTTACCTACACACAAAATGTAGTTCTTGTCGTCTCAACCAGCATGTGTGCACAAAGATATGAGACCTACTGTTCTCCTTGGGTGTTGGGCTTTGTCAGGAACAACATTGAAGGAAAAATAGATGTAGGCCTATGTTTGTATTGTGTCTTCTCTATTTACCTTCACGAAGGGCTATTGTTCACTGAAATTTTTGTCTCCAATGTGTGTATTTGGAGAAGACTCACAAAACTAACAATGGAGGAAGGTCGCTTTTTCCAGACGCCACCTAGTACGAGACAAATATTGCCTTATGTCAAATGATGACGTCACTACTAGTCCCATGACCCCAATCTGAAAGCCGTTGAATACATGAAATAAGTGAACGGGATGGACAGAAGAAATTCCTGTCATCCCTCCACCCCCTCTTTTTATAATCTTTTTTCCTCTTTATATCTCTTTCTCATATCCTGTTCTCTCACCCTGACCTGAAATCAATGATATCAGCGAATAATAGTCTCGCTGGATCGGTATGATATTGCTGCTGGTGTAGGTTAATCTAAATGTGATCAAGATAAACGTTCAAACTAGCATGAAAGAAAGCCGCAGTTTTGTTCTCATTGTTATTTATTTTATTCCCCTTGCAATCAATTGCATTTCAGGTTCTTACCCTTGCATTATACCATACACATTGCGCTTTGCGATCGTCCACAAAATTGATTGTATACATTATTGTAGGTCTTTCGCTGTCATTATGTATTTCTTTATGGACATAATAGATTATACGCATGATTGTATCATCTGTCTGTGGATCACGAATCTTCTATATCAATGATGTACAGCTGTATATATGCCGTATATGTTTATATTATCTTTATAGTGTAGTTTTAAGCACCTCAAGGTCCCACTCACAGAATGAATAGATGTAAGCGAAGACTACACAAAAACAACAACCATCATGACCATGATAAGGAAAAGTTGTGCCTTTTGGGGTTCATTTTCACAGATCTGTTGATGTTTTGGCTATTTCCTATATATTGTCTTCAAAATGTGATCATTAAAGTACATAGAAAGTGAGTAAAGCCACTCTCGGGACGTCTTTGTAAATTCTAAATCGGCTGTATCGTTTCTGTCAAACTTTTAGAAATTGTTCTCTTTCTGTTCACGGCAAGACTTGATATACTCTAGACAGAATGCAAGAAATTGTACAAATGTTTCGGGATTCATTTATCATCGACAGTCCTTTCGTTCTCGTTCCTCATCAGGATGATGACGGTATCCTCCTGACGTGCACCGCCATCAACGAGCACGGTGAAGGATCAGGCACTTACCCGATCCGCGTCGTCATCGAGAACATCACCGCCTTGGTGGCGCCCATCCTCTGCTCCATCCTCATCGCCATCATCATCGTTCTCCTCATTGGGTTCTGCTACTGGCGATCGCGGCAACGGCGGGCGCTGGAGAAGATCGCTCAGAAGCGCGACGAGCGAGCGCTGAGGCGGATCGACTCCGAGAACCAGGGCCACGACAATCCGACTTTCACTGGATTCTCCCCTCTCGAAATCGACTCCGTCGGCTACGGACCAGACGCTCAGCCTTACACGGTAAGCTTTACAGTTTTACCGTGATGAGACTGGGCTGTAATCGTTTCGGTTTGGTGGTCTAGCTTGACCCACCCGTTTCTCGTACCAATCCCAGGTATAATCACCTATCGTAGGTCCACTCGAAGCGTACTGGACTAGTACTTAATCCTGCTGTTGCCAAGTCAATGCTACTATATGTGCAATGCCAATAGAATTATGAGTTCGTGGTCCCGAGAAGGTTAAGGTGGTCAGCAACTGCGAATTTACCTCGCGTCTGTCCTCTTCAAGAATGCAGAACCCAGGCAATATCTTTAGTGACCATTCAACCACCAGGACTGGTCAGTTGGCTTTATAGTGAGGGTTTAAAAGCTGACCGGATCTCTTCGGTATCTTGTTTGGACCGTCCCGTGTAATGATTTCATGAAGATAAACACGCTATTGGGGATAGTTGTTGTTTTCGTCTGTTAGAATGTCTTCGTCATATTGAGAAAAAAAATACGTCAGTATCCTGTTATGGATAAAATTATTTCATTTCAAAATGAGAATCACTCTGGCAATGTCTGGACGCTTTTTGTTTCATGTGGTGGTGTTAATTCATATTACAAGAATAATGTAATTAATCGTGACTGTCATATAACGTCGATTTTTGTGAAAATATATATATTCTTTAAATTATCAATCGCCAGATAATCAGGCAAGTGATGTCCTGTCCAAATCATATAGCTGTCTTACCCATTCCAAGAAAACGAAGCCGCCACAACATGTCAAAGGAAAGACGAGCCCATTTGTTATAGTGTTTTGACTGCCATGTTTTTCGCTCTCCTAACATTTTGACGTTTTTGAGATAATGAGGATTTATCACCCCAAAACAGCGATATATCATTACTCTCCTTGAGTCTTTTTTTTTAAATATGCGTATTGTCCTTTGTTTTACCTCTGCCTTATCGTGACTGGGACACCTTTGTTTCAAATCACTTCACCCCTTCTTCTTTGCCGTGTTTAACTTAAAGGACAAGTTCACCTTCATAAACATAGGGATTGAGAAAATGCAACAATATTAGTAGAACACATCAGTGAAAGTTTGAGGAAAATTGGACAATCGATGCAAAAGTTATGAATTTTTTAAATTTTTGTGTTGGAACCGCTGGATGAGGAGACTACTACAGCTTGTGAGTCATATGCGTACAACAGTATAAAGAAAATGTAAAAGAAAATTCAACATATTTTCACTTTTTTTCGCATAATAAAAGAGCACTTGAATGCCTCTTTCTAAAGGCAGGGGGAATAATATTACCCATACTATTTGTTGGTAACGAGTCACGGGAATGTGTACTTTTTTTCAAAAGATGGAATTTTGTGAAATTCTCTTTATATTTTCCTTATATTGTTGTACGCATGTGACATCTAAGTTATTCATACACTGCAGAAGTCTTCTCATCCAGCGGGTACTGCACAAAAACTTCAAAAATTCATAACTTTTGAACGGATTGTCTGATTTGCCTCAAACTTTCAATGATGTGTTCTACTAATATTGCTGCATTCTCTCAATCCTTATGTTTATGAAGGTGAACTTGTCCTTTAACTCTCGTGGAATCGGTCACATTTGTTTTTCTGCAGACGAATCCCTCCGCGCGGGAGTACGACCACGGGCAGCCGAAACCCATACCGCGACAGAACAGCGATGTCAGAAGCAAGGGCGAGTCGGAGAGCGGCGTCGGCGACGACGAAGAAGAGGAGGTAAGACGCGCTGCTCGGTCACGAGAGATGTCTTCTACGAGGTTATGACGTCATCGACAATCTAGACCTCGCTGATGAGCGGAATCATATACAATGTTTACTAATACATCACGAAATGTCACACTTCATAGTGTAACTTGAAAAATTATATTATTCCATTGTCTATTATGGTCTGTTTTGCGCTGAGGAGGCAATTATCATGCTCTCAAAAAAAGCAGTGCTGAATATTTTTGGTGGTGTTTTCCTATCATGTAACGTGCAAGAGAAATTTTTGTAGATATTCTGAAACAAGTAGATTTTCAAACAAGTACCGGGTAGCAGTTGCAACAAAGCCTTTTTGCTAGGGGTTCTCGTACACCGGTGTTGCCGAGGGTACGTGTTGATGGGCACAAACAAGATGTCTGGGTATATACCATGATACTCACTGTAATACAGTTTGTACGCTGAGATGACGCTGATTACGGCTAAAACATTGATAGTGAGACTTGCCAAGTGGGATTGTCAGTGTGATGGAGAGCTTAGTGTCAGTTATACATAATATTGTAGATAACAGTTGTATAGTATAATGGCAAATGGAAACAGTCCCAGGAAATACAGCCTATTTAGTATCATGCGGACAAGATGGAGGGTAGCAATTTTGTAATCGATGAGAACATTTGGAGGTAACCAGGGGTGGGCCTTCCTCATGGCCACTCTCTGTGTAATCTCAGTTGCTGAATGTGCATATTTTAAACTTAGCTATACAAATGATAAATTGCCAATCATCTTATGAGGAGTCAGGTAATCACGTGACGGCAAGGTCTGAGCGGAATTATTTCCGTCTTTCACGTCGATAAGCATCTTTGGATATTATTGTAATCCATCCAAGGGAATACAATCATCATCGTAGGGACAGTATCCAAGACAACGATAACAACAACAAAATAAGAGTACCGACTTCCCGTTATCAAATGCGATTAGCGAGGTCTGAACCACTGGCAAATTGCTGAAGCGCATCACTTTGTTTAAATCGGAAAATCCCACCGGCAACTGTACTTTGTAAGACGTCAGTGGCATTTTATATAGACGCATTTTTCCCTAGAGGACTAATTAGTAAAGCCATGCCTGTGTGAGGGACTACATGCACAGTCGGTGCTCGTAAACTGTGTGCACGCACTCTGAGTACTCCATTGTATTTCAAGTCTTTATCTTGTACGCATCGGCGTATTTTACCGTAAATAATGTTTGCATGTATTTCGAATGCATGAATTGTTCAATCAGGGTAGTTGCAACAGTTCATCCCTTCACTGTAATGTCTGGTTTTATACACAGTTTCATATGCAAACACTTATCACTTACACCACCATACCCCTTTCTCAGTATTCCCTTTGCTATTTCAGTGCAAACCATGTACACGTTAAAATCGAAATTAGTTATCAATAAACATTAAGGACCCCAATGCATCATTCTGTTTCACATTTTCATGTTCTCTTGTCATTACCTGCTCTCCTTATTGATCTTATATTTTCACCCGATTCTTTCATATCTACTGCCTCCCTATCTTCGATCTTTTTTTTCGCTTTGACGCCAACATAATCATATCTTACAATATCACTCTTACGTAACATGTGCTCACATTCTTGTGGCTTTGTGTTGACTTTCGTTGTCACGCACTTTTAATACCTGTCCACCTTTATCATATTCTGTGTTTTCTCACTTTTCTTTGGTTCTTGGTTCCCCTATTCCGTCTTTTCGATCTGTTTATGTTCTTGTCTTTATTTCACACGCGCACGTCGTCTGTCAACCTGCATTATCTACCCCGTTACCATGGCTACGTCGTGACCTGCCCTCCTCTGCTTCTGTTTCTCTCACTCTCATTCTCATCATCTATATTCGTCTATTCCTTTCTCTGTGTATATCTTTTTGTCTTCACATCTCTCCCTATCTTCGTCTATTGATATCTCTACATTTTCTTCATTGATATATTTCTCTGTCTATATCAATATATTCATCTCTCTCTATCTATCTCTCACTCTCTATGTCACACCTATCTTGTCTTGCATGCAGACCCAAACATTCACGTACCAAGTCAACCCGAACTTCGAAGAGTATCGCAACAAGGCCAGTTATGACGTCAGCAACGAACTCGACGACGAGAAGCTCGAAAAGGGGAAATTTCTAAACTACGAAGAGGTTGACGTGGATCTCGAGAAGCCACCGGTTCAGAACGACCTCGATCTCGAGAAGGAGCTGGTGGGCGAGCTCAGCATGTTCGCCGACTACGACAAGAATTTCGATCAGGATTCGGAGCCGGTTGTCGTGAGCACGGAATTATGATGACTAGAACCTTATAATAAGTATGAGCCTGCAATAAGGCTGATATCATTACTCAAACACACCAAATAAAAAAAATAACACAAACCAACGCGTGCCTATAAGAACAAAGCTTTGTAATTCCGTTACAGTATACCGAGTACAAAAGGTATCTTATAAAGATAATCTTTAAACGAATACAATTAAGTAGAAGATTTTACAGTCTGACCTTAGAACTCTTATTCTGAAGAAATCATATGCTGTGTATATCATCACTGTGTGATTGCGTAAATGCCGTTTTATGTCATGCCTCATCATATGCCCTTTTAAGATAAAAAAAGGTTTCACTCTTATGTGTTGCAAAACGATAGCAGGAGGAAATATCTTGACAAATCTTGAGTTCGTTGGTCTTTTAGTCGTAAAGAAGACCGTGAAGGCATTAGCTTTGAAACATTTTTAAACGTTTCTTTTATAGAATAAAAGGAATAGACTTTCTCCTCCAGTGATTTCAAAATTGTAATGAAGCCTGATCGATTTCGTCATACAATACGAGACATTTTGTTTTTACGTCATCTTAATCTTTTTAGGATAAATATAAACTAAACGATAATAATAAAGAGCTTTTCTTGTGTCTTTCGTTAAAGACAAAAAGTCTTCCAAGTTCCAGATTCTTGCAGGGTCAAGTTTGAACGCATTCTGACTGTGACCCCTTACGCTGGCGGAAGAATCATGATCCGTGAATAGCAAAGAACCCTGAAACGTTCATTGCCAGATTTATATGAGACCTATACTGTAGTTTCTCTGCTGGTGCTGCTCGTAGACTTGCATTTTATTTTTCGATTGTTCTTAATGTATCGCTGTTTCAGGTGACAGAGCATGTAAGTCAATAACCATTTTGCAACCAATTGACGAGACGTACATCAACGTTTGAGCATATGCTTGAGATTTAGCTAAAAATCACAGGCGACGCATTCATTAACTTGACAAGTAGTATCGGATTGGCATTCGACAATTAACCACAATATTGTGTGATAAAAACAAGAGCCGTGTTTCCTTTGCGCGCGCAAATTAGTAACGGAAATGTATCGCAGTATGTTAGGGTGCTATACAAAAATTGGTGTCGAATGAGTTCGTATCAAACAAGATAATTCAACACGTTGAAGCTGCTGTTAAATGAACATCTCTCCATAATCGTAGCGAGGATGAAAGGAGAAAAAAGCATTTGAATTCCTCGGAGATGTTCCCTTTATGACTTGCAAATCTATTTGTGTTTTTCTGTAACTTGAACATGAGAGACTATTCGTAATTATAAATTGAGTCCAGACTGGATCTACAAGAGCTTCTTGATATATCAAGCTTCAAGAAGAATCCTAGGAATGCCGACTTTGAAGTGAAACGCATTGGATAAAGAAGATTTAAACGTCGTTCATCGGTACCTAAACACGGAAGCTGTGTATCGGCCATGTGGTAGGTTGCTATGTAGGTCTAATATCTTCCTTCTTAACGTTTTCTCCTTGAGCGTTCTTCTCACCGCATGACTACCTTATCCGTCTCAAGCATGGGCGACTCTGCCATCCGTTTCGTTGTGCGTTTCGCCTCTTGTTATAATTATGTTGCATGATTTGTGCGTGGTTGAACTTTTTTTTTCGCACTGAGCGGACTGTGCAGCATGAGTGGGTCCAACATTCCACTTTTGTGATCACTACTGCGCATGCTTTTGCGCATGCGCGTAGCAACCCATTTGTTGCTATCTACCTTTTTGTTCTCTTTTTCCTCAAAAGAGGATTCTGTAGTTCTTAACAAAAACATGCGCGAAATCAGGTAGGGAGTGAACGCAACATTCAGTGAACTGTATTTCATCAGCTTGAATCGCAAGTCTATATGATGCAAAATTAATATGAACAGATCCATGTTTTGGATACCAATACAATCTTATTCCTTTTCTTATATACACATGTACCAAAATACGAGATAGTCTAAAAAAGTATCATGCTCAATTCTGATTGTCAACTTCAAAATATTAATGGAAAGGAATACATTTGAGGCTTTTTTTCTAAATCTACGTTACTTACAGACATAAGATCTTCTTATAGCAGCTGCACGTTCTCTCGATTAAGGAAATGAAATGGTAAGACGTCAGGTGTTTCAAATCTGAGTTGATTGTGGTGTTTCCACTCTGAATGATAACATGTGGAAATGTGTGTATTCAGCAGAGCTATAGGTTGTATACAACAATATGTCGATAGCGATGGTGCCTTATATATACCTTGGAAAAATAATGCACTTCGGTTGCTTGTGATGGTAAATACTTCTCCGTATCCAAATGGCAAATGAGATGCTTGTAAATCAGTTTTGTAAGTTTATCTGATCCTCTGTAATTTTAGTAAGCTGGGCTTACGTGTATAAGGGTGATATAATGTTTATTTTACAGAGTATTCTAAGGCAAAATATGTTTGTACTAGATCTTTTTCTGTATAAGGGCGTATTTTCGTTTATATGTGAATACTATCTTGTCAAAGAGACCAACAGAAAAGGTTTTATACTAGTAGTCTATACGACAATCTTGTACATATTCACAATTTCTATTTAATTCCACCTTCTAAATTGCACGATTCTATGATAAGCATCTATTTCATTCGGGGACAGAACCATTGAAAAATAAGACATCTTTTGGTCTTTTTTTTTTCTCCCAACTTGATTCTATACCTGCGAATTGCCAATGAAATAATCTACTCAACAAAGTCATGATTTCCTCCTTTAGTACATGATAATTCGTTTATTTACTAAATACATTTCAGAAGGTAGAATCAAGTTTGCGTGCATGAATTGATGCTATGTCAGGTACGGTTCGGGCGACCTTCGCGTTGTTGTGGGGGACTCTCGTTGCTATAGAAGTAAGCATAGAATTTGAACATAATTAGCAAAGCAGTTTATTGTTTCATGCACTTTTGTTGTAATCTTCCGTTGTTACGTATTTGGCATATTATTATCATTGTACATGTATTCCGAGCTAAAGATCATACATACGAAATGAAATTCCATAACCATGCTCTTTGGTCTTATCTTGGGAATTTTAAAGCTTTGCTACAATCACGATTCCTGTATAGGCGGTAGTATAAACTCTTGCATTTTGTCTCATTTCTATTTTAAAGAGGAACCACCCCCTCCTCCCCCGCACAAACACAAAAGAGTTTGGTGATTAATTATTCTGGAGGTATGTCAATTTGTTTTGTTTTCCAAAGTCTATATTTTAACACTGCATTTTTTCCCTTTTATTCGAGTAGACCGATGTCTTTATCCGCATCACGACAAAACTTAAAGCGATTTGATTGCCGGTTCGATAATTGCGATACATGTAGTCACATAAACTCTACTTGACTTAGTGTGTAGGGAGGTGCAGCTTTTCGTGGGTGTCAAATATATTTTCTTGCGATATAGTCAGCTATTTTGGCGGGAGAACCGCCAATAAAACACTTCTCTTTGTAGCCACCTCAGATATAAATGAATTACTGTTTGGTTTTGTTTCTTCCGTAGATATTTCTTCTTCTTTCTTAAAAAAAAGTATGATGATGTAAAAACCAAAGTCTTTCAGAAAAATGAAAATACTTTTATGTACAGTACAAATATGAATTGCTTTTCTATCATATTTCTTGATTATCACACTCTGCACTCTACATGTATATCTTTCTTTCACTTTCACGTTTATAAAACGAAAGGAGAAGCATGCGCGCATCATAAGCAACTAGTTGTGGAGGAGTGCATAATCATCTTTTCAACATGTATATGTCTTTTTTTATGAACATATATCGGGCCTTAGAGTACCACATTGGCTTGAGAGTCGAGTGTAGTCTTTCAATATTGAAATCACCTTTGAAGACATCATGCGAGATTACATTGCTATGACAATTGATGAATAAATCAGTTTTATCATAGTTATCGTGTAACTGCCTCTTCTGTTTCGGAGTGATGTTGAAAGATATTCCTGTCAATAAAATAAATACGTCCGAGATGGTATACAGTTGTACAGGGTCCCAGCATTTCAAGAAAACAAAATTCCCTGATTTTTCCCTTTTTCCCTGATGAAGTGTCAAATTTTGATGATACTATTTCGACTCATTTCCAGTTTCACATCCAATTTTCATTCAGTTTCACCAAGTGGATGTTGTTTTGATATGCAAAAAATAAAAAAATAAAAAAACAAAATTAAATAAAGAATAAAGAATAAATGAAAAAAAAAAAAGCCAGAGTCTTACTGACTACTTTCGATTTTCAGGCCAATCAAAATTCCCTGACTTTTCCCTGATTTGAGGCATTTTTATCAAATTCCCTGACTTTCCAGTAGTAAAATAACTTTCCCAGATTTCCCTGATTTCCCTGATGGGCTGGGAACCCTGGGTATAGTTCGTTGATGGGAGTAACGCGACTTGATACTGTCCAGTACAGAGGAATGAAAGACAGAAAATAATTCAAAGACAAGTCGAGATTCTGTACACAAAGTGTGGTATCGAAACAGCAAGACTTTGAACATCCCTAGTAGGCAAAATGTTCCTAGGTTCCACTTTGTCACAACTATAAAATACCTTTTTTTCGCATTTTCTCATTTCATACATAGTAGAAACCATCATAGTATTGTAACACATTTCCTTGCAAGCTAAGCTATATGTGAATGTATATGTGCATGTATGTGGGTGTGTTGTGTTCATGTGAGTAAGTGCATGTCTTAGCTAACTTGGACCATTAATTTGTACAACAGATTGAACAAAAACATAAGAAGACCTGCAGAATGAGAAACAATATACATTGTACAAGACATTTTCAAAACAAGGTACAAGCTGCATAATCCAGATCAAACAAGCATGGGGAAATAAAACTACAAATTAAAACCCAACACTTCAAAGTTGTCACGCCAGACACACACTTTGCCGGTGCAAATCAACAAAGAAAAAACAGGTCACAACATGGAAGTTTTGTATGAGATATTTTGTTATCAAATTGCATTATATTCACAATAAAATACAATGGTCTGTACATCGTCATTAATACACAAAATGTACAAATGAATAAAACACAAAGTGGCATACAGACAAATGCCCATTCCTACAGTAACAGCTGGCAGTCTGAAAAAATTTTGATTCGAAATGAAATAATTCTATTGCTCTATTATGACACAAAGTAAACATAGCTACGAGCTATAAATTACACTGGATAATTATAAGTTTGGTGCTAGTGGTAGTGTTATCTCAACACTCACATCGGCGATGAAACTGAACTTGAAATTATTCTGCGTCGGTGGTTTGACTCAAAATTATGACACATTTTCTGGAGGTGGTGTTGGGCTGGTGTTAATGTGGTCTCCTGAACCAAGCTCCACTGTTTGTGTTGACAATTTACATGCTTCTTCCCCATTGGCTAACACCAGCCTCTACAGATCATCAAATCTAACCATCAGTGTTGGAGCTTGATTTAAGGCATTTGTTTAGGAGATAGCACTAACACCAGCACCACACTTAAAATCAACACCGAAATAATTGTATCACCACACTCTGTGCACAAAGCAGAGTTAGAGAAGATATATAACTTGGAGCAAGAGACCTACATTTCAGCAGGGAGGCATCTACAGATGGCATACTACAATGTTAACCCTATGCCTCCTATGGCATGCACATTATGAATGATCTATTCTAACAGACTCGGTTCGTCACTACCAATATGACTTGAGTACAATGTCACAAACAAATACGCCGAGTTTGAGCTATCAGTATTCACCACTCATTATAATGTCGTGATTGATTTCGTTTCTTCAATGTCACTTCAAGTTGATCTTATTGTAAGCACACACGTGTATGCAATTACCAATTGTCCATATCAGAGGCAGTGAATAATAAAAAGAAAAAGACAAAGGAGTACTGGCCTGAACAAAACACACTCTGATCAAAGAAAAGGTAGTTTGGCAATCAGTCCTTATGTAGTCACATTGCTCACCTGTATATTTGGTCATCACCATGACTACTAACCACACCGCCAACTACAAATGAGTTCTTGTGTGCACATAATCCTCGCGCTAAAGTACACGCACAGTGTCTCTTTCTTTATTGCAAGATACAGGCTAGCAGTTGCAACCTTAATGTTGCAATACACTGTATTCTAAATTTTCTACACTCTGTGACAACTGATTGAGTGTACTCTCTCTACATAATGAACCTTTTCCATTCTATGAAAGTTGTTTTAAAGGGTGTGTACCGTTCTGGTCAAGGCGAGGATTTAGCTTTTAATGTTTTGGGAGATATTCAGAAACCACTCTATGAGATGTCAAAGAGAATGCCATTCTAAGGGATATCAAAAGTTTATTTGATGAAAATCAGTTTTGAAATGGCTGAGATATCCAAAAACAAGGTGAAACAAAGAGATCCTAGTAAAGTTGTGGCCTGTCGCCTTTTATTATTATAACTTTTTTGGATATCTCAGCCATTTGAAAACCAATTTTCATCAAATAAAATTATGTGCTCTTTCATATTTCATAAGAGGTTTCTCATTATCTCACTTAGGAATGTTCAAAACATGAATCCCCCACCTCAACCAGTACTGTACAGTCCCTTTAAGGTACAACTGTACTCCCTTCGATTTCATTGTGAAGTCAAGGGGAAGTTTGGGGGGGGGGGGGGAGTATTGCTGACATGACTTGCAAGTAAGTACTTGTGCCAAGGTGCATATTTCATCTTTCACCTCAGAAAGGAGAATGCTTGCCATAACATCCACATTACAGAAACTTTTTATGCCTCCGCCATGAAGTGGTGCCGGAGGCATTGTTTTCGGGTTGTCCGTCCGTCCGTCCTTCCGTCCGTCTGTAATGAATTTTGTGGACAGCATAACTAAAAAACCTTTTGAGGTATCGTAATGAAACTTGGCATGTATGTGTATTAGGGGGTGAAGTTGTGCCTATCAACTTTTGGATGCATATGCTCAAGTTCAAAGGTCAAAAGGCCAAGGTCAAATACGTAAAATTTCACTATTTCCACCATATCTATGCAATGCCTGAAGATATTTTCTTGAAACTTAGTGTATACATGTATTACCCTATTAAGATTCTCTGGTGAAAGTTTGGGGTCATGAGGTCAAAGGTCAAAGGTCAAAAGGTCAAGTAAAAATATTACAACTTCACTTTTTTCTCCGTAACTAGGAAATTGTTCAAGGTATCTTCATGGAACATAGTATATATACATGTACTGACTGGCAGTGATTATCTAGAGAATTTAGGGTTCATGGGGTCAAAGGTCAGGGGTCAAAGGTCAAGGACAACACTTCAAAATTTTACTATTTCCCTCATATTTATGCAATGTCAGCAGGATTATTTTTTTTTTACACTTGGTGTGTGCATGTATAACCTAACAGAGATTCTCTGGAAACTTTCTTTTTTCCCTCTTTTTTTTGCCGCACAGGTCAAAAGGTCAAAGATCAAGGGAAAGTGCTGAACTAACTTTTTCCTCCATATCTTGGAAGTGGCTCAAGTTACTTAGTATCTTGACTCTTTCTACATATTTGTGCATGTTCTGCCTGACAGTGATTATCCTATGAATTTTAGGGTCAAAGGCCAGATGAAAATGGTAACAATGTACTTTTCAATACAGAAATTGCACTTTTTCTCCATACCTTGAAAATTACTCAATGAATAAACTTATGAATGGGTCAAAGTCATGTTAAAGTCCTTAAATCCCCAAATACAAGCTCTCCTATTCATCCAATTAAACCTAGGTCAAGGAAGGTGACATTCAACACATTTGTGACAAACTTGTCATTTTAATATTTTGCCAATTTTGTCAAAATGTAATCACACATTGTCCACATGTACTATAGACCTATTAGGAGAATCATGCATTATGGCGGAGGCATACCAGTCGCTTAGCAACATTTCTAGTTGATCTTGGTTCAACATGCACATACATTGGACTCCTGCTATAATGAGGCCCTCAGGACCAGCAGTTTTCTTACCAGGTACATTATATCGAAATTTCCTGATAACTGAACAAATGAACAATAAAAAACATAGAGCTGATGATGTTGCGACCTGGATTTGTATTTTGTTGTAACTGGAATTTTGTTACAACCATGTTCGTTATAATGGGAGTGCATTGCATCAATGCATGCACTTGATGCTCATAATATGGTACTCATTTTGACCAGGATATCATTCCACATAGCAGTTTTCCATATCGTTGGAAGTCTTTGCAGCAGGCTTTGTACAGGGTGCCTATTTGCAGCAGGGGCAGTTTCATTCATTGATGAAAAGGCCCAATCAGGTGTCACTTCCCATAACACTTGCAAATAACTCCTGCTTGTGTTCTTAAGTGGGACTACGCACACATAGCATTAATCAGCTGTTTTATTGATGAATGAAACTGCCCCTGCCAGAAATAGGCACCTTGCCGCAAACAGGAGTATCTACTCTATATGAATTTTTTAATAGTAACCTCCAACCTCGGAGGATTTTGTACCAAGAGAGTTCTAAGCTAACCATGGCTCAGCTGAAGTCCAGTTATATAAATCAAATTTACACATGGAAGTTCAGTTAGCATTTCCATGGAGTTTTGTTTACAGTCATAATCACGGCAGTTCTCAGATTCTATCATGATGATAATAGTAATCATAATGACATCTTGTCAAGAGAGATTGGTTTAATATCAATCAAGGGAAGAGATATTAATGCCTGAGACTTGCAAGCCTATCTCACTGGAGGAGACTTTGCTGCAACTGCCGTGACTGATTAGTTGCGGTGAGTCGTGCCAACTTGGCAACATCTGAGAAGCCTTCAAACAAGGTAACAGGTGATTCACCTAGAAGTCGAAGAGATACTGCCGTGACACTTTTGAAACGTCTTCTCGGTTACAGAGGTGTCTACGCAATGTCTTTGGCAGGTCCCCTATGGGTCTCCGCAAAGGTTACAGAGACATTATGGAGACATTTCGGAGACGTCGTGGACAAAATTAGTCTCTGAGACTTGGCTGCAACTAAGGAGACATAGTGGAGACATCTTCGAGACCAAATGGAGATTCAAAAAAGTCCCTGAAAAAATTGAACATGCTCAGTTCTTTTACGACTCTGTAGAGACCAAGCTGGTTTCCAGGGGATGTCACAGAGACATCTCCATGACCCATCTGTGACCAGCCAGACTTGAGTCGCCACCAGGTCGCCACCGACTCTCCAAGCCAATGAGATACCCATTCTAGCATTTGTGCCCATAATTGAATATGCATTATAGTAACACCTTCATTGTCCTTACCACACTCAAAAAATGTGTGTGGCGACGGGGCTGCAAGCAATAATATCGTTGAAATTGCGCCCCACTTTCCACCGATCAGAAGAGAGAATTCATCATTAATATTGTTGAATTTACGCCCCGATTTCCACCAATCAGAATAGAGAATTCATCAATAATATCGTTGAATTTACGCCCCGATTTCCACCAATCAGAATAGAGAATTCATGAATAATATCGTTGAATTTACGCCCCGATTTCCACCAATCAGAATAGAGAATTCATCAATTGAGGTATATCATATCAATCTACAATTGTATGTAATATGCTGAAATCCTTGACATGTAAAATTCGAGGAAATGTTTAAATCATAACGTACTTGTCATGGTAGGAAGAAAATCCATTACTTCCACACTTCCTTCATCACAGATACTGGAATGAAACATCGTACTGATCTGCACTGAGACTCTCTTTCTGTCTCTGGTGGCTCTACGGGTGGAATTTCGAGACAAGTTTCATTCATGGTGAGGAGATGGAATCTCTACTATTCTGTGGAGAAGTTGTAGGCAACGAGGTAGTCCTTATTCAAAGGCCCTCATGAAGTTGTTGGTACTGGCAAATTATGAGTGAAATAAAGCCAAACAGCTGAAGCCAAGCATATGTCAGCATGAAGACCTTTTGTGATATGCAAATGTATCTAATATTCATGAGCAGGGAGACAGCTAACTGGTACATCATTCCTAATGAATAATTCAGTAAGCCACCTTGACCAATGGAGTCACTAGATCTGGCTATCGGCTGTCAAGTGCAAATGCATTATACATGAACTTCATTGAGCAGGGCTCTGCTGTTTGGCTGTAAATTTCACATTGCTGAAATTAGAAATGTTTGAAAATAAAAGCTGTAATTACACAATTTCAGTTGGGCAACGACGAAAATGTGAAATATTATGACAGTCTCAGAGCATACCCGACCATGGTTGCTACATAATTCTTTATAATCAATTTTCTATAATCAACAAATCAGCTAACGGCAGTACTCAATGATTTTCCACACTAGAGTGAACGGCATGGAATCTGTTGAAAAATATGATTCCTATGGGTACGACCGATGATCACGTAACATTTTACCAACCCACAATGCCGAATGGGGAGAGCTCATCAGCACATCGCATCAGCCAGGTATATAGTTTCTTGGCAGACCCTTTCGACATATTGCAAGCAAATGCCAAATGGTGAATGGTAAGCTTTGAGTCCTTTTGAGAACTATCAAAAGGTCTCTGAAGACCTTCTCGCTGAGGCTTGCTTGTTTGTGGCTTGATTCTTGTCTCTTATAATGATCCTCTGTTCACCTCCCTTGCAATTACTTCATCAAAAGGGACTTTTGATGAACTTACATTCACAAGGTGTCATTACATGAAAGTTAAACCGATTGGCACAAATGCACAGGGGCACAGCTGCAGTTTGAGGTTTGACAGGATGCTGGAGATAACACCCTTTGCAGCAAAATGCATTGAAAGACAGCTGTTCTTGATACAAGTCTACACCTGCATGATAGGGAATCTTAGCCTGCCATAATTAATGTAACATGATTCAATCTCACTTCAAGCATCCACATAGCAAGTTAACAAATGTGTCAACCGGGGTGAAGAATTGTTCTTGCATGTCATGACATCCCACTCACATTGCAAATGAAGGGAGGTGATCATCCTTTAAGCTTCAAGCAATTCATATATGAGCTATTTGGGGAAAATAAATTACTAGATGTGATTTTGTCTCTCAAAAAAGTGAAAGGGCTATTTGAGAACATGCAATACATACACAAATATTGATGTATTCGTACTGAAGATGCTTTGAGTATGCCAGAGGCAGTGTTACCGTGTCGTTACACACTGCTGACATGCCGACTAAGTTTGTCAACACTTCAGACCACAGTCTACATGACAGGTCTCAGTGGTTGACACAAGTACTTGTACTTGGTTGACACAAATAAGTTTCACACCAGCACATTTGACTGAAAAGGTTGACTGACATAGCAGCATGATTTTCCTGTTGTCTGTGGCTGTTTCAAGATGATCTCACTGCAATGAACCACCTACACAGGCTGTTATTAAATACATTTGGAACACCCTCATGGGACTAAACCTGAAGCGGCCACTGTCAGCAACACACATAGGGGCAAGGTCCAGTCAACGTTATGTGCAGGGGAGAGCCGGAAGATCCATGTAGGTGTAGGTCCCTGAAAGCACCTGAGTTTGCATGTGGGTGTGGTCGGGGTGTTGGTAGGCCATCGGCTGGTGGAGAGGAGGTGGGGCTGGTGGTTGCGACATTGGTGGCTGCTGGGCGTGCTGGTGAGGAGGAGGCTGTTGTTGCTGGTGTTGGGGAGGGTGCTGGTGGCGTGGCATGGTGCCCTGTTGTTGCTGGTGTCGCTGCACTGGCAGCCGCGGCGGCGGTTGCTGCAACGCTTGGTGCTGTTGCTGCTGCTGCTGTTGGTGTTGTTGCTGCTGTTGTTGCTGCTGCTGCCTTGTTGGTGGTTGTTGGTGCTGCTGTTGTTGTGGCTGTTGTTGTGGCTGTGGTTGTGGCTGTGGCTGCTGAGTTGTTGGTGGTGAGTCTTGGGATTGAGTTGTCTGAAATAAGCACAATAAAATGTCATTTGCAGAAAAATGGAATTATGCCCATCACCAAATCGAAACTTTCCTGCTTGAGTTTAGGTATATAAACCATCATCTCAACAAAGAAGAGCAGAATCATTCTATATGGAAGAAAATGTTTGTGGGGAAAAATTAAAATTCAGGTACAATACACTGCATTCCTTCAGTAATGAGACTTGGATGCTGAATCTGCTCTGTTTTTTTTTTTTTTAATCTTAATTTCCTATCTCATCAATTGGGACAGTTTGTCGATCAAGATTAGGATCTTACTCCAATTCATCTAAATTAAGCAAGTTGTGAGTACACATATCATTTTGACCTTTGCCTCTTTTTTTAATGACACAGAGAGTAAAACTGTGATACCTGGTTGCTGGTTTCATCAATGCGCTTCAACCGCCTGTGATGGCGCAATCTGGCATTACCCAGAATCCTCCTGGCATCTTTGATGAGCGCCCTCTTCTTCTCCCCAGCATCCTGGACGTGGTCCTCGTATGTCTCACAGTTGTCTGTGTTGCTGGGGTCGTAGGGTGCTCTGTGATGTAGGGAAAAGCAGTGTGAGAATAGCACTTCTATGTGTATTTCACAATGTACAGTGCACTCCCGTTATAGCGAACATGGTTATGACGAAATTCTCGTTACAACGAAATCAGAATTCAGGTCCCACAATTATCATCTATATATCAAAATATCTTTATTCACGATACTGTTAGGTTATAATGAAATTTTGCTTAAACGAAAAAAAAAAACACTGGTCCCGAGGACTTTGTTATAACAGGAATACACTGTATTTGAACCAATCATTGTATTGCTAACATTTATTTGACTGCTTGCCAACTTTGCATATGTTGCTCGAACACACAACCGCGCACAAACCCATTGAAAAATCGCTGCGTGCCTCAACACATCAAAAGCATTATTGAAAGAGCTTTGTCATTAAATTCATGTCACTGAAATATGCTGTGCTGCATTTTTACAACAACGCTTTTATAGAAAGTCATATCACTTTGAAAAACAGAATATTTTCTAAATGCGCTCATGCATTATGGTCTCAAAATAATGTAGCACACAAGGAGTTGCACCATGGCACAAAAAGAGTTAAATTTGCAGCACATCCTACATGGATCCTCACCTTCCATAAATGAGCTGGAAAGGTGCATAGCCCATGACGGGGTGCTTGCTCGTGCGGTACTGGTAGAGGGCCCACTCTACGTGTTGGTCCCAGTTCTCCGGATGCGTCTTGGTCAGCGTCGCAAAGGCCTCCATGAGGGAGCTGTTGTATGGCTCGTCCAGGAAGACGTCCTCGGGCCGGTCAGCCACGTGGAAGGTCTGGCTGGTGCGGCTGATCTCGCAGAAATCATCCTGGATCTCCTGCACCAGCTCGGAGGACTCATCGTAGAAGGTGATCCGCACCCACCCCAGTCTGCATTCAAAGGAAAGTGTGATGTGAGGTGGTTTAATAGGAGCAGCCCCACCCTAGTTTTTTGTTGGATCCAACAGGGCTCATTGACAAAAAGAGATTTGTATAAACTTAATCTCCATAACTATGGTCACACTCTCTCTTTTTATTCATTCATTTTCTTTTTTTTGGAAGGGGGGGGGGGGGGGAGGAGTGGGCAGGAGAGGGAAAGGATATGAGAGAAGTGTGGGGCAATTCCCGTAACTTCCTATGCCTTTATTCAAAACAGGGAAGGATGACATGACATAAAGTGTACTTCCAAGATTTCCATAAACGCTGTGCATAAGCTTCTGACACATAATCAGAAATTCTAAGAGCAATGCTATACAGGAATACACAGAATAAGTTACTGATACAAAAGTAGGATTTTATCTGCACATTTCTCATGAATTTTCCTGCAAAATCATGAACAGGCCTTTACATGATTCAAAGTAAAAGAGGTGGTTATATCAAGTAACGTTATAATCTAGTCTCTAGTCTCATCTGCATATCTCACTTGTCTAAGTGGGAAGTGTCAAAGATTTCTTCAGTCGTTATGCATGAACTGGGGACATTTCATCAAATGTTATGTCAGATATTTTTTTCTGACAAACTGTTATAAGCTACAGAAATCCTTGCATCTGATTTACCGAGAGTAAATTTATCTGAAAATCATATGTGACCAAACCCTTGATGAAATGCCCCCATGTTACAACCGTTGCAATATTTTCATCTCTGGGTGGTAATTCTCTTTTTTACTCGTACTTCTTATGATTAAATCTAAGCACGAAATACCTTGTCATGACAGAGTAGATAAACCTAGCGATTAGAAGGGAAGACATGTACGGCAATGCTTGGGCCTCCGGCCACTTGGTGAAGTAGTCCCACAAGACGACAAGATACTTGTTGTCCCGAAACGTCCGCTGGTACGGACCCAGTATTGTCACACCAGCCTAAAAGTTTGATGATGCATAGGGGCAGAGAGAGAGGGAGAAAGGGCAAGGATAGCTTTACTGATTGTATAAGTTGAGGGGTACATGTACTTTCTATAAAAAGATTAAATTTTGTGTATTTCTTTTTATTCTGTAAAATGTGATATATTCGCGACACAAGATTTTCGCGAATTGGAGCCGACAGCCTTTTTCATGGCATGAAATTTTCACGAATTGCCACTGGCATTCTCTGCATATAGTGTAGACAAGAAATTTTGTGTGCATTTCAGTTTTGGGAATCTTGGTGCTTGTGAAATTTGCGAAATCAAAATGCAGGCGAACATTCGTTTTACAGCAATCATCGAACATATGAGACATCACAAACTGTAGTCTTTTTATGCTGTGATGACCGCACAGACAATTTAAAAATCCATAACTTTTGAATGGATAATGGGATTTTCCTCAAACTTTCACTTCTGTACTCTACTAATGTTTCTGCGTTCATTCCATCCACACACATATTTGGGTAAATTTGTCCTCTAAATGAGATACAGCATAGCATCATGAGGTTTCTGTGCCTCGGCAGGCACCAACCTGCTTCCAGACGCCGGAGCCGAACTGCACTTTGCCCGTCTTGGCTGGGCTCCATCCAACTGCGCTGCTCTCCTTGGAGCGGTTCATGGCATTCGACTGGCACACGGTGCAGGAGCGCACATAGTTGATGCAGTCCTGGCCCACCGTCTGCCAGTAGAACCGCTCGGTCACCTTCTTGTGGGTGATGTCCCGCCCGTAGTGGTGTCCTTGTGGCACATGCAATGAAGAGATTGTGACATTTAAATCTCATGACAGTGACTACTTATTTGCTCACTTTTGAAGACAGAGCTACAACATTGTACCCCTTTAAGACCTTCTTGTGGGTGATGTCCCGCCCGTAGTGGTGTCCTTGTGGCACATGCAATGAAGAGATTGTGACATGTTAATCTCATGACAGTGACTGCTCATTTGCTCACTTTTGAAGACAGAGCTACCCCTTTAAGAAAGTTGATACGGACACAGAGCATTTTAGAGTGAGTTGAAAGCCACATAATGTGGAAATAGGAGAGCAGAGGAAAAAACAATACCATAGAGATAAGTCAAGCAACAGTGAAGTAAAACAGTTTTGACAGGAGCTGGATAATCTGATCACACTGACACACCCACACACACATGTATACAAAAACAATATTTACAAAGCTTTCACAAATTTGATGCAGGCCACACCTGCTGAACAGAACCAGCATATCTATTGAGTATTGGCATGTGGGACTCAGAAAAGGGAGATTATTGAAAAAAAAAATGTTGAAAAGCAAATAAATAGTGTATGAATGGCACTGGCACCAACTTGCCCAAGGTTCAACCTCCCCTGCCAAGGTTCGACCGTGCGCAAGAAGCACACACTGACATACACATGGCCCTCATACTCTAGTCATAGGCTATGTAGAGAGCGGTTAAATTTGGGATGGTGTTGCAGTCAAATTATGGGCTTACGGGCTATTATGCCTTACATTTCTTTTGCATGTGATAAAAACCCAAACAAACAAACATACAAACATACAAAGATCCTCAAAACAACATTGACTATGTTGTGCAGTCCATGCTGATATAGACCAAAGCCCAGCCCCACCATTCAATTCTCAAATAATTTAGATCTAGGTCTAGTTCTAGTACATGTTTTCTAGTAGTGCGTAGTAGAGGGGTCTAAATTACTTGCTTTTACAGACATGACAAAGGTGAAGATAATTTGTTGTCCCAACCCCAAACTGCCAGTGCAACAAAGAATCATATTTTTGTTTTTGTTTTGTGTTGTTTTCAATTGAATTCTATTTGGTAGGACTAGTAGATCAAACGTTACATATCATTATCACAACCATGATCAGCAGACGCACTCTCTCCTGCCTCACGGCTACACGCGCATTAATTACTGTATACGCTATATATTTCGCGGGGGTTTTATTTTCGCGAATTTCGCGAGTCGGGAGCTATTCGCGAAATTAACAACACGCGAAAATATTTACCTTCCAAAATGAATCCCTTGCCTTGATGATACGAACATTTCAGTACTAGTATACCATGTCATGGCTTACCGAACAGACCATACTGACTAAGCTTGTTTACGTACATTTAGCACGTCAACGTCTACTTACGAATACTCAGTGTAGAGAGCCAATCCATTATCGCAAGGGGACCACTCGTCAGAAATCTAGCGCAATGGACTTTTAACCACTTCAAAAATGTTGAATTCTAACTTACTAGTTCGCAGAGTTTGGTAAGTTTTTTCCATGCAGTGTATAACTAGTATCATTCTTATTTGCTAGTAAGTTGAAAATTCACACTTTCTTTGCCACTTCATATTTTCTCTGGTCCCCCAATCGCGAATTTAACCACTCGCGAAAATGTGTGACAGCGGCAATTCGCGAAAATTTATGTACGCGAAAATTATAGCGTATACAGTAGTCTACAGGACAACAAAGATCAGAGAAGATAAACGCAGTAGTCTAGAATAATACTAGAACAGCCGAATCTCGCACTATTCTCTCAATACAGCTTTATGAACATAATCTTACCATCTTCACTACTTATATGAGTTGTCCTTAATATTTCTTTCTGCTGATCGGGATCCCCAATAACCTCCAACCATCTCGGCTTGGGCAGACCATGTTCGATTTTTCCGTACTGCAATGTTTCATCCGACCGCGGGTCCAATCGGAATGCCTTCGTGCGGCGCCGGAGACTTCTGCGGAAACTCTGAGAGCATCCCGCTGGATAGGTTTTCTCCTTCAGGTAGCTCTTGATTAGGCCGACCTGTTCTTTGAACGAGAGATCACTGAGCCCATTAAATTGATAGTCTACTTTTCTCTTTCTCCTCTTACGCTTTGGAGTTTCTTCTTCATCCTGAGAAACTGGTGACTCTTCCTGAATTTCATCATTTTCACTCGATGATTCCCGATCTTCCGCCATGTTTACTCACTGCAACAGTACCACAACGGGACTGAAACTATGGTGGCTGTCAAACGTCGGCCGGCCTGGCGTAAAATAAGAAACAATAACAAAACCAAAGAACCCAAACGTCAATGTAGGCCTTCATATATAAGTAATTTCTTATAAAGCGCTATGTCCAGTTACAAACTACTCAAAGCGCTTTCTGCTCTCTCTTAAGAAAATAGAAAAGGTACAAATAAATAGTACATTACAATACAGTGCAATACCATACAAAATAATACAATACAATGACAACGCCTAACAGAAGAAGAAAAAACACACACAAAAAAAAAACCCTAATCATATGATTGAGCAAAAAGATATGCCTTGACATGTCGTTGAAAAGTATCTAGGCTGTGCATGTTACGAATATTATCCGGAAGTTTATTCCAAAGTGAAGGAGCCAAATGGAGGAAGGCGCGATCCCCGTAGGTTGTCCGAGTTTTGGGAACATGTAGCACCGTCGAAGACGAAGAACGTAGGCTGTAAGCTGACTGCTTTACTGTGACCAAGTCCTGAAGATACTTCGGAGCCATGCAATGTAATGCCTTGAAAACAAGGGTAAGAATCTTGTACTCAATCCTCTTCTTGACTGGAAGCCAGTGGTATTGTCTTAGTATTGGGGTGATGTGAACATTCTTCCTCACACGAGCTAGAACACGGGCGGCACTGTTCTGTACTCTTTGGAGGCGACAGATAGAAGAGTTAGGCAGACCAGCTAATACTGCATTACAATAGTCAATGCGTGACGATACTAGGGCGTGAATAACCTTGACTGCATCAGATTCAGACAAGAATCTGCGAATTCTTGCAATGTTCCTCAGATGGTAGTTGGCACTCTTACAGGCACTTGTGATGTGGTCATTCATATTCAATCTGTTGTCTAGGATCACTCCAAGGTCACGAACTGATTCCAAGAGCGACAGATTCTGGCCATTCAGGGAAATGTGCTCCATCTCAAACACAGAGTGTTGGTGTCGGGAACCAATCAGGATCACATCAGTTTTGTCATTATTAAGTTTCAGGAAATTGCCACTCATCCAGTCCTGCATTGCCGCCAAGCAATCCTGAATTTGCCGACAACAGACCTGATCGGTTATTCCTGGCTTGAAGGCAACATAGAGCTGCGTGTCGTCAGCATAGAGATGATAGCTCAGGCCAAAACATCTTGCTATGTCACCAAGAGGAGAAGTATACATGGTAAAGAGGATAGGTCCCAGCACGGAGCCCTGCGGGACACCACATTCAATGTAGCACTGCTTTGATGAAGAATCCAACAAAGTGACTACTTGGGATCTCAAAGTCAGGTAAGAGTGGAACCATTTGAGAACGTTACCAGAGATTCCAAAACGATGCGACATTCTCATCAGCAGCAAATCGTGGTCCACAGTATCGAACGCTGCGGATAGATCTAAGAGGACAAGGAGTACCATCTGTTTCTTGTCGAGGGCTAGGAGGATATCATTTGTCACTTTGACAAGAGCAGTTTCCACACTGTGCCCTGGTTGATATGCGGACTGCAGGTTTTCGAACAGATCATTTCCCTTGAGGTACTTGCACAGGAAATTTCCAACAACTTTCTCAAGAACTTTGGAGACAAACTGTAGTTGCGAAATCGGTCTATAGTTGTCGAGAGAGTCAGGATCAAGAGTAGTCTTCTTCAGCAGGGGCGTGACATGAGCACGCTTGAAGATGTCTGGGACAATGCCAGTTGCAAGGGAAGAGTTAATGATCTTGGCGATGATGTCTGCAAATCTCTCCGGGGCCGCTTTCACCATCCACGTTGGAACAGGATCAAGGGCACACGATTTGCAGGGTGAGCTTTTGATGATTCTGGAAACCTCGACTGATGATACGAGTTGGAAGGAGAGCCATGTAGAGGAAGGAGGGTGGGAAGTTTCATGAGCTGTTCCACTGGCAGAGAAGTTGGATAGCACATTGCGGATGTTGGATATCTTCTCATGAAAGAAGTCACTAAACATGTTGGCAAGATCTGCTTCACTATCATAGATGGTAGGTAACCTTTTTGATTTTGATCTTCCTAGGAGCTCATTAACCAGACGAAACAGAAGCTTTTGATCACCGTCACAGTCCTTTATCTTCTGCTTGATATGATCTTTCTTGGCTACAGATGCCATATCAGTGAAGATATTTCGTTGCTTTGTAAACTCTTTGCGATCCACAGGGAGTCCTGATTTACGCCAGCGTCTTTCTGCCCTCCTTACATGCTGTTTCTGTTGCCGCAAGCCACCTGTGTACCACGGCACTGGCTCACGTTCAGGTACACGTACAGTTTTCATTGGAGCATGCTTGTCCAAAGTACATTTGATTGTGGCATTATAACAGTCGGCAAGATCATTAGCATCAGCTTTGTCCCAAAAATCCTTCTGATTCAGAGCTGTTTCAATATCGTCGAGGAAGGAAGGAATGTCAACTGAGCGCAGTTTACGAAATTTCCTGTCACATTTCTTGTGAGAAGACTCCTCAACTCTACAGCAGAAATGAACAGCTGCATGGTCAGAGATAAACGATCCGATCGAAACGTCCTTTGGATCCAGGAGCTTACAAGAACACTTGATTATAATGAGATCCAGGATATGACCTGCCATGTGAGTTGACTGATTTACGAGCTGAATACAGTTGCAGTCATTCAAAAGATTGGCGAACTGGGCAGCTTCCGGATTGTCCAGATTATCCATGTGAATGTTGAAGTCCCCCATAATGATGAAATTATCCTGCCTAGTGACCAGATCTTCCAGATAAGGGGTGAAATCAGTTAAGAACTGATGCCTGGAGAGTCCATTCTGCGTAGAGGGTGGAGGTCTATAGACTGCGACCAGAAGCGTTGACAAACTAGCAGCCCTAAGATCGAACTCGGCACATTCAAAGCTTTCACATTTCTGAGGAGGTCGCAGCTTGATGCTTATGTGACTTTTAGCTACAATACCAAGACCACCACCACGACCATTTCTGGGCACTGAGATGAAGCTGTAGCCATCAGGGTCTGGAAGTAACTGTCGAGGGGTGACTTCATCTCCATCCGTCAGCCAGGTTTCAGTAATTACTAAGACATCAATGTCATGATCGAGGAGAAATGTTTGAATGAGAGCAGCTTTGTTGCAAACTGAACGTGCATTTAGAACAGCGCATTTTGCAATGGCAAGAGGCTGAGCATTCACTGATCTACCCCGATTTATATCTTTAGGAGGTATATTTTCTTCGCTTGTTGATGCTGCGTGTCTCTGTTTTCGTCTCCCACCCCTTACGCCTCGATGTCTCCTAATCCGCTTCCATCTTCCCCTTTTTTTGAGTGAAGACAAGGGAAGTGTCTGAACATCAAACGTGAAATGATCTCCATCCTTATTCAGTAAACAAGATATTCGGCTTGGGTCTGGATTGAGACGCAGAAGAAAGTCACGATCATATACAATATGGCTTCCCATCGATGTGTGGTAACTTGCAGTTAAAACAGAGAGCTGCTTCACGGATGCAGTCAGTACATGGTTCACACAGTACAGCTGATTGACAGACAGAAGCAGAGCCAAGATCCAGACAATGGGAAGAATGGGGGATAAACTGATTAAGTCCATGTTGCTGAAGTCACTGCAGCACTAGTGAAAGAACAGGTCCCATTCATGACGAGGATGAGTGAACTTGGATAATGTCCATATACATGCACAGTGAAGGCTGACACTCAGCTAGCATGGCTACTGCAAGCCTGAAGCCAAGAAGGTCAGAAGTTGTTCTGACTGATAAGTCCACAGAAACATGAAACCAATCGTCGAAAAATGTCTAGCAAGTTCCATGTGCCACAACAAAGAGACTGATAGCAATTCTACTCCAGCAACTCTAGTAGAAACAGGTAGAATACATGATCTTGGAGAGAGCAGACAAGGGGGCAGCCTGTTAGGCGCCACTCACTATAGTGCCCTTCATGATACATATTGTAAAAGCCAGTCTCAAGACTGTCACTTCAAGGGTTGGTTTTTGTTCTAATGAACTAGTTTATCAAACAAACAGACCATGGACGTTTTAATGTAAAACCAGGCGTAAAATAACTCAACTTAACTGTACAGTAGGCCTACTTATTAGTCACCGTACCTCAGAAAAAAAAAACCCAAACAATTGCACACAATATTTTGCGTGGACTAAACTTTCGCTAATTTTGTGAGAAGCCAAGATTCGAGAAAGTAAGATGTCATGGAAATTTCATTTTTTTTCAATACCCTGCATAATAGACGGCAGGGGCGGATTCAGGAATTCCGTAAAGGGGGGGGGGGGGGCACTAACGGCCCCCTCGATCCATCTTTCATTTTGTTTTAACAAAAAATAAGGGGACGTGATCCGGTGCGCCCCCGGCCTCCTGGATCCGCCACTGCATTGAATGCATTAAAGGCAGCCGTTGGCTAAATACAGCTACAAGATATTACTAATTGTTATATTCCTCCAGAGAATATCATAGTTATCAAAATAGAAATATTTACATGATATTGTAGAACTGTAGGATGAAAAGCGTAGGTCTACCGCTGTGGACGCGATCGACTTACCCATGTGGTATTACACGGCCGATTACTTTGAAAATTGTGACAATCTACAAATCAGATGGGTGAATTTTCGATTCTGAAAATACAAAAGCATCTGGCTCGTTTGGAAGGGAGACATGCTTACCCCCTTCTCATACACCGTCTGTGACTGAATATTCACTTGATTTCCTATTTCTTTTTTTATTTCGAGTTTTTTTGGGCCACTCGATAAGTGCGCACTAGCTAGGTTGATGGATTTCATTTCGGGAAGTGCGAAAGTTCGGGACCACTTGCGCGAACGTGTGTGTGTGTGTGTGTGTGGGGGGGGGGGGGGATACCCCTCCCACATGCTCCCCTTCGGTACATCTCCAGAATAAAGTGACAGGTATAGGATCGAGATAGCCATTCACATTGTCATTGCATGTGTATTTGATAGGCGCCAACATATGTATTTTTCTTACTCTTTGACAACAACATTAATAACAAAAATGATAATACAATGTAGTGGCTATGTGTGTAGCGCACAGGTCCGGGTACCTTTTACATGGCGCTTTAAAAATGAAAAGATAGATATACAACACGTACATGCATTATACATTCAAACATGACAAAGAAGAAACTGGCAAACAACAAGCAAACATATAGGGCCTACCATGGGCAAATAAAGAATACAATCTGACAATACGATGTTCCGGACATTAATGGCAGCAATTATTATATACAGTCATCAGTTAGAGCATGCAGGGAGGTCACCTCCCTGGTTAGAGAGGATCAGGGGGTTGTTTCATAAAGCTGTTCGTGAAGTTACGAACGGCTTACGAGCAACTGGTGATCAGTTCTGATGTGCTTTATTTATCAGAATTTCCATATAATTCAACACGAGAACTGATCACCAGTCGCTCGTAAGTTGTTCTTAACTTTATGAACAGCTTTATGAAACAGGGCCCATATGGTTTAAGTTTGGATTTGAATGTCTCTGTAGATGACAGTTGCCTTAACTGAATATGAGGTATAACTGATTCCACAATTTTCGTCCCATACAACGGAGAAAAGCAAGATCACGCAATTCATGTTTTACTCTGAGTGTTTGGAGTAGCAATGCATTTTTTTTTTTAATGATGAACGTAGACTCCGTGTCGGATTGTATTTTTGAACAGGTTTTCGGGGGAAAACAACTGACTGATGTACTAATTACAGAATCTTAAAAATAATCATTTTTTTCTACAGGAAACCAATGTAAGGAACGGAGAATTGATGATGAACTTATTAACAAAAGTTAACAACCGGGCAGCAGAATACAACCGCTGGAATTTAGTGACATCTTTTTTGGAAGATGTTGACACAACAGTGAAGTCGAAAAATCCAACCGAGAAGAAATCAAAGCATGAATAAGTATCTCGGCTGCAGATTTAGACAAATATTTCCTTCTGCAAATTAGAAATAGTTATTCATTGTTTCTTTATCATTCATTAAGTCTTCTTTAAAAGCAGGGTAGGCCCACTCAGTGCCACAAAGGCCTGCTTTACAAGGGAGCCATGCGTTGCATTACATTACATGTGCACACAATAAAAAACAAGAACAAAACGAACATAGTACAGCTAAAGAACAATCGGTTCGTAAGAGCATAAACACCTAAGAAAGAACATAAAACCGAGCGGAGAAAATAGATATCTGAATAATTTATAGCTAGTGCAAAGGGTTCATATCAAATGAGAGATTGATGTTGGCGTACACGATTCTTAAAAATAATGTTTGCATTGAGGAGGCTGTTTGAATAAGAATGGGTAACTCATTAAATGATTTACTTGCAGCATAATAATTATGTGAAGGAGCATTTCTTATATTCAGTTCTATTATATAGGTTTGGGTATAATTGGCAAGAAAGGGAACATCGAGTG
Organism: Diadema antillarum; assembly: GCF_040938485.1. Classification (NCBI taxonomy): domain Eukaryota; kingdom Metazoa; phylum Echinodermata; class Echinoidea; order Diadematoida; family Diadematidae; genus Diadema; species Diadema antillarum. The sequence continues at coordinate 3,739,261 of NW_027270911.1, read as the reverse complement.
GTAGGCTCCTATAAGTAGGGCGTTTGGTCACAAGTTTGACTATGTCCGGTGGGGCCAAACATATATTGTGTAACAATTTGTACACCAGGACACAAAATGATATTGAATTCTTTGTTCAGTTAACTGCCATTTGATTGAGAGCATGAGTATATATTAGGGAGCTTTAGATTTTAGACGCGCGGACGTTCAAAGGGGGAAAAAAAAAACATGATCTGAGCGTGCGCAGAAGCGTGCGTCAACTTGACCCACGCTACTACAACTGATTTATGATTTTATGTGTCAAACACGATTTGATTCTTTGTATAAATACACACAATAGAACGAGAAATTGTCATGACTACTTCATCGACGTGGGGAGACCAGTCAAGAGATTGTTCAAAGATTACCCCAAGGTGTTTTAGTCTCGTGAAAGTTTCCAAAGGCCTGTCATTCATACAGATTTGAAAAGAATGTCTGTGTTTTCCTCGGCGAGGTGTGAATAACATGACTTTCATTTCTTCTAAATTAACAATCATACCAACTGATATATTACGCAATTGATAGCTAACATTCCGCTGAATATCATGAGTTACATGACTTCGAATTGACATTTCCTGATCAAATATAGGCCTAACACCTATTTTTTTTTTTTTTCACGGAGTAACAAATGCTACCCGTGTTGACATTACATGATCGGTAATAAAGATATGCTTGAACCCAGTAACAAAAACTCAGATCTATCATCATTCGGTTTAAGGCCATTTGATGTAAGCCAGATTTTCAGATCTTGCAAACATCCCATGCATGCGGATGCTTCAAGTTTTGCAATGGCGGATGACAATGAAGGCACAGTAAAAGACAAGACAGAGTTGCATGTCATCCGCATAACAACTTAGATAACCATTACAATAATGCTTTTACATTTTCAAATATTCCTCCTACAGTGTGTACTAGACCGCCGGATCTCAGTTCTAAAAGTACAAAATTTTAGGTGTGTGTGTGTGGTGTGGTGGTGGTGGTGGTGGTGGTGGTGTGTGTGTGTGTGTGTGTGTGTGTAGGGGGGGGGGTAGCGAACACCTCCTTGCGTACACTTCCATTATAGGCCTATTCACAAGGATTGCACATGAGGGAACAAGAAGTGACAATTAGCACGATAGACACTTTGTCCTGGGATATCAATTCTATTGTTCTCTAACTTTTTCTGATTGAAAATTTTCCAAATATGCCACAAAAAGAGTGCACCAGAATTTCACTAAAAGGCGAAAGTTCCCTCGTATAGTGTATAGTCAGGGGCTTCCTCGCCTAAAATGTCACCCTTCCCGTTTGGCCCTTCGCCCTATTTTCTCGCTCGAAGGTCCTTAAATAGTGTTTCCACCCTCTCCCTTACCCGAAATCTATGCCACTGCTTGTATGGCACATGCATCCCTCTCCCCCTCCCTCATCCCCCTCCCAAACACACACATTTACAATACACACACACACACACACACACACACACACACACACACACACACACACACAATATGAAACGCTATACATACTTATGGCAACATGACTAGAGGCAGAGCGCGCGCTGGCAGCGCAGTAGAGCGAGAGGGATGGGATTATTACGTCCCCCCCCCCCCCCCCCCCCACCCCCCATGTGGCCCAGTGGAAAAAAACAACAACACACTTTACGGTACTAGTGTACTACATGTACTGTACTGTACTACACGTGTAGTAAGAAAAAAATCCCAGGGCAGCCCCAGGGGGGTGGAAAATGCACACTCTCGCAACCCAAATCGTATTGGTGGTATTGATCAAAGAGTACTCTTTGGTATCGATTGCTCTTCCCAACAAAATCGGCCAACCCATTTTAGTCTTTGTTGGCGCCGTTTCATTTATTCGCGATACATGTATCGATACGTAGCCCTGCTGTACTGTGTGTATGTAATGTGCAGTTCCGTCCTATTGTGCAGGCTGCGGGCGGCGCGGCCTGTAGCTATCTAGCGCGCGCTCGCCTACTGGCGCATGGCTGGGGGCATGAGCTACACAGAGATACGCAAGTATCGTGACGATCTTTTGATGTAGTAACCGAGCGCGCTATACAACCTAGCGAACCAAAGATCGAGCATTTAATACGCTCATCTAGCTCAATCGCTAGCAGTACGAATATTGACATTGCTTTGACATACCGTATTCTTAAGACGACTTCAAAAGAGACAAAAAGGAGGAAGAGTGAGAAATGGAGATAGAGCAGGAGGGTAACACCCAGCCTTTTGAGCCAACGATGCCACATGCAGAGCAGAGTACGACCACTGTGGCCCGGGTTTTACCCTTGGGTTTTGCGGAGCCCGAGACAGCCGATACGGCAGAGCTACCGGATGTGGAAGCTAGTTCTAGCCCATCGCAGCCAGAATCTGCTCGGGTGGTGGCAGCACCAACATCGCCTGATGAAGCCCAGAAGATTGACAGTGGTAAGAGTCGATGGGGGAAAATAGTCTGCCTTTCGGGGATGCTAGTAAGGTCTAGAAATCTAGACTCTAACAGTTAGACCCTCTCTATTCTATTTTACTAACAACTTAACTACGTTAGACCCTCTGTGTTGTGGCTAGAATCATAACAAACTTAACTTAGCTAAGTGAACACTTCAGTTAAACCGTTAACTGTTAGAAAAACTAAACTGTTACGTTAGTGTTGTTAACACCAATATTTTCTACCTAACGTTAGATCTAACACCAGCGGTTTCTAACTGGGGCACTGCCACTGGTGGTATCTTGTGGAAATATCTCGTTAATGTGTTATTGTTAACATTGATACTTACAGTAAACAGTTTGAGTTAGATTCTAGACTTAACGAGGCATATGTTAACGTTAGTAAGCAAATAATCAACGTTGGGGAAGCTGTGATGGGACAACAATATCACTTTCGAGGCAATCTGGATCATGGATGTAACGTCTGGCTATCTTTCCGAAGCGCAGCTGAGGAAAGTTAGCATACACATTCAGATCGCCGAGGAAGTGACAGCTTGTCTCATTGCCTGAAACTAAAAGTTGATTATTTGCTTTATATTCCACATCTAGGGTCCTAGAAATTCCCATCTTATTCCACATCTGAAACCGTTTTAACGTTAGCTGTCTTTAGCCTAGGTATCCTTAACCAGGCTTAGGCTACATGTGCATCTAGATGACAAAACAATGAATTTGCTGCGCTTACCGCGCGGCACCGAAATGAAAGTGCGTTGCACCGTGTACTATCAAGTGACCTAGGTCACATGATAATCCACAGTGCAATGCACTTTTATTTCGCGCGTACTCATCTTGCGTTAGGACTGTGTGGACTGTGTGGAGATCAGCGAAACAAAAGGGACTATCAACATAGAGTGTAACGAACTTTTCTTCTCAGGTGATGTGATGGGCAAAACTACGCTTCATCACGTGATCAGCTCTGGACCAATCCTATTGCAACATTCTTAGTATGTGGAATATCTATCTAACCAGCGGTTAGAGTCCAGACCACTGTCTATTAAAAAAGCAAATAGCAAATTCTATTTCTAACTTTGTTACCGTAGTTATGGGTAAACTCGGCCTAGCGGGTTTAACTCGGCCCCCAGCGCGCGCATGGTAGTTGTAACGTGCGTGCTGGAGGCCGAGTTTACCTGCTATGCCGAGTTTTCCCAAAACTACGGTATAATTTATATACCGAACCTGAACAGTTAAGGCATTTCGTGGCAATCAATAATGCTAATGGGTTTAATGTCTAACGTTAACTCTAACAGTTAAACAAAGACTCAAAGAGGTTAATTAGAAACACACTTCCAAGTACCTGTAACTGTGTTAGGTCCTAACCAAAATTTGAAAAAAAAAAGTAGACTATCTATGTTCCTAACATTAGATCATAACAGTTAGTTACTTAGAGCCTAATGTTAGACCGCAGCAGACCTCTAGTAGAGTTTCTAATGTTAGACCCTCTAACTTCAGGTCTAACTTGTTGGTTTTATCATAACATAACAAGTATTGTTGTAAGTGTAAATCTATTCTAAATCTTTAATGATTCTGTTTACTTAAAAAAATGGAAGAAAGTAATTAAAGAAAAATATCTAGTTTGCATTCTTCTGAACTTGTGAAAAAAAAACATTGGTCTAGACTCTATATACACTACAAGTACTGACAATAACTTCACATCTAGAGTAGATCTAGATCTTGAATTATTTCAAAATTTGACCCTGTCTACGTATTTTACACTCAGATGTTTAATCTCACTGCTAAAATTGTCTTATTACAGGGTGTCTCGTGTTATAAGTAAGCTTACATGGTAATTCATGCTAGATCTCTACTCCTTTTCTGACATCAGGATCTTTGCCTGTCACTTTGATGCTAACTGTGTTGAAATTAGGAATGTTCTGGCTATTAAACAGGTTCTACCCAATATTCACAAGTTTTCTTTCATTAGAACCCTTTTGACCATGTCCTACTCCTTTTGTATATCCTTTTCTGTCCAGTATTAGCCGTGGTGAGCCACATTAGCAGATAAGTTTGTTTTTTTTTTTTTGGTCTTTAACATAAAGAGAATCAACCCACCTTTCTTTTTTTTCCCCTCAGAAATTTATCTCAGTTTGGTGAAGGGCAAGTCCAAGATAACACGCACGTTACGTATGGGACATTCAGAGACTTTTATGACCTGAAAAATAGTGTTAATGGCCTTTGATCATATTGAACTTCATCATGGTGATTGATATCTAGGAGAAGTATAATCATGTAAAAAATTGAGAAAAATGACCTTGACAATTATATTCTAGAAGAGAAAATATGTGCCGTTACGTATGGGACCAGAAAAATTTTGTTTTTTTGAACATTTTTTTCAACCTCAAAACTCTCTGAAAGTATATCATTCTACAACTTGTAACTCACTGTGATGAAAGTCACAACACTCAAGATTATCACAGGTAAGTTTCATGTAATTAGGCAAAAAGCTCTAATTACAGGTTCTAATTAAAGACAGACATGACGCGTTACGTATGGGACAGTTACGTATGGGACAGTTTGTCCCCCATTCATTTAGTGTGTAAAGAACCATGTTTATGGGTATTTTGCATAATTATTGAAGTAAAATCAGTTGAAACTACTCAAATACTGATCCAGATTGTCAAGGAAACAATATTCCCCAAATATTCACCATCATAATCATATTCAATCATATTTTTATATATTTATGACCAACTTGGGTATGCATGCCCTTTGTCCCCCATTCGTTTAGTGTGTGGAAAACCATGTTTATGGGTATTTTGCAAAATAATTTTGCAAAATACCCATAAACAAATTTTTGCATAATTATTGAGGTGGAATCAGTTGAAATTACTCAAATACTGATCTAGATTGACAAGGAAACAATATTCCCCAGATATTTACCATCATAATCACATTTAATCATATTCTATATTTTTTATGACCAACCTTAGTATGTACTGTATGCCCTATTTTCATCAGGATAGTTACTACTGAAAAATTGAATAGTTAAGTGTTTACTTCCATTGATGAAGGGCAGTTTGCCATTCAGTTTCAATAAAAAACAACTTGACACAAGAAATATCAAGTTTAATAAATAAGCAATACCTGCTGCGTGGAACCCCAGTGATCGAGTAGATATGTGATGTCTGTCTAGCAGTCAGGTCATTGATTCGAGTCACACCTCAGTATGTATACCCATGAATTTTGTCGTGGCTACTATTGAAAACTGAATAAGGACAATTTGTGTATCACTTGCAATAAATAAAAAATCATTTTACTTTATTTTTATATATATATATCACAACCATTTCAAATTGGAACTCCATCACATAAACTTTGAATTCCTCTAGTCTTAAGATTGTATGCTCTTAAGTAATTCATATAATTGGTTTCCAATCATCTCATTAAATGTTGAAAACTGAATCCTCATTTCTACAAAAAACTATACCATCCCTTATATGCTGATTTTTCATTGTGTATTTTGCCATTTTCCCCTCCCCCTTTCTGAAAATTGTTCAGTCAAGTTCATGTATTGTTTCAAGTGTCTATAACTCAAAAAGTAGCTGCAATGTTGGGATGCTTTCTTCAGGATGATTGACCATTTGTGTACTGAGAGACCTTCCCAGCTAGCTACATGCATTCACATGCAATATGTATGAGAATGTCCCATACGTAACACATTTGTCCCATACGTAACATTATTTCAATGCCTAATAAAAAATGTTTCTTTTACTTTTTTTTCTTTTTTCTCTGGTATTTAATTTCTCTAAACAATAAATTAGAACTTTCCAAAAGGGCATTAAAATAACCTTAGCAATTTCAGAAAAAACCTAAAAAAATGACCTCATTTTGTTACGTATGGGACATCTCGTGATAGGACACGAGCTAATTTGCATAATCATTTGCATAATCCCTAAATTTTCATACCAAGTTAAACTATGTGATGAACTTCTTATGTCCACATATTAATCAAATATCATTTGCTTTCCTTTGAATTAATATGAATTTTTATAAATGTCCCATACGTAACGCTGTGTTTCACATTTATGCAAATGAAGCCCTTGAAATTTGCATAAATTTACATAATATCATTTTTTCCTCCATGGAAATCAAAACTTCAACTCATAAGCTTCAAAATGATACCAAACATGTCAATATTGAGCAAAGATGAAATTTTGCCTTCTGAGGGGACCTTATCTTGGACTTGCCCTGAAGCAAATAAAACACCTGTCCTAGAGTGTACCACACTCTCTGAAAGAGAGAACTTACAAATGCCAGTTTTCTATTCAAATTTTCCAGATTCCCATAAATTAGTGAAGGGAGCAGAAGGAGGGAAATCAATCCCAGACCTACATGTACACAATGCTGAACCTGACAACAAGAGCGACAACTTTACTGGAGAGGGTCCCTCTTCCACTGCAGAGCCACAGCCAGATACTTGGACAACCCAGCACCAAAGCCTGTCCGAAACAGGTCCAACTGGTAGCGAGTGTGATGGAGAGAAAACATCAGAGGACACTGCACACCAGGAACCCAGAAAGGAGCTCGAAGATGAAGAACCGTTAACCAAGAAAGCCAAGCTCCTGGTCGATGATCAGGAAGCAACCAAAGTTGGGGTGAAATGTGAAGAGTAGCCTAAATGAGTTAGGCTTGCTGTATTTGGAAAATATGATGTGATTAAGTTAGTATTCTTTATGCCAAAATAGTTCTTTGTTGCCATGAATGTTCCAATGCACTTTGCATTTTTTCAGCTCTTGAATGCAATTTCTTGTCTTGCTGTTGTATTGCAAAGATTGTAAAGATGTTGACTTTCATATGTGTACTTTTCTTGTTTAAACAGTAATCTTTTTCATAATTTGATTCTTCCAAAGATGCCATAAAAATAAACAAGTTCATGTATGGGAATGTTTGTTTTGTATATTATGGTATTGAAACATTTCTCTTTCAAACCGGAGGGAATTCTAAATTCTAATCAATGTAAATATTCCGCTATTGAATTATATTATGTTTTTATATGTTGACATGTTTTTATTTCATCATGCTTGCAAAGTACATATAACTTCATTTTATTTTGTTGATAGTATACATTACAAAGAGAAAACTTGTTAATGGTATCACAAAGAGGAAATACTGTCATCGATTCTTCATCTTTCTGGTATAGATGATAAACTCAGTCGTTGGCCAAATTCATAGCTCAGGAATACTGGACAGACCTGTCTTTGGGATTACTGCTCGTTTTTCACTTTTTTGCTTATTTGATTTCAGAAAAATGTACTTGTAGCCTACCTCAGACTGAAGTTAGGCGAGGCCTTGGATTGATATTTGAGGAAAGGCTGACAAAAAAACTGCTTTCATAGTTGCCCATACATAAGATGTACAGTGCATTTCATAGTTACAATATGTTGTTTAGGCTCAATTGAACGTGAGCTTCTGATAATTTTACAGTACTGGTCATTATTGTGTATAATTTATTCACAAATTTCTTGAAAATTTGTAACATAGTATGCATAAAAATATAACTTTATCAATGAATTGTCAATAATTAAAGCACAAGTTAATCAAGTTCACTATGTGTTTATGTCAGATGCGGGTGACATTTCTCTTTGACTAGTAGCCAAATTTTCTGGGTGTGCCAAGTCGTCTTTATAGGCGAGGTTGACTGTAAAATGTGCAGTTATGAAGTATGAAATTGTGGTCTGCCTCACTGTCACTGCATTCACACTTCATGCTGGATTTTTCCCTTTTTTAATTAGAAAAGATAGTGAAGTTGATGCACGACATAAATTGCAGAATTATTAGGTGATGACACTTTATAAAATGATATGAGCAGATCCTTATCAAATGATTGGTTGAGAGTGTACACTTGGAACAGGCATAAATGCCTGGTCATATACTTTACTAATGACCGGTCACCCTCAAAATGATATGTTAGGCAAAGTAAATTTACTTTGCCTAACATATAATTTTGAGGATGACCGGTCATTAGTAAAGTATATGACCAGCCATTAGCACTTTCGGGTCATGATGGTAGCCTGGCGAGATTTCATTGTTGAAGTCGCTCATGATGATATCAAGTGACAAGGATCTGCTTTGAACATTTTATAAAGCAAATACACATTTTGTTTGGGCAATAGTATGATTACCCACACTCAAATACTTACTAATGACCTCATTGATGTGTATTATTTGTATTATCACCTCCTCTAATTTGCAAATGTGGTGGCTCATAACACTGGCTTGTGAAAAAGTAAGACATTAAGGCAGATTTGATGAACTCTTCCATTGTGTTTTATCTGCTTTTAGTCTTCATCTTGGGGAAAGTTGCACTCCAGTGCCAGCATGTTCACTTCGGTAGTAATGTGGGGAGTAAAATTAAACAGAATTGGCAAATTTCTATCAACTTAGACAAGAAATGCACTTGCAGGATTTACACGGGAACCTCAGTAAAACAAGGACAATTGCTAGATCATGCTATATAATGGGTACAAATGCAGAGAAAATACAAAGATTAGGACCTGCAAGATCAGCTTGCAACTGAAGGGTTTGTCTTACAGGGGCCTCCTGTTACAGTTTTTGCGACTGGTAGGTTTCTTCCCTTATTTTTTTTTTTCTTTTTAGCTGAAGGAAATTTTGAAGTGAAGACTGTAATGATTATAATGGTGGGAAATTAATTTTCACTTCATTTTTATAACAGAATAATAAGATTGTTAACTGTGTTCATCATAATTATGAGGATCATGTATCTGACCTCATAACAACCTTCCACTGTATATTGATTGTCACAAAACATTGACATCAGCAACAACTACATTTGCAAATAAGATGAACCAGTGATGTCATTTATATAAATGTATACATTTTTTGGGGGGATGAAATGAAAAGTGAAGAGGCTGTATCCTCCTCATATAATTGTTTCACAGGTATTCCATAATAACCTAACAATGCTGACTTTTAAGGTGAGGGAATCGTACTTGCTAGGTCCTCAACAAGATGTGTGTTTTGTATTTGTGTATAATTGTGTGTGTGTGTGTGTGTGTGTGTGTGTGTGTGTGTGTGTGCGCGCATGTGTGTGTCTGTCTGTGTGCAAGTCAGTCGGAGGGTTGAAAGGTGATAACATCACTTTTCTGTAATCTTATTTACATATGTGATTTCAACCAAATATCACTGTCCCATCAATACATGTAAAACTTTCTAATTCTATGCTCTGATGAACATCTCCCACTGTTTGGCATTTGACATACTGGTATATGAAAGTCAGCATTTTCTTCAAAACTTAAATGTCTTCCAAAATTGGAATAGCATTGCAGTACATGTACAACATTCTTTCTCAGAAAGTTAGCAGCTGTATCTAACACACTCCTATACAAAATAGATTACACATACAAATAAGTTCAAAGTCATTTATTACAGTTCTGTAATATTTTTTTCTTTTGACACAAAATGTTATGCACAGTTGCAATCATCAGGACATAACTATTCATATTGTCAGAATGGACACAACATTACTATCATTTAGATAGGAGCCATGCAACATAATCGCAATGGCAGAAACCATACATTCAAAATAATGAATCTTCAAAAACAGTGAATTAAAGATATGGTATGTTAACACTGACTAACCCCAAAAGACAAAAATCTGGCATTCATAAGTTTAGACAGCTCACTTCAACTGACCTTCAAATCAGTGGCCCAGTTTTATTACAATATACTTTTTGATATATAAAACACAATCCCAATATACAACACTGGCAAACAGCCATGGCAACAGCATGTAAACAACCAAGAAGCTACAATTGTTCAAATTGCCTGCAATAACTCTTGCTTCAGTTAGGAATTATTGCAGGTACAGGTGACTACCGTTTGAAATAAGTCCTCTAGTATGGCAGTTTTTATTTGGCAAAGCCAAATTTTGTTCACCAACCACATAATGAAAACACACACTCATATCATGAGACATGACACAAGTTTTTCCTGGAAAAGGTTTGCGACACAGAGAGTGAATTGAATGGCGTCCATTTAAAAACACTAAAATGTAATTCATTCACCCATGCAGAGATACTATGTAGATGTATGTGTATATATGTTATGATTTTATTCCCAACATGTTTTTCGTTATAACAGAGTACATTTCTTTTGTAACCTTTATCAGTGGCACTCAGAAATTGCTTCTTTGTAATCAGAATTCTGCTATTAAATCGTTTCGTTTTGAGCACATTTTGCACCACAGACTATACTGATAATTTTAGGGCCTGAATGCTTACTTTGCTGCAATGAAATTTCATACCGGTGTCTGCTGTAACGGGAGTGCCCTGTACACTTTACTGAGAACCCAGGAGAAAAGTCCTTCAGTGTGCCCGGTACATCTTAAAGACTGTATTCTCTTCCCCCCCCCCCCCCCCCCCAAAAAAAAAAAAAAAGAAAAAGAAAAAAGAAAAACAGAAAGAAGATGTCTCCAATTAAGTATCAGTACTAGGAATGTTAAATTTTGAAGTTCATTTCCCATTAGTAGAATAGACTCGTGTACAACATACAGTGCACATACAGCACAGTGGTTGAATTTTTGCATACATAAATGTATTTTGCAAGTTTACCAACATTTGCGAATTGAACAAAACACCAATACATTGCCTCCTATGACACAAATGAAATGTACATCTCCTCCAAGGCGGGAAACACATAATTTTGCATCTGGAAGAGGGATAAAATTCTTGTTCAAGAAAAATTTCTTGTTCACTGTGATTCTCCAACACAAATTTACCCATTTACCTTACATGTCCTGATTTTGCAATATACCATGCTTGCAGAAAAAACATCAAAAACCTACAAAAACACATGGCTGGCATATACAGTAAATCAAAACTATAAGGTCATTCCTGGTCTTCTCCAAACCTTTCACTTACATGCATTTGCTACTTCAAAATCATGCCACAAAGAAATGAAAATGAAACATTGAGTAGTCCTAGTCTTCACAAAAAAAGTCTTATCACACTGACGTAATAAGTAAATGTTGATGAAGATAAAGTAACAATACCTGATCTTCTGAAATAACATTTATCTCCCCAGACAGCTTGTGACAATGCAAAATCTGAGAATTGAAAAGTAAAAATAAAACCTGTGGCCCGTTGCATAAAACTTACCATTGAATTTCAATGGTAACTACCGTCAAAATTAGGCGTCACAGCCAATCAGCATCAAGGATTATAAAATTTACCGCTAATTTGAAGACTTACTGCTAGAAAGGAGCAGTAAGTCCAGCGGTAAGAGTTTTATGCAACAGGGCCCTGGTTGAAATATAAGATCACCTGCAAAAATATCTTTCCACTACACGTGGCAATATCAAGTAATAACTATTCTGAATTTAAGAGCCATTAATTTTCTTCTCTCAACACAAATAGCTCTACATATATTTTCATTTAGTGAATCAGCATTAAAATGGAAGTTCTGGAAGATAACAGAGAAGGAACACATCAAGTCATGCTCATCAAAAATCAAAAGCATGCTGCATCCCTTTGTAATTCATTAACATAAATCTATTTCTGGTTAGTGGAACATAGTCTGTGTGAAGTACAAAGTGTGGACATGGCGAAAGGCTAACTTTATGTTACAACTTATGTCTTGATAGATTGGCTACAGTGCTGGATAGGTAGGGCAGCTTAACTCATGGGGGGGCGGGGGGGGGGGGGGGGGGGGGTTTGCATGGCATGGATATCTATATGCAGCCATATAATTTCTGTGTATATGTACAGTTCGACCTCGATTATCCGGCCTCCTTTCATCCGGAAATCTCTATTATCCGGACGCGTTCACCCAGTGGAGAACTTTTTTTTTTCATCCAAAAATTGAGAAAAAACCGTGACTTTAACATCTTTTCATGGATCTATTTCACTAATTTCATAAGATGTGCATGATAGGTTTCTCAATATCTAACGAGGTAAAACATGTATGATTTTCAGATAAAGATATACTCTATTTTTTTGAAGAAGGGACTACAATTTTGCACAGGCTAGCATAGATTACACCACCGTTGCGGGGTACGCTACCTGCCTATATAGCTGCCAGTGCACTGGGACGGCAGCTTGGACGGCAGCTATGTACATTAACATTGTGTCTCCCATATCCGGCCAATTCGCTTATCCGGATGAGCGCCGGTCCCGACATGGCTGGATAATCGAGGTCGAACTGTACAATGTATGTGTGTGTTTGTATGTGTGCAAAAGCCTTGTCAAAATATCAACCTGTGGGCAGACTAATAACCACTTCACAGCAGATTTGGTTGTAGGAGTAATGAGTGTATGTGTGTGGGCAGATTTATCATCGTATGCCCAAATACACTTACATATCCTTCATTCTCTTGTGTATGACAATTCACAAAGTCTTGGCTAACATTAATACTAATCATATTCTTGTGTAAATGCACTGGCCAAGCAATTTATTATTTTTTTTCATGCACTGTGTAGGCCTACACACTTGTGCACACAATGGATGGTAAGACAATTTGTCATAATTTGAAATCAACAAGCATTGATCACGCAGTGCCAAATATAACCTACTCATGCTTGATGACAGATATTGCATTCAAACATTTTGTAACAATTGTTCTCTCTTGTGACGTCACAACCTGAGATAAACCTGACTTAACTGTCACATGTTCACAATTGTCCTCCTAAACATACCATAGGCGGCATGAGATCACTAAAAAGCATATAGACCGTACTGTACCATGCCAGAGTGGCAAGCGCTCTGTGGAAAAAGCGTATTTCACAAGTTATTTTTCGCTGTGACTCAGGAGGGTCATATGTTAAGTCACGATAGGGTCATGCATCTGGCACGCCCATGCTACAGGCGTCCCGAACAAAGAGAGTCGACTCTTTGTAATATGACGTACTGTGTGTTTAACACATTCCTCTTGTGCCGACTTCTGCTTTGATACACTTTGGACCTGTTTGCATGGGAGCGCTCCGTGGCAAAGTACCGTATGGTATAGTACGCTTTTAGAGCACATTGGAAAGTGATCTACTTTTGGCACGATACAGTACCATTCGGTACACTTTGAGAGCAGTCCAAGCACTCCTCTGTTACAGGTACGGTACGGAATGCTTCAGGAGAGTGCTTGCACGCATCCAGAGGCCCCAAAAATTCAAGGAAGTGTATGCTTCAAGTACAATGTCAGCTTTCTACAGAGCCAACCTGTCTACAATGGTCACTTTTTCCATTCCCCTTACAAGAGACCACTGTAAACAGGGTATGACTTCATTTCAGCATAATATATACCAGGTATTGGGGTTTTTTTCCCCGCAATTGCTCCTTTGGTAGACAAAAAAAAAAAATACCGTAGAGTTCAAATTTGAAAATACTTGAATGAGGCTAAAGTCATAGCAAGATAAACCATTTAGACAATCAGTGTATGCTTCCAGGATAATGTCAGCTTTCTACAGAGCCAACCTGTCTACAATGGTCACTTTTTCCATTCCCCTTACAAGAGACCACTGTAAACAGGGTATGACTTCATTCCAGCATAATATATACCAGGTATTGGGTTTTTTTCCCCGCAATTGCTCCTTTGGTAGACAAAAAAAAAAAAAAAAATACTGTAGAGTTCAAATTTGAAAATACTTGAATGAGGCTAAAATCATAGCAAGATAAACCATTTAGACAATCAGTGTATGCTTCCAGGATAATGTCAGCTTTCTACAGAGCAAACCTGTCTACAATGGTCACTTTTTCCATTCCCCTTACAAGAGACCACTGTAAACAGGGTATGACTTCATTCCAGCATAATATATACCAGGTATTGGGGTTTTTTTTCCCCACAATTGCTCCTTTGGTAGACAAAAAAAAAAATACTGTAGAGTTCAAATTTGAAAATACTTGAATGAGGCTAAAATCATAGCAAGATAAACCATTTAGACAATCAACCACAATCAAATAAATACAATTCACTGAACATACACATTAAGGAAAACTGATAACATACAATTGACCACAGCATGCAGTACTTATATTTTCAATAAGTAAACACCAAATGAAGAGAGATGAGATGCTATATTGCCTTTAAAAACTTTTCAAAAAGCAAGGAAAGCAATAATAGTCAAACCTGCCTTAGCGGCCACCTGTCTAAGTCCCCAGCCATATACAGCCACCAAGCAATCCCCCCTCCCCACGAATAGAAAGGCCATGCTAAAGGCCTTGTATATAATGGCCACTTTCTTCATCTCCCTTGGGTGGCCGCTACAGAGAGGTTTGACTGTATTCGATGCAAATCAAGGTGCAATACACATGACTACAGTGTATGTTGTATGCCTTGCATCCCAACAGCAATATCTCAGTATGGAAATAGACAAATATTCCTTCACTTCAATAACTAAAAAGCAATACACCACTACAGTTGATATCTGCATACAGGCAATTTGGCCACGTATCCACTACTGACTGTAATAAAGGTGAGTTCACAATCAAAAATAATTTTTATTGGTGCATGCTATCATGCACACTCCTCTATAACTGTAACAAATGTCTACCAGTAAAATGAGTGACTTGCTCAAAAGTAATATTATATCTATAAAAAAAATTAAAACTCATCTGAAATTAGCGTCACAAGCCCCTTTTCCTCCTCAGAGGCATTGCATAAAATCTGTAATCAATCTTTAGTCTTGCAATTAATTGCAAATTTGCAGTCGATTGCTAGCTTGCCTCTTGCAGCAGAAAGTTGCAATTGCAATTGATTGCAGGTTACGTCTGATTCATCAAATGCAAAATACACTACTGATATTTACAATCAATTGTAACTCGCCTTCCTTGTAACTCCTTCTTAGTCTGAATAATCTATCTAATGTGAAATGGGTGTAACTTTCAGGCAGTTAAAGCAGACTATACGATAGTGTTGCATACCGTCTGACAGTCATTGATGATTGTGAGACTGAGCAGTGTGCTCAGCTGTGCAACAAGCAACATATCACAAATGTAAATTGCAGCAATAAATACTGACATACAGTCAGTCATTTGGCTTACAGCTTTTCTGGAGGTCAGAGATTGAGCTTTGTTTATGTAATAGTGAAATGATGAGACTGTCTGTTCAACAACACACTTTAATCTCCTGCATTACTTTATGGGACGAAATAGGAGGGTTATGAATCTGTAAAAACCTTTTAAGCCCCTCACCTGTAGCGCCATAAATAACTGCATTGGGTCTCAATATCATTTACAGTACCTACTAGTTGTTTGTCAAATGGAAATATATATAGGGGTACGGGAAAACCTACAAATAGCAAGAGGGATAAATAACTTTCCGTGTAATGGCATCGGCGGCGAACTTTTAAAAAAGCCATTCTACTTTCCACAAAAGTAGAGTATTTGAGTGGAATTCCACATCTAAATCAATTGTCTTTTGTGATGATGCCTTATTTTCATAAACTAAATTTCTCATGCCTATATTTATGCTGGTACTTAATGCTAAGTGAAGACTGAGATACTGTCTCAGGCAAAAAGAGAGCTCATTTCTTCATAAAAATAGTGAAGTCATGCTGCAGAATGAGCGTTGATGACTTCAAAGAATACTCGCACATGGAATATGAAAATGTCCAATCATCAATTGAGCATCATGTACCAAGTGTCATGTCTAGTACATTGCCAACTAGAAAATGAATGCTTGCATCGTAATTCTGATAACAAATTGAACATATCTAGAGATGTATGAGTATGCAATGTGTGATGAAATCTCCACTTTTTTTTCAATCAGTCATTGTCTATGACAATATCAATAATCATTCATTTCAAAGAGAAGAAAGCATGATTTCATTGGTGTAAATGTCTAGAATTGTGGTTATTCCCCTTATGACAATGCCGACAATCAATAAAATTGGTATTATTCTCACTGGCAGTTTGGAAAAGTAATGGGTGTGATATAATCCTATCATGAACCTTTGACCCGTTCAGGACGGACTGATTTTGCTACAACACGCATTTCCCACAGACACCTGCCCAAGTACACTCGGGACTCATCTTCAACGGGTTAATGAACAAATCACAGCTTTTCTTCTTTTTTTTTTCCTCTTCAGCTTTTTGCAATTTCCAGGTGCAAAAAATTAAACAACAACAAAAAATGACCTAAAAACTCCAACATTTCCTTAAGCACACAAATCCATTGCAGGTGTAGGGATAATGCTATCTTCACCTTGATCATGATGCCTTGATGGTGCGTGATCTTATCTTCCCAAGGTAACGGGCATAAGGATTTATGTAACAGCTACCACAATCAGAGTGTGGTGAACTGTTGCGTCTGCCTTGGGAGTCTTATCAGGGACTCTGCTTCATTAAAACCTCACACCATACCAGAGGATATGAATCCCACGTTTGAAACTCTCACTATGACCTCCGAAAATTAAATCATGACGTATGTGTGCATCCTCCTTCTCCTACTGGCCCCGCCTACTTCCCTGATCTCATGTTTATTCATGATGTATTTGCATGTGATTTCCATATCTTTAGTGATATCTACTGACTCATTTGGGTACACTGAGGCACAGTGCACGTAGATAGCCGGCTGGAGGACATTGGTTGCCTGGCAACAGCCTGATCTTAGGATCAAATTCCTCTCAATAGCTGCACAGTCAAACCACTGGACAGTGGTACCGCTCTGTCCAATGGCTTTGAACTACTTAGAAACTACAGCCATCATATTCTCACATTGGGCATTCATCCAAGGAAGTTACAAAAACAGTGAGATGCTGGTGAGTATTGCCTCAATCATGAAAAATATTTTCTTGACTCATTCGCATTGCTATTGTAATCTCAAGTTTCAATACAAACTGGCCATTTCTGTAAGTATGCATTCAGTGTATCAAATAGTGTGGAAAAAATTGATAATGAAAGTATCCAATTACTTCTAAACATGGTCTTTCAAAACTTCAGGTCAGAGCGTTCAGCCTGCTTTTTAGGGGGTTTCTTTACAAAAATAAAGTTCTCGAGCAGAACGCGACCCTATAATCTTTTACTTTTGTTGTTTTCTACTGTCCATTCTTGTCATCAACGATTCTCTTCTCCTCCAGTTCCACAATATAAAAAGAGCAAATTGTGGTTTACCAAAATTTACCTCCACTTTTTTTCCTTCACAGCATCCCAACTTTTCTGTTTTATGAATTTGATGTACGATAGACAAATTAGTTCTTCAGCATACCACTGCAGCAGCTTTTAAGCCACTGAGAACAAGTTGATTCTGCTACAACATACTTTACCCATAGACATCTGCCCAAGTATCCTCGGGACTCGTCTTCAATGGGTTAAGCTCTTGGTGATACTCATTGTCTTGTGTCTTCAATTTGGGTTTTTTTTTCCTTTCGTTGTTTTAAAGCCACGAGCAGAAAAATGATGAGGGAAGAACCTGGGCTGCGTCTACTCTTCGTCATCACTCTCCTCATCGTCTGTGGTGTAATCTGACACGGCGCTGTCTTCGGCCTCATCCTCCTTGTCGTCATCAGAGATGTCCCACTGCGGGTGGTTCTCTTCGATCTTCTTGGCTTCCTTTACGTCAACCTAGTTCAAAAAAATGTCACTGAATTGTCAATTCAGTTCAATTCAATTCATTTCAATTCAATTCAATTCAATTCATGCTTATTTTGCGTCAAATCAAAGCAATAAAACAATAGAATAAGAATACATGCTTCGTGAAGCACCTTTGGATACTCTCAACTATGTCTTTGCGGCTCTGCTCAATATTATTGACTTCTCTTTCAAATTACTTAAAATATCAGCTGGGTGATATACTTAACACGTCACTCTGACACTTACAAATTTTCTCCCAGTAATTAATGCCAACACAGCAAACTTATTCATCAACTACCGGTATTCATCATATTTCTCTCATAAAATGGAAAGAGGAGTTGTTCCACATTATAACTTGGAATTATTAAAGATATTCATAGATGATGTTCACTGCCAATTTTTAAAGAAGTCCACAACAAGTGTTGTGTATAGTTTACTGTAAAAGTGGACATTTTTGCAGTGTTAAAATTTTTGCGCACTTAGCGCAACCCAAAACTAGTGCGAAAATGAAACCCCACGAATATTTTTGTTTGCCATATAGTCCAGTAGTTGATGTCTGGATTCCACAGAATTAAAAACAGGCAAAACTGTTCTTACCAGGCTGAGCGCAAAAAATTAGTCACATGAAAATATCCACTTTTACAATACGTTTAGAGAAAAAGTATATACCTTACAAAGGACAGAAGGGAACAATCTCACCTTAATGGTCTTGATGAGGTCGAGGTCCAGATAGGAATCTGATCTGACACAGAGGGAGAAGTGATAGCTACCCTTTGCTGGGGCTCTGAATTGAAGCTGGACCTGATTCCAATGGAGCACAAAGAGAGGAGAATGAAACTTGGCTGCTCCTTTAATACAGTGAGCCTGGGGTGGTGTGCAACAAACTGGTATTCGTCTACTCATAGTGTATTTTCCTATATCTATTATGCATTGGAGTCTGCCTGCGTTAAAGGCGTAATTCACCTTTTGCAGATGACATAAAAATCAAGCATTAGTGCTTCAAAATATTTGTAACATGTAAGTTAGGGGTAGAAACAACCAATGTAAAGATTTGAACCAGTACAAATGATGTTAAGTATTGTAAAATATACAAAATGTGAACAATAGTCATAATAGAAATGTTTTCCGACTAAACCATATACAATTATGGTTTAATGTGAAAAATGGTGAAGTCTCCTTATATTTCAGGCTTTATTGTAAAAATCTTATATGGTAGGATGTTTTGTGATACAACTGACCTACACATAAGCATCAGTTGTGATATCTTGAACATATTTTAATTCACTGCTCCCAAAGGTAAATATGACCTTTGAGGGAAAGTTGCACTGTCACATTACAGAAAACAAAGATATACACACTGACACAGACCAACAAATAAACATCTACTATACTTTATCTATTTCACCACATCAACTTTGGAATATGTTAGTGATTTGAGAAATCCACCTGCACATTCCTGAACATGCCCTTGGAATGGCATACATGGAAACACATACAAATGTCACAGAAAGGAGCAAAACAGATATTGCTGTATGCATTCGAACCTGCCCCGAATTCAAACTCAAGTGGTCTGATAAGAACTTCAAACAAATAATTTACCATATCAGTTACTTTTCATCACATATTCATGATGTTAATATCAGTCTAATTACAATGCAGTGCAGTCATTACCGAAAAGAAAAGGAAAGGAAAAAAAAAAGGTAGAAAATGTTAAAGGGGATGGCTAGTAACTGATCGGTGGGAATCAGTGGGAATGCTGGGAGATGATTGTTCCAATTCTTGTGGGATTCATTTAAGAGTACATTATATATCTATTGTTGTGTGAAAATGATTTGCTTCAGAATGGTCTCATTTTCAAGTAATGTGCAGTTCAATGTTTCCAGGTTAGCATGCCTGTACAGTAACGGGGCGATCGTTAACAGTTAACGAATATGAGACCATTCTGAAGCAAATAATTTACACACAACAATAGATGTATAATGTACTCTCAAATGAATCCACAAGAATTGGAACACTCATCCCTCAGCATTCCCACTGAATCCCACCGATCAGTTACTGGCCATCCCCTTTAAATTGTGAAAACAAGGTATCACCATCTCTAAAGCTTCCGTTGTAGAAGGTCTCGTGTCAGAGAGGATCTTTTCTACTTACCTCCTTCTCTACTTTAAGGTCGTAGACCATGGTTGGAGCTGTCACTAGCTTGTGTGACTTCCTGTCTGAGAGGTATACCCACCACCATTCATGTTTCACCTGCATCGAACAGAAATAAATAAAAAATCAATAAAGAAATAAAAAATCATTTAAAGGCATAATCTATCATTTGCAGATGAAACAAAAACCCAGCTGTAGATGTTCTAAAATCTGAGTTAGGGATAAAAACAACCAAAGTAAAAATTTGAATCAGTGCAATCAATATTAAGTATTGTTGAATGTACAAAATGTGAACAACAGTTATAATAAAATTGTTTCTAGAACAAACCATCTACAGTTATGGTTTATTGAGCAAAATTGTGATATCTCCTTATATTATTTTTAGGCTTTATTGCAAATTTTTTATATGGCAGGATGTTTTGTGATACAAATGACCTAAACATATGCATCAAATGTGATATCTCAAACATTTTATATCACTGCTCCCAATTATAAACAATACCTTTAAAATCACCACAGCAGTAATATGGACACATTTGAGCCGACAAAAATTACCATCAAAACAGTCACACATTACTATCTCAGAAGAAACAAAACAAAGGGCTCAGATGATAGAGAATTTATTACTCTACCTTAGGAAATGCAAACAATAAATTATTTTTAAAAATCATAATGCAATGATGCAGTACAAACTACAAAATATGCTCTCTGGAACTTGATGGGATACTTCGGAAAAATTACAGTTTTGCTACAAATTTGTATGTGAGTTCCAAAATAAAACACCTCCAATGACCCATAGTGCTGCCCATCAGCAAACCATTGTCAAGATTTGTTTGTCTCTTGTTTGCAGCATCTGTGTGTTTACCTCAGGAAAGTAGGGAGAGTGAACCTCATGCGATTCTTTGCTGATACCCTCGAGCACTTTCTCCTTCCGGGTCAGACCGGACTGCAGCTCCTCCCACTCCTCCTCATCCTCTCCTCCTTCGTCCACCAGGGGCTCCTCATCACTGCTGCCATGGCAACAAGAATGATGGACAACAGAAGTGACAATAGTACCAAGTTGCAGAATGAGAATGAGAAGGAGTACAATCAAGATCATGCCAAGTTTATATGGCATGACCCTATAAACTTGTAGTCTTTTGCAAACGCCCTCTCACTGTATGGTGGTGAGTGAATGGGGGCAAATGAAGCGAGCTCAGCTGAGTTGGACAGCGCGAGGGCCTTTTGAGATCTGATTCGCATCCCTATGCTAGCCCTCTGAATTACCATCTTTTGCTCCCCAAATTGGGGAAAATTCACCAATCAGTGTGTCTGCCTGCCCGAGCCCGATTTGCATACGGCGAATGCATGCCACAGACCTCCACGGGTGGTCAGTGATGCATGTGAACAGCCCAGACGACGCCAAGATGCGTGGATGTGGGGAGCACGCCATTCCATTGGTTGACTGGAACCCATTAGTATGACTATTCAGTAGGGTTCATGTGTAGTAATAAACAATAATGTGCGAAGCAGATCTCAAAAGGCATTATAGAATGGGTAGTGAGAATCCTGCGATCTGATTGGTCGAGAGCTATGTGTTAATTTTTACTGACCGCACGCTGAGTCACAGTGGTAAACATGTTATCGCGCACTTGTAGCAAGAGTACGCGTACTTGCAACAAAGGTTCGCGCACTAAGCAAGCGTTCGCGCACTCAGGTTGGCCATGCGTCCAGTAAAAACTAATGCACAGCTGGCAGTGCGTCCAGTAAAAACTGATGCATGCTCGTTTACGGCAAGCCAAAATGAAATGCATCCAGTAATTTTGTCATTGGGTAACACGATAGAAAAATGGGTTTTTGACAAGAAAATTACCCATTCTATAAATCAGATGACGCACATGTCTTTTCATTTGTCAGTCGGAATATAGTGTGCATGCGGTAACTATGGAATTTAGTCTAAACCCACTCGGCTTCGCCTCGTGGGTTAAGCATTCCATAGTTACCTTATGCACACAATCCCGACTGAGGCACTCAGACCTGTGCGTCATTTGTATACTAGCACTGTCACGCTCGCTTTGATTGCTCATTATAGCCGTCATACAGCGAGAGGGCCTTGACAAAAGGCTAATAGACTTGGGATCTAGGAAATACATAAGTGCATCAGATACACCCTATTCTTTGCTGCAGTCAAAGATGATGATAATGAGGATGGTGGCAGTGGATATAGTGATAGAAAGCTAAATGATAATAGCAATGAAGATGATGACAACAGTGCAGGTGATTGCAAATACAAAAGTAAAGGATGATGATGATTGTGACGGGGATAATGATGGTAATGATGATGATGATGATAAAAGCCAAATTGGCAGCTAGGTTTGCTTGAAATTTTACTGATGGTAGAAGTGATAATAGTGGTGTGAAAGCAACAAGGAGGCTTTTAATATTCTAAACAAATCAATGAGCTGATGATAGCAGTGAAAATGACGAAGATGATGGTGACGATGATGATGGAGATGATGGTGGTGGTGTGGATAATGATAGTTATACTATTGCACACAACATATCTGATGATGCTCAATGTTCATGATGATGGAGGCAAGAAGTCTGTTGACAGCCTGGACTGACCTTCCAGAATGCTGGCTGCCTTCCTCAGCACTGTCATCCCCACTCATTTGGGCTGCATCTTGGTCGACCTGCCCATCAGACACGAGGAACAAATTTTTGGAAAATCACAAGTACAAGTACAAACAATTCTCGGTATCACCAATGCTCAGAAGATGCTAAAAAGCACTGTCACAGATGCACTATGGGAGTTCTCGGTGCCATGTCGCTTCCAGTAGTCTTGCATGTGTCTTAGTTCCCTTGCAATTCAACGCAATTTTTGTCCGTTTTTCTTTCATTGCTGCATTTTTCTTCGCTTAGAATTCAACTACAAAGAATCAAAAATTTCATAAAATGCTGCTCTGCACACAGCACCTAGGTATTGGCGATACTGAGAAGTTTCATCCCAATCCATTAACTACTTTTTGAGTTATTTTGCACACGGACAAACTAACTAACTAACAAACCAACGGTAACGAAAACATAACCTCCTCCCTTGGCGGAGGTAATAATCCAATTCAAATATACAAGGAGCACAATGGCATATTAACATTCTCTTCTGGGCATCACTGACAACTGAAAAGGCAATTGAAGGCAATTGTTGAATTTATGCCCCTCATTTCAACCCATCAAACTTGAATATTCATCAAATGAGGTATATACTGGCAAAATAATGCGTAAAAAATCCTTACCGGCACCACTTCCATTGGGTCGTTGCTGGCACCATCTCCGTGGGACGTGCTGTTTGCAGTGAGAGTGGCTACTTTGGTCGCTGCCTTTTTCTGTTGCTGCTGTTGTTGTTGTTTCTTGGGCTTGGGTTTGTTGCCCGCGTTGCCGCCACCACCTTTGCTCTTCTTCTTCTTTTGCTGTTTCTCCCACGCTTTATGCTTGTTTTTGCTTGCCGCTGGTGAATCCTGACACAAAAGAGTGGTATTACATGAATCAGAAATTCCGGTGATGTTACAATGGATGAATAGTAAAATGTGAGTGATTGTCAAAAGCCAAAATGCATAGCCATTGACAATTACAATTTGAACATTTGTATCATCATCACCTCGGAGAGAAATCCAATCTTAACCTGCATTTCTTGACTTAAAGTTTGAATTCTCATGGTCAGGTATACGTCACTTCTCGTGTAAGTGGAGCAAAACAAATAGCTTGCCTATACCAAGGTAGCCTGTACAGTATTCATGTGCAGAGCTGAAGTGTGAGTTGGTGTAAATGCTGTGCATGCACAAGCATATCTGCATTCAGTGCATGAATCTACATGGTGATACAGACGACATGGTGTCGGCATTACAAATCCTTGATCTACCAATCTTTTACATTATTTATCAGAACCATTTCTATTTGAAATAGAAATTGGCTATAGACCATATCTGACAGTTTCATGGAATTTCAAAGCCAAATATGGAAGACATGAAAATAATGTCATCTCAAAAATATGCGAATGGTGGGTGTATTTCCACTCCAGTCACTACTAAATGTTCCGATGTCTGACCATGAGAATACACCCCCTTTTTTTCTTTTTTCTTTTTGTGGAAATGTCAAGTGGCATTAATGTGCACAAAAGCCTACTGATCAATCAAACTTTCCAGAAATTCTGCTGTAGAAATAATCCTCTTGTCCTCATTTATTTGGCAACTCTCAAATTAAGTGTGCACATTCATCTTACATTGGAGAAAGAACAGATGAAATATCAAATCTGCACAAAATCAAAAAACAAAATACAAACATTTCACGAAGTATAAACAGAAGCGTTTACATTGACCTTCCCAAAAGTTTGGCCAAATTTTTACAGGACTACTTTATAGAAATTTGATGATTTAAAGGTTTCTGAAACTTCTGCACAACAATGTAAACAATGACATTTGACCAAAGGTGGACTCCAATGAAAGATACATTTTTATTCTGCATCATGAAATGGTAGCAATGAATGATAATTAAAAAAAAAATCAAATCACAGAAATATGGTTTCTTTACATGAAAGGCTAAAGGAATGGTATAGTTTTGATTGAGATGGGGCTTTAGGTTTCCAACTTTTTTTGTGTGCAAAAAGTTGAAGTTTGAATTCCCCTGTCAACCAATACTTTACCAACCCTTTAATACAGAATCATTACCCCAAAATTCCACTGGCAACACCCATAAAACACTTCATTGACAGTGCTCTAATGACTGAAGTGTGGACTCACCTTTTCCTCTGACTTTAATTCCTCCAGATCATCTTTGGCCTCGATGACCATTCCACTACTGTTCAGATCACCATCTGATGATATCTGGGGAAGAAGAATTATGCCATTTCTAACATGGTCTTGGCAAGTTAATGGTGCTCTGTGACATATGCGGATCTAAAAAAATTGTACATGCCAACTTAAATTCATACTGCAAGGCTAGTTTACACTATGCCACCACATTGTTCATTTTTTTTTACTCAGTAAGTGACATCTCATTATCATGATTATGACCATCTTCTTCATCATCATCACCATCATCATCATCATCATCACCACCGTCATCAACATCATCATCATTTACTGTTATTTTTCCCAATCCAAAGTTACGAGGTTAGAGTTTACTATTGTAAAGCATGAAGTCTTGATGATTAGCAAAGGCACCTGTGCAAGGATCTTTATATTTCTATTTTTTTTCTATAATGTGGCATCCACTGCTGATAGTCTTTTAGTAGACAAAATGATCTGCCAAAACTCCAGCCTATCAATGGCAGAATGACTGATACCTGACATGCACAGACACACATACACACACATCTCAATAGTAACAACAAAACCTCAGTAGCAATCTTCCTTGATTCCTAACGTTTCTCACCGTGAAGGTGTCCCTCTTTAGGTAGACTGTCGCTGTGACAAAGGCGCCCTCTGTGACAGTCGTCTTGTCGTCATCATCAACGACTGAAAGGCGAAAGAATATTTGGAGTCCATGATAGAACGAGCGAAACTCAACTGGCAAATCCTGTACATGTATGCATAAAAAGTGAATCACCTTTCTCTCTCTTTGCTTAGATTTATGATAACAGTCTTCTAGCTAGCAGTGTCATAATATCTACCTTTTATAAACCATGTCAAATTAAATGAGATACACTGCACAGGATGATTAAAACATCATTGAGACCAGGAGATGTTAGGGTTAACACAAATAAAAATACAAAGCAGGACTAGTTTAGGGTGACAGCATTCTGCCACATTTATTCAAAATTAAAGGGATCATATAGTTTCGGTTGAGAACTAACTTGAGGCTTCTAATATTTTTGGTGAGATACTGAGAAATCTTTTATGCAATATAAAAGAATGCGTAATTCCGAGAGAAATTCAACATTTACTTGATTAATTTTTTTTTTTGAATTCCAAATTGCCATTCCAAAACCGATTTTCATCAAATAAACTTTGAATTCCTTTAAGAATGATATGGTATGTACTATTTCATAAGTGGTTTCTTGGTATCTCAAAAAAGTTAAAGGCCCATTTCTTATCTCCACCAACACTATATCATCCCTTTAAGGTGTTCTTCATAGTGTTTGAATATATCACTGACGAACCTTCAAGCTTGATATCTGCATCCATGAGGGGCAAGGTGGCGCAAACATTTAAGACATCTTGGTACTGTCTCTCATCTAGATGTCTCAGGATGTACCTGGTATAGATAAAAACTTAATTATTACTCACTCTTGGAAAAAAAAAAATTGATAAGAATGAAATATCACAATGCAAGACATGACAGACCGATTCCTGCAAGCAATATGTCAGTACAAAAGGAATCAGTGCAACATTTGTATATGTGCATGGAACGTTAGCTTTAATATTCAACATGAAGGTATAAGACGGACTTATCCTTTCAAAGTTTAAAACTCCTGAATATAACAGAAATTGTGCTACATCCATGACATCCTACAATCAAAACCAAATATCAAACACATTGCAAAGGGGCTGATGGTCCCTTCATGATATAGGATGTATGAGTAACAAAGTCACTCATACTGAAGTCTTGTATTGGAATGGATATCACACTGTACTTTTACTATTACATGTAATCACATGCATCAAAACCAAATTTAAGCTCTCCTATGTTATTATCTGACTGATTGAATAATACATATCTATTCACGACCATTTGACTTTAAAAAATGAACCCAAAATATGATGACTTTCGGAATATGTGAAACAATTCAAACACCATCCATTTCTGGCATAGTGCCTGCTCACTGGCTCTACAGATTCTTAATGCTGTCTGAAGCACATTCCAAGAAAACAAAATTCTTTCAAAAACCTTTTTAGCAATTGTGACACATATACCATTCTATACATATATTAGTGTCAATATAGGAGCATTACCTTTTGTCGCTGTCTTTTAGCTTGATAAACTGAGCTAAACTTTTGACATTTCTCTGCAAGAAAACATACAGACACAAAAGGTTAATCATATAATATGATTTAGAAAAGTATAAATGCATTAATTTCCATGTCACGTAAAAAGCAACAAGATAATGAGTATTATCAATCAAATTTTGCAAATTTCAGGCCACAAACAAATATCATACATGGAGATAACAATGTTTATTAACTATGGAATCTAAGAATCTAAGGTGAAAACTTCCGATCAAATGAAACAAATCTAATACACTACACAAAGACGTAAGATGCAAAAGCATATTACTGACAAGCAAACTGTCAGATTCATCAGATGAACAACCCCAACCCTCCTTGTGTGTTCGATCATATATTTTGACAATATCAACCTTGCAAAAGTTGTGTCTAACCCAAAATGAGAGAGAGAGAGAGAGAAAAAAAAACTTTAAAGGGAACATAGAGCCACAAGTAACACATAATTGGTATTTTGTTTTTTTCAAGGAGTATCCTGCAGGATCAGGGAGACTTGGCAGCTTTGTTGGTCCCACCCATAAAGATGCGTGGTTGTGACAGGTGGTTGCGTAGGTGGTTGGGATGGGAAGTATACTCACCCTCTTGGACTGGCATAGCCTGAGGGTCTCCTCTGTAAAGTGTGGAAGCTGCATGAGGGGCGACTTGTCCCACGTGGCCTGTACTATCATGGGACTGAGCTTCATGATGTGCTCTATCGTCTCCAGCCGAGGCTCTTTGGATGCTGTCAGGAGAAGGGGGGGGGGGGGAACATCAATGTAAATACAAAGATTGCAGTGTATGGGACTAAAGTATACATACAAAATGTACAATGTATGCATGTATAAACATAGCTGAATAGGCTGCCTCACTGCAAATGGTTTACAGTGATTTCTCTGCTATGTGCACTTCTTATGTGTTTCAATACAATATTTTTGTGGTGGGCATTTTTTTTTCTTTCTGCTGAAAAATAAGTTAAAATCAAGTCAATGCTACCTCAAATAAACTGCTACCTGATAAGCACCTTACAATGAGTAATGGTCTGTCCTGACTGATACTCACCATACCATTTCCCATACCTGCTTTAACTGTTTACTTTATAAATTTACGTTACTACAAGTACGGATCTGATGACAACTAAAGTCTTAATGGACTGTAACTCTCTTCAGTGCATGACATGATGATCACGCATCTGTCAATTATTCCAAACTTCATCAGTGACCACTTGCAAATTGGTCACAGCACCTTTATTTGTTTGTTGAGCTAAGACACACTAGTCATAATTCTGTAAGTACGGCTGTATTTTAAAAATACCTTCACCATAATGTGTAGCATCGCTTCTCTGAACAGGTAAGTATCCAAGTATCGAGATGTGATGCTCATTTCTCTATCAAGGCCACAAATTCCAAGAACAAAGACTTAAACCAATATAATGCATGATGATCATATGGCACCACATGGTTTGACAATTCTGATGGGACAAAATATGCTGGAGTACCACACTGCTGTTGTGCACAGAAACTACAGGTATAGAAGTAAAAAAAGGTTCACACAAAGTTTGTGTCCCTACACTACATCAGGTAAGGAAGATAAAAGAAAGTTGAAATCAGGGGTGTATAAATGTGCTTTGGGTAAGTTATCACTTTACACTGAAACCCTTTTACATCTGGACTCGACTGACTGCTTCTATACACTGGGCATAAGAATTAGAATCAAGGCCATGGTAATGGTACCATAAGTGGCATGACAAGTCATCACAAACTGGCACTGAATACAAGCATTGAACACAGGGTGAATTTGGGTCTAAGTCGATACTCCGACTAAAGCAGCTGTTAGGCATTCCAGTGGACTTGGCTGCAAACACGATAGCTAGTCTAGTCTGAGTGATAGGACATCACAGACACTCACGGTTTCCTCGATTGATTTTGTGCCACAGAATCAGCTGTGCCGCGGAGTTGACCATTTCTTGGATCAGCTGCGGACATTTCTTGACTATGAAGAGACGATCTGGAACAGCGAAATATTGAAGAACCAAAATTAATAACTCCCATGTATTTATACTACTGCTACAACAAAGAAAACCTTAACCGGTGCAAGATATATAAAAACAAAGTTTCTCTCTATAAAGAAAAACTCATAAAAGGATCATGAAGATAGATGTTGCAATTCTCCATCAATGATCACAGATTAGGCCTTCGAGTGACAGATTGAGCAAATAAGGGAGAACTCTTACTACTGTCAAGGCAAATTTCATGACGGTGTTGTAATATGCTCCGACCAATTATCAGAAAAGTTCTGCTGAATAAATCTAGGATGATTCTTATTGTAAGTATAAAAATGTAACAAAGAAAAAAAATTATGATAAAATAAAAGTGGTGAAAAAGACTGAACACAAATAAAACCAAAAGAAGGTGTGTATTACGCCACCCGTAGTTCCACAAAACCATGTGGAATAAGAAACCTCTTTCCCCCACGTTTCTATGTGCCTCACCTTGGTGCAGAGTTTTTGGTGGTAGTTCTGACCGAGCCAGGTGGGCATAGATGAGTGTTCTGACCTTCAGGCTGTACGGATAGCAGAAAGGGCGCTCCTTGTTTTTCAGACCAATGTCATTGGAGAACTCCCGTACAAGCTGCAGGAGGGATGAAGGACAAAACATTACCATATCGAGGACACCTGTTTGCTCATCATTCAAGTAATATAAGTAAATGTAAGTATGCACCACTACAGTACTGCTGTTTTTCTTTTTGTTCTATAGGAGAGGGGGATTGCTGTGAAAGCACAAACTTTGCATGCTTTTATTGAATAAAGTTTATGTAAATATTCATTATTTTGTTCTGTATCTAAATATGGAAAGGAACAGCATTAAGGGGTAAAATCATTAGAACAAAAAGATTATTCTGGCTGTTCATGTTGTTTACAGGAACATTTTATGACAAAATGAATAAGTTAGATTTCTAAGACCACAACTTTCACATATGCAAATGCTTTAACAAAGACTGTAAATGTAATATATTTTGCAGCGTTTCTGTTTTCCGTGAGTGGACTTACATTCCCAAAATTAACAACTCACAAAAATATTTCCCCCGTGGCACAAATGCGCTCTATATCATTGCTTAGGTTGAAAATTACTTATTTTTCCTCTGAAAAGAGAGAAAAAAATATGGCTCACTCTGTCATTGTGGTTCTAGACTGCAAATTCAATCCCTTGCAAGATTGCCTCGCAAGTCCATTTTCCCAACAAATAATATTTGCAAAATATATGGCATAGACAGTGCACTGATTACATTTTTTCTTTTCTCATTTTATTCTTGGAAACACCATAGGGGCCAACACCAGCCAGAGAGGAGAGTGAAAGGAAGGAAGGATGCCGAATGAAGCACTTCATACTCACCGGAGGAAGCTCCTCGTTGTCACTCGGTCGGTTGACCACCTCGCTGTTGTGACTTTTCTCAAACTCAAACGATCCCGACAGGATCATCAAGGCACCTGAAAACAGAGTTGAAAAACAAACAAACAGCATGTCATAGAGCTGTGGATCAATTAATGTACAATGTAACACTTTTTTTGTTCTCTCAAGGGTAACCAGCCCAAATATGGCTCAATCAAAGAGCTTATATACTGAGTAGGTACTAGAGGGCTAGCTTTCCATGCACCCAGTACAATCATTCTGTGTGCGCACGAGGAGACACAAGGCGGTAGGCTCATTCCTCATGCTAACACGCTAGCATACGAGCAACCGAGGAGCAGCCAAATCAAGAAGTGCATGCTTGCGTAAAAGTTCAAAAGTTCAAATACACACTGTTAAAATGTTACTTGAGCGCAAAGTCTGCCATTACTATGTGGGTATCATGTGCAGCACCGTGAAATCACAGATGTCTTCGTATAGTTTGCCCTACAGTGGTGGTCAGAAAAATCTCTTTGGGCTCAAAATATTTGACCTCCTTGATAGCCACACTCCCACTTTGTGCATGCTTCGGTAGATCAGTAGGGTGTAAACAACTACAATATCTTGCCAAAGATTATGTACTTAACAATAGAAAATATAAACATTGGGATATGAGAGACCAAACATTGTTACTTCTCAAATAGCTGTGATTGTGTGGACAAGTGAAGATGATTCCATGAGAAAACTATTGTCTGCCTTCAACTGATGTAATCTAGAGAGTTTGAGCGTCCTCACCGGTTCTGCTACCACAACACAGACAGAATACACACTCAAGCAATATTGTTGCTGGTTTGTCAACCAATGCTTGGTTCAAAGGTATGTATCTGCGTAGGCACTGAAAGACAGAGTAAGTTCAATTTGCAGACTTTCAAATACCAACATAACTTGCATGGATGGTTCCCATATCTTTCAAGTGCTGTTAAACCAGAAACATTTGTGAATTGGAGCTGACGACATTTTTTCACCTCATCAAACATTTATGAATTGCCGACCATGAAAAACAAATCACGAGTATAGTACTTTATTGTGTAAACAAAAACTTTTGTGTGCAGTTTACTTTTGCTAATAAGGGCTCCTCACAAAATTTGTGAAAGTTTCCGAATGCATGTCAAAAATTTCTGGTTTTACAGTACACTCTCTCCCATAAAAAACACATAAAACGTACACATACATACAAAAACTGACACACTGTATTTCTCATTAGTCACAGAATCTTCAACATCTCGGACAAATCCACTGGAGTCTGCTACTGATGTCAAGGGGTCTAGGGCAATGACCCCCTGGGCAATTACCCAAGAACCTTCCCCTGACCCTAACCCTAATCCTAAATCCTGAACCTAAACCTAAGCCAAACTGTAACCCTCAACGTAACCCTAAACCTAATCTTTAACCTTATCACCAACCAGTATTTGGCCGGGGGGGGGGGGGGGGGGGGGGGGTAATTGCCCTGATATGATATCAGCTTTCTATCAGTGTCATGATTGGGCACAAAAGTGAGGCAAGCGAGCGAGGAATGACAAAGGGGGATAACTCACGCTTGAGGTTCATGCACGGCGTCTTGTTGAGAAAGTGCATGAAGAGCTGAGTGGTGTCTATCAGAATCTCCACAGCCGTGTAGCGAATTGACCTGTACCACCATGTACCCTGTGAAGGAAAAGATAAAATGTTGGTTGATGAAAGGTGAAATACCAACTATCTATAAATTTCTCTTAAAAAGGGTAATAAAAAAAAAAGGAGTTTATGTATGTTGTTATCACAACTCGGGAGTATGAATATGCATGTATATGTCAGTGAATTGAACAAGACTAAAATGAAAAATTAACATATGTTATTGCTACCGGTAAAAGAAACAACTTAGATTCAAATTAGCTTTTGCGTTACTTAGAATTATCCAGGAACATTATAAGCTACACAGAACAAAACTTGATATGCATGTTCACTTTGAAAGAGGGAATGTTTATTGTTATGAAGGAGAAGACAGAGTAGAGTAGAGCTGCCAACATCTGTAGATGTATAACAAAGTGATGGAATAATAAAGGACAAATTCTGAAGGCACAAGTTCCATTTTGGTTCAAAATGTACAAAATGTAAAACATTAAGCATGCTTGGTCAAATATTGGGGAAAAAAATCGTTTCAAAATCACACTTTCTTATTTCGGGTGAAGCATAGACATTCTATATAATGTAGAAAAATACCAGTTTGCAGCTCTGAATCTGTATTGTAATTCCTTCTCATCATTTCCTTTCTGATACATACCACGGCTATAGGAAGAATCACCATGAATGCAATACCATATGCTGCCAAGACCTGTAAAACAACATGAAGGAATGCATTGCAGCATATTATAAAATGGGCTGTAGAATCTCTGCAATCTGACTGGTCAATTGTCATGCATTGATTTTTACTGCTCCACACTGAGCCATGCGTGCAGTAAAATCTGAACGCACGGCTCAAGTCTTGTATAGTGTTGTAGGTGTACTGGATGCATGATGGGAAAAAGGTTGTATATTGTGAATGTGCGGGCCCATTTTATAACACGAATGATGCACAGGTCTATTTCATGGATCAGTGAGAATTCGATGCTCTCATTTAACTTTGGAACAGTCTAAAACCCACTCGCTGTGCTCGTGGGTTTAAACCGTTCCAAAGTTAAACTCGCGCATCCAATTCTCACCGATCCACTCTGTCCTGTTTATCATCTGTACACTGATCACGAACTTTGTGTTAGGACATCTACCAAAATCAGTCTCACTTGGCAAACTTTTCTTTGTAGCAGACTATCTTCATTTGCAAATCCTTCTCATATATATCTACCGGTATTTAAGACTGACATTATACATTTGGGCTTAATTGAGAAACAGGACATATCTTTATCTTTTCGTTCAACTCTATTCATAATTATCATCAGGAAATAGATGAATGGTGGTAACTGAATATCAATGCAACTAAATAAAGAGTCAGATTTGAAGAAAGATTTGAGTGACAGGACACACATCAATAAAGCAGTTTATGCTAATGACATCACAGCAACACGATTGTGATACTATTAGCTGGAAAAAGAAAAAAGTGTAGTCCTATACGAACAGTAAAGAAAAGATGTACAAGGTTCAAAGTCTCTTCGCAGATTGAAAGTGATCAGCATATTTCAACATTAGATAGTACCACCCTCCTTTTCTTCTCGGGGGGGGGGGGGGGGGGGGGTGGAACAAGTTAATTTACTTTCAGTCTGTCTATTTTTGTTGACTGTCTGACTCACATGATACACTGACTATTATATAAAACTCACTAGTTTAGATTGCACTTTCATTTCCATATCTTTTTTGTTTGTTTGCTGTTGTTGTTCTTTTAAGGGGTATCATCTGAATTATCACTTTTGGGTATCAACATTTTGTCTTTTTGAGCAGGCATTCAAAAGGCAATATATAGGTTCTATGTGATGTCACAAATGGCTACATGAACATATTTGCTACTGTGGAGGCAAGGAAAATAAACTGGATGCAAGCTTACCCATACAGAATTATTTTGGTCAACAATCCACGCAGGAAGAGCAATACCAAATGTTGTTGCTGTGAAAGAAAAAGAAGGGAATTACATAACAAATGGTAGATCAGAGAGGGAGGGGAAGTGACATGAAGTAATAATATTTTAGAATGGTTATCATATCAGAAGAGGTATTTATGATGGTTTTGGCTGCGGCATATACATTACAAAGAGAAAACAACCTTACATTTGACATATGGATTTGACCTGGTTAGCATC
This sequence comes from Diadema antillarum, assembly GCF_040938485.1. Taxonomy (NCBI): domain Eukaryota; kingdom Metazoa; phylum Echinodermata; class Echinoidea; order Diadematoida; family Diadematidae; genus Diadema; species Diadema antillarum. Next base: position 3,704,952 of record NW_027270911.1, on the reverse strand, counting down.
TACAGGAATGACTATTTGTTGTTTTTGCTTGTTTATTTGGGTTTAGCTTTGTTTTTGCTATGGGTACCCATTTCCTACAACACATGAATGCTCAATATCCACCAACCTTCATTTGTCTCTGAATATTACTACAAGGCAGAATACCGGAGCCACAGAGGCAAGCTAAAATGTATAAAATGCTTCAATTATTCCTGAAGAAGATGTACTTTGTATAAAGCTGTATTGGCTAGAATGAAATGGGCTCATTCTCATAAACACAGCCAAGTCAAAGACAACGTTTGGATTTGCATACTTGACCACTAAAGAAGCTCTTCAGTGCTTATGAACTACTACATGATTAACGGCTTAAAGTCTCCTCCAAAGGACTAGGCAGTGAGGATAAAGTGCCTTGCCTAGGGGCACAACCACTGCTGCCAGGGGACTTGAACCAGGGACCTCCTGATTTAGAGTCTATGGTCTTAACCACTGAGCCACAAGGGCTCATCAGGTCAAATAGCCCACTGCTGGTTGACTGGGTAACCTAATAACTTAAGTTTGAGCACAAAATGACTAAGCCCTGGAACGGTAGATTCGAAATGACTGTCACTTCATTTCAGATGATATCATGTAGTATACAATAATTTTGTTACATGGACCAATTTTGGTCTTCAAAGGTGACTAACCTTGTCTGCCATCTGGGCTTCCATATTCTTCCCAGTTCTTCCTTGATTCTTCATCCGTTAAGCTGACACACACACACAAATAAAAAGGATATCAAAGGAAAAATATACATCACAATCTACAGACCATAACAGAACGCACTCATCTTAATGTTTGCAACCAGCATAGCAGACTAATTTTCAATACTGTCTACATGGCATATTTCATACATTTTGCGGATCACCTGGTATTTTTGAAATCAAAACCTGACTAAATTTCCATCCCTCAGAACACAAAGGAATTGCAAACTGTCTCCAAGGTGGGAAATCATTCAATTTCTCCTGAAAAAGGAATATATCAGTACTTACTGCAAAAACAGAAATATTTGCACAAACAATTTCTTTGCTCTTGGTCAGGCAAGATGAATTTTGTTAATGATTTTATGGATGGCCATGACAATGGAGCAAGCACTTCACACAGCTTGAGGCTGCCACAGCAATTAAGTGCTTGGGCAGCAGATCCACTGCTAAATGGTAATTCAACCACACCTACAATATTCATAAAACATACTATGATAGAGAGAAGTAGTACCCACCATGCCAATATGAACTACCATAAGAAGCAGTCAAAAGACTAATATAAAGATAAAGCAGATATTGAGGAAAAGAAAAGTGTTGTAGGGATACATCAGTACAGACTTACGCAGCGTGGGCTTTGGCGATCTTCATGAACATGTCTGCATCTCCGCCTTCCTTGTCAGGATGGAACATCTTGCTCAGCTTGCGATACTGCCTCTTGATCTCGGCTTCAGATGCCCCCTGCAGAGGTAATCAGGGTGGCACACGGTAAACAAGGAAAAGTAGAAATTACGCGGTGCGTAATATATGTCCCCGCCGGAAGTAGCATTTTGTAGCAAAATGTGCAATATAGGTAAAAAATCAAGGTCAAAGGTCAAAGAAGTCAAAGGTCAAAATTCTGTGTAAAAGTTTTGAAGCCCTCACCTAGTGCCATCACATAAAGCAAACGGAATCGAAATCGGGTTAGAAATGGCGAAGGAGTAGCATTTTATAGCAAAATGTACAATACAGGTCAAAAATCAAGGTCGAAGGTCAAAGAAGGCAAAGGTCAAAATTCTGTGTAAAGTTTTGAAGCCCTCACCTAGTGCCATCACATAAAGCAAACGGAATCGAAATCGGGTTAGAAATGGCGAAGGAGTAGCATTTTGTAGCCAATGTACAATACAGGTCAAAAATCAAGGTCAAAGGTCAAAGAAGGCAAAGGTCAAAATTCTGTGTAGAGGTTTTGAAGCCCTCACCTAGTGCCATCACATAAAGCAAACGGAATCGAAATCGGGTTAGAAATGGCGAAGGAGTAGCATTTTGTAGCAAAATGTACAATATAGGTCAAAAATCGAGGTCAAAGGTCAAAGAAGGCAAAGGTCAAAATTCTGTGTAGAGGTTTTGAAGCCCTCACCTAGTGCCATCACATAAAGCAAACGGAATCGAAATCGGATAGAAATGGCGAAGGAGTAGCATTTTGTAGCAAAATGTACAATATAGGTCAAAAATCAAGGTCAAAGGTCAAAGAAGGCAAAGGTCAAAATTCTGTGTAGAGGTTTTGAAGCCCTCACCTAGTGCCATCACATAAAGCAAACGGAATCGAAATCGGATAGAAATGGCGAAGGAGTAGCATTTTGTAGCAAAATGTACAATATAGCTCAAAAATCAAGGTCAAAGGTCAAAGAAGGCAAAGGTCAAAATTCTGTGTAGAAGTTTTGAAGCCCTCACCTAGTGCCATCATATAAAGCAAACGGAATCGAAATCGGGTTAGAAATGGCGAAGGAGTAGCATTTTGTAGCAAAATGTACAATATAGGTCAAAGGTCAAGGTCAAAGGTCACGACTGAAATTCTGTGTAGAAATTTCAAAGCTCCCATGTAGTGCTATCATATAAAGCAAACAGAATCAAAATTGGCTCATAAATGACAGAGAAGTAGCAAATTGAAGATTTTGATCACACACGGACGCACACACGGACACACGGACGGACGGACACACGGACGGACGGACGGACGGACGGACACACGGACACACACACGTACGGAGCCCGTTTCATAGTCCCCTGCTTGAACTCGTTCGGCGGGGGACAATTAAACCCCTTCTTTACACACTATCCATATCTAAGTCATGTCCATAATTCTACTTTTATTTTTTTCTACACATGATGCAAAGAACCAAGGTATTTCATTGGCAATTGGTCAATTCCCATCCCCCCCCCCCAAAAAAAAGAAAAAAAAAAAGAAAAAAAGGTATATGGTGCTTGATCTCAGCCTCATATGTCCCCTTGGGAAGTAATCAGGGTAGCACTAGATAATAGGTCAAACTCCCCATTTGCACACTACCCCAATCTTAATGCTTATTCAAAAACACAAAACAAAACAAAACAAAACATTGACTTTAATGAGAGTTAGACATTTTTCAGGTAGAATACTGTATGTCCAAGGGCCACTGGAAAGCCAATTATAGTACAAAGGGGATATTAGGAGGATTATTATCTCATCCATTTCTTTTGGCAAATGTTAGTTTCAGATCACCTGTGCTAATTGGCATATAAAGCCAGTAAGAAAAGGTGCCAATTGGTGAACAAAATACAGGCAATGTCAGTAACACAGAAGTATTTTTACATTCTTTGTCACATTCTCACAATTTATGAATGATTACATGAAAAAAGTCCAAGAACTCCTAAATCCAACAGCTTTTCTTACAATATGATCTTCATTTTTGAAATTGTTACCATAGTTTCACATTATGACTTTGTCAATTCAGTGGGCTGCAGATGTGCCATTTCATGAGAGTCTAGCATCCAGAGAAAGTGCAACTTTTGTGATGAATTCCTTTATCACTGACTGACATTTCACCAAGACAATTATGACAAAGATTCTGCCACATATTAACAAGGCCTTGATAGGACAGGAAGTTCACTGTGTGCGCAGCATGCAATACAACCGTAAGCTCTTACCCGGTCAACTTGCAAAATTTCGAAGGGATCATATTCAATGTGGTCCCTCTCCACTTGCGACGCTCTCAGAGCCAATAGAATAAAGACTGCCCATGCTATAATTAAGAATAGCCATCTGGAAAAAAAAACCAGAAAAAACAAAAGTCAACAGAGCAAGGTCACATTACTGCTTGTTTGAATTACATGTGTACATATAAATGCATAGAGTCTAGACATCTCAAAATTGCCTACAGAAACTACACATTACGTCGATAATAACTAGTTTTGTTTTGTTTTTTCTTTTTAATGAATGCAGGTTGTATTGTCTTTACTTCTTCTATACAGATAGCTTTAGCTGAAAGCAACAAATAACACAAAACACTTCTTGAATAACAAACAAAAAATGTCACAAACAATTTTAAATACAGACAAATCAGGTTATACAAACTACTTAAAGTGTCTTGTACCCAAGACAAAAATGCAGAGATCCTGCTATTAATGATTCTATGTTTCATGGATGTCATATTTACAGTGTAAATTCTCACCCTATTGAAGCTGACTCTAACAAATCAAGTAATATCAGCCAAACAGAACCTCTGTTATTCCTTTCATCTGATTTAATCATTTAGGATTTAATCGGATTCAATCATTCATGATATATTAATTGAAGCCAACAGTAAAGTCACTGTTTACTGAAATTATACAACAGAACACGGATCTCACAGTGTTACCTCAGTATGTTTTACATGCTGGGCAAGTGGGGCATACACACTTTTTGTACATGCTGGGCAAGTGGGGCATAAGATACAAAGAGGTTAAAGTTTCTTTCTTCCATGTTTGGCAAGGAAACATTCTGTATACCTCTTGCCTTCTTCATGGTGGTGTAACTTTTCATTTACACACACAATACACACACACACACTGACACAGATATACACACACACACGATAACAATTCCTCTCTCTTTCATATCTTTCTTTCTTTCTATCCCTCTCCCTCTTCCCTAATCTCCGCCTTCTATAGTCACTCACACAAACACACAAACTCATACACAAACACAGGCCCACATACAAGTGTTTGGCACTTCTTCCTACTACACTGAAGGACACTTGTATGCTCCTATCTCAAACTTGAATACTCGTGGCCTGACTGCTATGCAGTGCGCTTGGTGTAAAAAAGTGTACACTGTACTTCCTGTATTTCTCCCTTTTCAAGGATATACTGTACAGTACATGAATGTTGTTGTCTGAAGCTTCAAGAGCACAAATTGTAAAGACCTTTATTGACAAATATGGCAAAGACAGTTACTACATTTTAGGAAAAAATAAATATAAATAAGTTTTACTTATTTATACTTATAAGTTTTACTTATTTATATTTACTTATGTTATAAGCAACTGGTATTGCAGAGGATAGGTATCCCAATGGAAATTGATTCGGTGACTGCATTTGTACCTATTCACAGATCAAGAAAAAATATTACTGGAGATACATTGTAAGATACAATCAATTCTACAGACATGGATACAGACAGTCAGACAAATATAAATTGTAACACACTCTAAATTTCTTTCTTTCAATTGTATCCTTTGTGTGTGTGTGTGTGTGTGTGTGTGTGTGTGTGTGTGTGTGTGTGTGTGTGTGTGTGTGTGCATGTTTGTACTTGAAGAGATTGTTGTTAAAACCTAAATCTTTTACAGCCTGTATGTGTTGTAACATGTCTCCTTTAAAATCACTGTGTTGTGGGAAGAACAATTCTGCAACATTAGCTTCAAGTGGGTTTTTTTGTTTTTGTTTTTGGGACCACACACTAAACTTAAAAATCCACTTACTACCTTTCAAGTATTGTAGGACTTTTTGAGGTATGCATGCACATACAATACTTTTGATGACAGAAACTGAGATTGAATGAGGCCAAGATTATCAAAGCAAGAGTTTAAAACTAATAAGAACTGTCATGTTATGACGTACCAAGAACTACTGTATTACTCACCTCAAGACATTTTTTAGCGTGCTAGACGGTGTTGGCGCATGAATTTGGGCTCTCTTCGACTCGCACGGGTCACAATGACACGCCTTCCTGGCCTTCTCAGGGTCATCTGAAAAAAATCAATAATTTTCCATGTGAATGCATATATTTCGCTTTTACACTGTATGAAGTTGATATTTTCTGCTGCTCCTCCTCCTATTCCTTCTGTCTCTTGTGATATATACAAAGACTATGTATACAGTAAACTCTGAGCCAATTTGTCATAGACCTTTTGATATCTACAGGATTTAATGTTGAATTTACTGTAATTGTTGCAAGAAATTGTACTTTTCATCATGACCTTTCTTTACGACACACATGTTGTAACAACCTTGCAGTAATTGTAACTGAAAAAAAAAATCATTATATATAGTGAAAGCTGATATGCACGTAAACAAAACAAATTCTCATTAACATACTTAGACAGGTGAAAGAATGAACAATTTTCAAAGCAGGTACAATGTAGGTATTCATCAGATGTGACCATGGCATTCTGAGAAGGCAAAGTACAATGTATCCTAAAATAATAACACCACATTCACTTGACCACAGGTAATTGTATGTATGTATATGTGACCTGCTAGTACAACAAAAAGATCCTTAAGTCGCTGACTGGTGAGCTGAGAAAATCAAGTTTGAAGTCAGATCATCAAAATCCGTCAAAACATTTGGATTTCTGTTTTTGACATAATCTTGTAGTCTAATGTACCTTCTATCATCTGCTGAAATTTCGAAGCTAAATGATCAAAGGAAAGGCAAGAAAATAGTGTTTTTCTGGGCCATGATTTTCCAACTTTCAACGGAACAGAAACGTGTCCAAAGATTTGGATTTAATGCCGCAGCTAGACTCCGCCCATAGTAACGGGGGAGTGATCTCATTGGTCAGTGCTTATCATCCTGGTTACTGATTGGTCGTGCGTAGACCGCTGGCGTTAAGCTCGAATGAACATCGCGGAGGTCGCTAGGAGCATACACCGTACCTTCTATTGTCAAGCGGTGAAAACTGTCTTGCCTCCCCTTGATCATGTTAGCGTCGGAAGGAAAACTTTCAAGGAGTTTTTCTCGAAACTCTGATTTCTTCTACCACTTGACATGCGCTAATAAAATCATTGATATCTCCGCAACCAAGTTCAATTGTGTACTTTTATGAGTCGTGTCATATATGACAATAAAGTGGAAGAGTGAGGGAATGTCATTTTCAGAAAATTGTGCTCCCCCCGACTTTCGGATCCTTTTGTTAAAGTAGTGGGTCACATATTATATACACATTTTTTTTTCTTTTTTCAAGCAAATGCAATCTATGGCCTTTGAAGTCCCAAATCAATTTATATTATCAGGCTATGATATGACAAATGGAGTGAAACAATTCCATGCGACTTACAGTGGTACACAGTGTACATGTATCTGGTGGACAATTAAAGCTGTCCCAAATACAATGTATGCTACAGATGAACCAATACTTCAGCAAACAAACAATGATGCAAAATTCAATAATTGACGAGTCATGTTGGTATGCAAAGAGAGCCAAATGAATGTTACTGCAGCTGAACTGATGATCAATATGCTGTGCCAAGAATCCCTACAAATGTACAATTGTACTTGCACAAAACTTTGGCTGCATTTAAAGGCATAATTTATCATTTGCAGATGAAACAAAAACCCAGCATTACTGCTTCGAAATAGTTCTAAAATGTGAATTAGGGATAGAAACAACCTAGATGTAAAGATTTGAACCAGTACAATCGATGATAAGTATTGTTAAATATACAAAATGTGAACAATAGTTATAATAAAAATGTTTCCAGACTAAACCATCTACAGTTATGGTTTAATGAGAAAAATAGTGATGGGTATCTCCTTATTATATTTTAGGCTTTATTGAAAAAAAAATATATATGGTAGGATGTTTTGTGATTTAAAACTGACCTACACATATATGCATCAAAAGTGATATCTTGAACATTTTTTAAAGGACAAGTTCACCTTAATAGACACATGGATTGAACGAATGCAGCAATATTAATTACATATATCAGCAAAAGTTTGAGAAAAATCGGACAATCTGTTTAAAAGTTATACATTTTTAAAGTTTCTGCTCAGTCACTGCTGGATAAGAAGACTACTACAGCGTGTGATGTCACATGTGTACAACGATACAAAGAAAATATAAAGAAAATTCACCATATTTTAATTTTTCTTGCATAATATAAAAAAGAACACTTGACTTCCCTCTTTCAGAAGGCAATGGGGAATAATATTACCCTTAACATACGTCAGTGACGAGTCAAGAAAATGTGCACTTTTTTCAAAAAGTAAAATGTTGTGAAATTCTCTTTATATTTTCCCTATATTGTTGTACGCATGTGACATCATACACTGTAGTAGTCTTCTCATCCAGCAGTGACTGTACAGATACTTTAAAAATTCAGAACTTTTGAACGGATTGTCCGATTTCCCCCAAACTTTCACTGACGTGTTCTACTATAAATATTGCTGCATTCACTCAATCCACATGTATTTGAAGGTGAACTTGTCCTTTAAATCACTGCTCCAAAAGGTAAACAGAACCTTTAATGTACAAAGTACTTGGACCGTAAACTTGTGTCTGAGATGTGCCTATCACATCGCACTAGTAAGAGGTTAAACTCTTTCAGCCAGAGCAATGTATTCTTGGAATAGCCTTTGTGCTGATACTGTAAAAGGCAACACCAGTTAACACCTTCAAGTCTAAACTCAATGATCACTGGAAACAGAGTAGTGTCTCTAATTAATTTAATCCAGGGCCCTGTTTTATGAAGTTAAAAATTTATTACAAATATACATGTAGTTGATTTCAACTGTGAGTCTAATAGGCAGCCTGTGTGTAGTAAGGAAATTTAAAATTGATTTTATCTTTTGATAAAATGGGGCCCTAATTGTATAAATTGACCACCTGTGGATACATCACATTGAACTCCTCAGGCTAAGGATCGAATCCTTTGAATGGCCCTCTACAAGTCTTTGACTTATTAGGCATTATCATAGGTACAGTAATTCACATAATTCAGGTAATCAGTGAAGTAGGCTACATGGGTAGATGTAATCACACAGAAAGGATAGACTTGGAAGCCTGACTAATTTACTGTTTCTGCATTTTTCCAGTTCCAGTCTTTGTGAGTGAAGGTAAAAAAACCTGCACCAAGGTTTGACCCCCCGTGCCAAAATTGAAGTGCGCGTAAAAGTGTAGATTTTTGTAAGTGGCAGTCAAATTTTGGATGCCGTTATGGTTGAATTATGGGCTGCTTGCTTTTCTGAAGGGCAGGACATATATTTCAGTCTCATTCAGTACTTGAGCATTCTGATCAAAAACTGGGGCTATAGGCCGCCAGCCTTTTCTGTGGATGGCCGGGCGGAGGGTAAATCACACTGCACAGACAGGGTAAACTCTATAGACTGGCCAGGCAGATCTAGATTCATACTTCTTTCTTCTTGGTTACTGTCCAACGCCCCAAGGCCAATGCAGTGCTAGTGAAACGGCAGTGGCTTGGCATACACTGTATGGTTGGACCTACTACTCAACGACCGCCTTTATTTGTAACCACCATTTCACCGAAAATATTCAACAGATTTACCTCAATTTCGTCTCACTTTGGGAGAAAATACCGCAGATCCTTACCCCATGCTCAGATTGTCGCTCCGTATCCTACGCACGTAAATCTCGGTGAGAAACACACGGGAGGTTTTTTCCTTGCGCCCGTGGTAGCTCATTTTTTAAACCGACCGCCCGTTTTCCCGTTGAAAAGCACGTAAATCTAGTGAATGGACAACTTTGTGTTAACAATAATTATGTGTATTACTAATGAGGATTTTCTTCAATTCTTTTTCTTCCTGTTTCCTCTGGTTATTTACCTGTGTCCCCCTAATTTTTCTTGATTTGTATTCATGTTCGAATGTTCCAGCGTATTGCACCCCATCCCACGCGTATTCTTTATTTTTATAGGCGAGAAAGCCATTGCGCGAGGGTGATCGATCTAAAAATAGGTGGTCGATGAGTAGTAGACTTACTATACTGGATGAGAGTGGGGTGCATTAATGGTGGATGGCCAGGGAAAATTAGGACTTAAGAAGCCCTTAACTTTTAATAGCTGCTTTGCTCTTGAATGCTGTGGGGAAAAAAAATGTTATTTTGAAAGTATCACTCATTGTCTGTGAGATTCTTCTTCTTCTTCTTCTTCTTTAATCTTCAAAGGGCTATATAATGCAGCCTATCATGAAGATGTTCATATAACTTGTGTGCACGATAAGAGGAGGTGGGTCATTAAGAGTTCCTTGAACTGTTCAGGTGAGACTGCACAAACTACAGAGCTTGGAAATTTGTTCCACTTGGGTATGGATCTCTGCCACTCTGTCTCTGGGCAAATGCAAATTTGTTGATGTTGCCCCTAGGGCGGTATGTTTGGAAGCACATGTCATGATTTTTCCTGGGTTTAGATGAGTTAATTGTACAGAATGTATCTGGATGGATTGCAACAAGGTCGTTCATGATTCTGTACACCATAGTACATTGTAAGTCTGCTCACAGTACGTCGTGTAGATGACAGAGGGGGGTTTTTCCAGTCAGAGAGGGAGATAGTGGAGTTAGCAAGATCCAAGAAGAGTGAGTCTGGTGAAGCATTCGGGTGGTGTTGCAGTTTTGGTGAGGTGTGTTTTCCATCGCTTTGGCCACTTGGTGAGGAAGCCGTCTCTGAGGGTTTTGTACAGTGAGCATTCACTGTACAAAGTGTTACTCAGTAAAGACATTGTAAAACAGAGCAACTGAAAAATTCTTTTTTTGGGTGTGTGAAAACAACTCTGGCTCAGAATCAGCTCCCCACCCAAGTCGTCAATACAATAGCATTATCACCTGAAAAGTTTTGAAAGCAAAGTTTGAGAAACGTCATCTTCGATTCAACTAAACAAGTATGGTAGGTGTGCAACCCACCGACTGGGTGCATAACGACCGACCGCGCATTATAATGGCATTGCGCGTACAGAAAGAAAATGTACGCATGGGACTACGCGCAACGGTGTTCGATTCTTCACTGGGCTACGCTACTGAGTAAAATGTGGCGAAAACAACTAAGTATTCCCTCTAAATTACCGAAATTTAGCAAAATCGAATAAGGTTTACCGTGTAACTACATATAACTAGGCCTACCTTTGCTGACTCGTTGTTAGATGTAGAGTATCCTTCCGTAATAAATTTGACGATTTTGACCGCAAAATTGTCACCGCCGCTTGTACGATCGTGCACACACGTTACACATACACATGACATAAACATTTTGTCGCCCGCTACGACCGTACGAGTTGATGCAGGAGAAACGAGAAATGAATGTGAAAAAACAAACCGACTCATCTAATTTATTTCAATTACGATGAAAAGTTTCCTAATGAAAATCAAGTCAAATTCATCAAACAGTCCTGTCGCCATGTCACCTCTCACTGACGCACAACACTTCTACCATCCCGGGATAGTTTCAAGGAACTGCTGAAAGGGATTACTACTTCAAGGTTCAAGGTTCAAGTCCTTCAAAAGTAATATCGAAGGATTCAAAATATATTCAAATATTATTGGGGAAAAAATGACGGCTAGAAAAAAACAGCGGCCTGTCCAAAAAACGCATTTAAGTGCCCTTTATACGTATTGTCAGGGTGGTCGGTTGAAATGAGCAGGGCAACTGAGTGCGGAAAAAATGACACCCTACGCGTTCGAAGCCGCCATCTAAGAGCGCGTACCTCAGATCGCATTTTCAGTGCGCGCTTGTGAATCTGGAGTATTTTCTCCCCACGTGAGTAAAATTTCAGGCAAATTATGAGATTTTTCACGTTTCTATTGATAGAAAAACGTTAGGTGTTCGGTATTATGAACACCCAACCATACCACGCGCCCTCTCTCAACCGGTGCCTTAATATACCGAAAGGTCCTGCACTGTATCACATCCAGATCCAGATCTGTGCATCTTATTCTTGGCTTTAACGGTTACATGAATACAAGTTTACATCTCCAGAAGACTCCGTATCCGTATCAACTGATCAAGTCATGAATAAATACATGATGATTGATACATTTAAGCAAATTGTAACGTTAGGTTACAATTTTCATACGCCTTTACCAACAGTTATTGCGATAGACGTAGTTTTCTAGACCCAACCAATTAACCGTCAGTACAGTGTTCTAGATTCTACATCATCATTACAGTCTAGATAAAAACAGAAAGTCTATGTGGTCTAACGTCTGGACAACTTCTAGATTTTTCTAGCACATTCAATTATCATTGAGCAGCTGGCGCTACGTACTTGTACGTGCTACAAATAAGCAGGCGCAGCGCAGGCGGGTAAATTTACTGTAGCAGTGTACGTTAGGCCTACGAGTTCACTGGTGCGCCGCGGCGTGGGAATACACGCTCCATACGGCAAGCAAATCATTGACTGTTTTTACGAACTCCTGGATATCATGTCCTAAACCTTCAGTTCATTTACTTACCTTTCTTTTGTTTTGAAGGCCACAAGTAGTACGTCAAGGGAAATAACACCAGTGCATAGAAGGAAACAAGAAAATAGAGAGAAGTTCCACCAGATTCGTCGTACTCGAATTTCGCCATGTTTCACACGTTTCACACCCTGTGATGTGTGCATCGGATTACCCATTAACTACACTTTCTATGGCCGTTCTGCGTTCTTCGCTCACAGATCTGTTGCATTTAGAATCCGATCCAGCCTACATGCTGTTACACGAAACGACACATGATCTCGAATTTGCTCAAAAAAACAGCCCAAACGTACTGTCAAGTCGCCGGCATTGCTCAGTACGATGCGCGATAACACTGCTGTGCAGTAATAACCTGTAAACCCAATTTTGATTCTAGGAATATCTTACTGAGTATCTCTATCTATCTATCTATCTATCTATCTATCTATCTATCTATCTATCTATCTATCTATCTATCTATCTATCTATCTATCTATCTATCTATCTATCTATCTACCTACCTATCTATCTATCTATCTATCTATCTATCTATCTATCTATCTATATTTCTATCTATCTATCTACCTCTATCTGTCTATTTATCTATCTATTCATAAGAACCTTTCATATCAATTACGTATTTTCCTATTCATTCATGACGCACCGGTTACCAGGTTTTTTTTTAAATGTTTTTGTCGGCGTTTGTTTGTTTTTCTATTGTGCAAAATAACTCTAAAGGTAGTGAACAGATTTAGATGAAACTTTCGGAAAAATTGAAAATGACACAAAGGCTCAGATGATTAAATTTGAGTGATCCGGATTTTTTTTTTTTGAATGGATTGTTGAAGAATTTTCTTTAAAAAAAAATCTTTGGCAAATATGGTCAATGAACTTAGAACTTCAAGTTTCGGGAATTTGAAGTTTGTATATACAAGCACTAAAGCGAGTTCTCTGCTCGAGGCGCCGCAAAGCATGCTGGAAGCTGATGAGAAGATAAACACAAGGCTTCTTTATCATTAATGGGATTCACACCTGCGTAAAGTCATTTGTAGGAATTCGTTGTATCTATATTATGGGACAAATTATTTTCTCACGATTCTAAGTTCACGCACAAATTTAGTGGAAATTTGGGAGTATGTTAGTAGCACGGCTGGTACTGCACGTTCTTGAAAGTCAGAAAGTGTGTGTGGGGGGGGGGGGAGGGGAGGGGACTCATGAAAGGCCTTCAGCGCAACTTTCTGATTTCACTTCTGGTTTCATCTGCTAACAAGCGAAAAAAAACCCCACAAAACAAACAAACAAACAAACAAAAAAACAACAGCTTTCTGTGTTCACATTATTAAAAGGCCTTACCCGCGCTTCATCGGCTGGCAAGCATAAGATTAACCACATTTCATTTTTTTTTTTTTTAAATTTCAAGTGAGGCCCAAGTGGTTGCACCTTATGTATTCCTATGTGTGCAATAAAAGAGGGAAAGGAGGGGGGGGGGGGGGGGGGGGCTCCCCGTCCGCCGGCCCTGTGGATAGCACCAAGGAGATTGTTTCCTCAAGTCCAACACTGGAGTTTCCTGTTCTTTTTTAATTATTTTATTTGATGTTTAGTCTTATTTTGCACCCTGCACAGCTGCCTGCTGGTCTGGGGCTGCGAAATGGTTGTTGTTGCTGTTGTTGTTGTTGTTTGATGATGATTTTACAATGTTTACACCACCCCACCCTGCTTCGACAAGATCAACCCTCATTTCATTTCATTTCATGTCATTTCGTTTATTTCATTTCCAGCAATGTGAAACATTTTCATACACAAAATAACACAATATCAATACAATGTATAATAGTAACAAAGAAAAATACATGAAGTTAAGAATACTACGCATCACAAAAGCAAGTGAAAATTGAATTAAATCTACAGTTGCAAGAAATGGAGGAGCCGCACATGCTAAAAAGGTAAGCTTGTATTTTGCAGTCTCCTCGTGGACAAAAAGACTAAATAACATTAAAGAAGCACTTTGCTAGATATAACATAACAATAACAGGTGCACAACACATACAGACCTATACAAACAAACAAACAAACAAACAAACAAACAAACAAACAAACAAACAGACGGACAGACAAACACAAGCAACCTCTCTTGTAAAGTGAAAGATAGAGAGGAAAAAAGAACACAGTGAAAAAAAAGAAATTATTTTGAAAGATGAAACAGAAAGAGACATGTGGATAGGAAAAAGACGAGAAGGGAGAAGAAATGAAGGGTCTATACCAGCACACGAAAAGCACATGGTGCGACGGATCACCGAGGTATATGTAGGAAAGGAATAGATAAAAGAAAAGAATGAGTATAACGAATAAAAAAGAAGGCTCGAAATTAATGGAAACTAAAATGTAACTCATTCAGCTATATAGGAATTTATGAACAACTTCTTCAGTTAGAATGTGAATGTGTTTAAACTTAACTTGTTTCATGCTGTTGTCGAGAGAGTTCCAAAATTTTGGGCCAGTAAAAGAAAATATAGATTTAGCAAACATAGGTCTAGTCCTAGTTAAGGGCGAATGAAATGAGTTGGATTGCCGGGTAGGATAAAGATGAACAGATCTATTTTTAGTGAACATGGACTCAAACACAAATAGGAGAGAATTATTGGGAAGTTTATACATGAATTGTCCTAAATGTAGAAAATACAATTCCTTTACCTTTAAGATTTTGTCTTCATGAAATAACACATCAGTGTGACTTCTCCATGATTCATTGCAAATGATACGAAGAACTTTTTTTCTGCAACAAAAGTAGTCTTTCCAAATGCGAAGAATATCGTGTTTCCCCAAGCGAGTAAACCATAATTCAAATAAGGTAAAATCAGAGATGAATATAACATTAAAAGAACGTTCTTGGGTAAACAAAATTTAACTTTATTTATAACACCTATATTTCTTGAAATAATACGGCTTATGGAATCAATATGTAAATTCCAATGAGTTTACGGTCTAGAATCAAACCAAAAAATTTGATTGAAGAGACTTCTTCAATAACTGAGTGTCATTCAGATAAACATTCCTTGGTACATTTTCCAAAGAATTACTAAAAATCATACATTAAGTTTTTTGAATATCTGTTGACAATTTATGTGCTCTATCCATTGAAGTAATTTATCCAATTCAGTATTCAAAACATCAATTAGCATAATTATTAGGATCAGAATGTACCAAAATGCATTAGAATCATCGGTAAATAATTAGAAAGGAAAGAACACTTGATGAATTCGGCATGTCATTAATATAAAGGATGAATAAAAGAGGTCCAAGCAAACTTCCTTGAGGCACTCCACAATTGACATTTTTCCTAACAGATGTATGTCCATTAACATAAACAAATTGCTTACGGTTAGAAAGATAACCCCTGAACCGCTCCAAGGCCTTTCCTCAGATACCATAATGTGATAATTCATAAAGAAGCATATTGTGGTTAATGGTATCAAAGGCCTTGGAGTAGTCCAGGAAAACGCCAATTTTATGATGAAATTGATCAATGACTTTTGAAACTTTATCTAGAAAGGTAAGTATTGCGTGGGATGTCTTGTGGTTTTGCCGGAAACCAAACTGATAATCAGAAATTATTTTGTGAATATCCAAAAACTTTAATAATCTAAAATGAACAACTTTTTCAAGTAATTTCGAAATAGAAGTCAACAAAGATATAGGTCGATAATTACAAACATCTTTCCTATCCCCTTTTTTATAAATGGGAATTACTCTAGAAATTTGCATATCCTCAGGGACAAATTTACTCCGTTACACAAAGACAAATTAAAAACATGTACCAATGGGTCAACAATAAAATTCATAATATTTTTCAAAAGAACATTATCAATGCTGTCATGCCCAGCGCTTTTCTTGTTTTTTAAATTCTAAGCAATATCTAATAATTCATTTCTCTCTAAAGGAAGGAAAAACAATGAGTTGGATTACGAGATTGTATAGAAACTCAGAAAACTTCTTTTGAGTATCCGAAATATTGCAAGCAAGATTATTGCCTATTTGTGAGAAATACTGATTAAACATATTTGAAATGGATGTAACATCATTAATAATCAAATCATTATGTTTAATTGTGGTAATACGTGGTTTCTCCGTATCTTTATTAGTAGCTGTATTAATAGTTTTCCACGTATTTTGAATATCATGTTTAAACAAAAATAACTGATTAATAAAATATTTACGTTTCTCACACCGTATTACTTGCGTGAGTACATTCTTATATGAAGTATACTTATGATGAGATTGCTGAGTGCGTTTAATTTTATCAACATGATACAAATTATTCTTACGATTAATCGATCGCAACAGAGATTCAAGGCAGCCTAGGATATCTTTTGTAATTGATACATTTTTTTTTTTTTTTGGGGGGGGGGGGGTAATAATAGAAACATGCTTATCCAGAATAGAAATTAGCGTTTGCATGAACAAATCATAAGCTTCAGTTGGATCTTCATTATCATATTACACATCGGTCCAGTCCACTCTGTTTAACTCGTCCTGTAACCTAACTATATTGTCAGGTGTTATTATCCAGAAACTAACCAAAGGAGGCTTTAAATAAATTCTTCGTTTAAGGGGGATATAAGTGAAAATGGGGTAATGGTCAGATAAATCTGATAAAATAATTCCGGAGGCAGGTAAAGGGCTGATGTTACAAAATATATTATCGATAAGTGTTGCGGAATGATTGGTTACACGAGTTGGTTTTGTTATAAGCGGTAAAAAAGACGAGGAAGTCATTATATCCAGAAAATTTTAGGCAGTGTTTAAAATCTGAAACTATGACAAATCAACATTAAAATCTCCCATACATAATAAAACAATCTTTATCATTAAAAGTTGGGTTTGATAATAGGGATTGTACATAATAAAAAAAACATAAATATTTGAATTAGGTCTATATAATACTGACACAATTATATTCTTTGAATAAGGGACCTTAATTTCAATAACAAGTGATTCAACAGCTTCACTCATACAATTCAATTCATCATGAATAACATAATCCAGCCTCCGCCCATTTTCTGATTTCTGCTATTATGTATGAAATCATAACCTGGGAGTGAAAACATAGAAGTAAAACCCCGAGTTGTCCATGTTTCACTAAGACCTATTACATTAAAAAAGGATCCATGAGTGCCATCCATAAATGGAAGCGAAAATTATCAAAATTATGATTCAAATTCCTTATATTCAGATGCATTAAAGACAAATTATTGTCACAATCATTACCTTCAATAAAAAATTTGATATTGTTAATTGAGAAATATTCTGAACTTGGATATTGTTCAGTGTTATTCTGACAAAAATTAACACTATCCTCACAAAAAATCAAAAGGTAACTGATAATCTTTACTAGAGGGGCCATTAGTTGTCTGTGTTTCCGTGTTATGTCTGAACATTTCAAAAACTCATCACTGTTTAATGAATGAAAAGCAAAGTCTTCGACTCGCATCATCTGGGAGTCAGAAAGAAATAGGACGACCACTCGGTGTCATCGAGCACCGAATGCGTTATTGAGAGTATGCATGGCAGAGACCCCAGGAGGATGAGATAAGAGACAGCATGAAAGAATGTAAGAGGATGAGGAGGAGGAGGGAACAGAAAAGGGGGTAGAGGTAGGAATAGGAAAGAAAACAGCGTAAATAACCGAGAATTACAAGAGAGCAAATAAAGAACAAACAGTAGACAAGAACAAGACAAACACCACAAAAACACATAAGACTCATGAATGACCAAGGTACATTTCCGAAAGGCTAACCCTCGATCGGAAAGTCATAATGGGGTTTTATGATCTTTCTTATTTTTTTCCGAAATTTCTTCCATTTCTTTTCATTTATCATTATCATCATCCTTTTTTACCCATACCCACACTCGCATAGTTGTAGGCTACTTGCACTCACACACAACGCACACGCACACTGTGCACACTCTCTTTCGCGAAATTGCAAAACTTTTCTCAATTACGGTATAGTCGGCAATCTGTCGCGTGATGGCGCACCTGCAAATTACTTAGTATTCGTCAGCATTTACGGCTTCGAAAATGGAAGTGACCAGCGAAGCAGTTGGATTTTACAACCCTCAAAACATCTTTTGGGCGATATTTTTGTTTTTGTGGATCGTGTACCTTTGGGAGACATACTTGTCTCACCGTCAGGTAATGAATCCATGGCTTTGTGTAACATTTATGTTTCCTTCAATACCATCATCTGTTCATACAGTGTGTGTCTTAGTCCCATATGTTCATTTCAGCGTACTGTAAATTCATCTCCTATGAACATGATCATCATCTCTAAAATCTCTGGAACACTGTCGGGTCCTACCCAATAGATTCTACCTGATGTGCAGAAGTGGTTGTAATTTATGCACAACGGTTTGTTCTTTTGCGTCAGCATACAACATGGCAGTGAGTGGAGCCAAACTTGTAAAGACAACAAAGCAAACGGCCGGCCCAAAGACAGTTGGTGTAGCTTAGCCATGGCATTGGCATTGCTAGCTGAGCCCAGCGCCCAGCTCTTTTTCAGCCCCACTGCCCCCAAGCTTAGCCCGACCAGACGCTGTTAGTACGCTGTGCAAATAGCTACCTACAGCGACTGGGTTGTGCATAGTTACCCCAGGCTAGGCCTAAACTCAACTGTTAGATTTTAATTGTCGTGGGTCATCCACGTTCATAATTCAGTTCGGGAAACCCACTCACAAGGGGGGCCCCTCCTTATAAGTAACCCGTCCCCCTTATAAGTAACCCCGTCCCCCTTATAAGTAACCCCAGGGGCACCCCTTACAAGGAGTCTCCACGCTTTTTTGCAATGCAACGCGAAAATGAAAGGACTGCGGCAATTCGCTTGATTATGTCCATAAAGCTTCACAAGTTTCCTAGTTACTCACGAAATTTGAGCAAAATCGGTTTGAGGCATCATATCTAAAATCATGGATTTAAATGCGATGTCAAACAACCCATGCGAATGCTGAAATGCGAGCGATTACTGGCGTGAGTGTCGCCAGGCGCGGCGGCGCGGCAATGCTTGAGTGCAGACGTGGCGACTGAGTACATTTCGTACTCAGTCGCCACGTCTGCACTCAAGCATTGCCGCGCCGCCGCGCCTGGCGACACTCACGCCAGTAATCGCTCGCATTTCAGCATTCGCATGGGTCGTTTGACATCGCATTTAAATCCATGATTTTAGATATGATGCCTCAAACCGATTTTGCTCAAATTTCGTGAGTAACTAGGAAACTTGTGAAGCTTTATGGACATAATCAAGCGAATTGCCGCAGTCCTTTCATTTTCGCGTTGCATTGCAAAAAAGCGTGGAGACTCCTTAAAAGGGGTGCCCCGGGGGTTACTTATAAGGGGGACGGGGTTACTTAGAAGGGGGACGGGTTACTTATAAGGAGGGGCCCCCCTTGTGAGTGGGTTTCCCGAACTGAATTAGCATGTGTAGAATGTCTAACGTTAGCGTTTAAGAGCCTACATGACCAGTTGTTTCACCAGTTAGAATACAGTAAAGTAGCAGTAAATTACCTTAAATTATTGAACATATAATTTAATGAGAGAAAACACAGAAAATCTAGCAAACGGCATCAATTCATCATCATTTAACCCCCCCCCAAAAAAAAAAAAAAAAAAAAACCAAAAAAAAAGAAAAAACCAAACAAACAAACAAACCCAGATCCACTCTGTGTTTCCATCAAGTCCTTTCTGGCAGAGCTATTTCTGAGATGAGAATTGATATTTTGTGTGAAGTGTTCTAAATGTTATAAAATCCCGATAAAGCTGCATTATTGTGTCTTCTAGTTCTAATTTGTGAGTGTATTAAAAAGCAGATTTGCTGAATCTGCATCTGTAATGGCGCCCGCATCAAGGTTCGACCTCCCTTGCCAAGAAGTTTGATCGTGCACAAAAGCATTGAATACTACAAGGTTTCTTACATGTAGCAAGTGGTCAAATTTTTGGACGGCATTATGCTGGTCGAATTATGGGTGGCTTGCTTTAAGTGTAATACCTTGTTGCTTTCAATTTCCAGCGAAATATTTATCGGAACACGAAGGAAGTGCCTGCCTCTCTGAATGATGTGATTGATCACGAGACGTTTCAGAAGGCGCGCCTCTATGGCCTCGATAAAAGCAGCTTTGGATTCTGGCATGGGATCTATGACCAGCTGGAGTCATCTGTGAGTCTGAACTAATTAAATGAGAGAGCAAGATTTCGTTGATTCTCTCATTTTCTATGTCTTTTTTATTTGAAATAATTCCCATTTGGCATGATGCATACAGGTACATCTTATGTAAAGAAGAACTATCTGTAAATTGTTTGGTGAACAATGATGTAATGTAAACTTGCAAAGTTGTTGGTATCAACTGACAACCTCAGTTTAGCATTATTACATATTGTTGATTATAGGTAAGACTAAGATGAAAGAATTGAATGTAATTGAATCTAAATGCAAAAACTGCATGTTGATTTTGATACAGCCACGATTACAGGGTGTCTTAGACTAGGCTGTCTATGTCAACACTTTTAGTTTATGAAATTTACTTGATAACAGGAATTTTCAGATGTCATTTGCCATAATAAGATTAAGACAACAGATTTTAAAACTGATAGAGTAAATCATTGTAATTATTAAATATTTCAAATTTTCATTCTTGACTACATAGGTATGAGAAGAACAACCCTATTATCTGTGAATGTCGTGAGATATCTTCAAGTATTTTGTTGCCTTTGACTCAGAGCATGAATTGATTCCTGTAAACTGTGTTTTTTTTTAATTAAATGTCTTTACAATAATAAAATGAAATGCATGAGATCCTGTCAACTCGAGTGTTTGAGAGAGTTTGCTGGAGGTTTCCTCAAACAGAAATATTGTTTGACTCAAATCTACATTGTGCTGGTTTATGTAGCTTAACATTTTTGTTTGAAACATAAATATTACATCTGGCAATATTTCTGATGTGATGTGCACATGTGTTTGTGTAGATGTGATTATACTTTACAAAAATGACATTAATAATGCTTTAAATTAGTTTTTAGTCCCTAGTACACCACTTGCTTGTTTTTTCTTCTTTGAGAAGAAATTTGTTTGAAGACATCTTTCCCTTACCTGCTTTACTACATCTCCACAGGTTATATTGATCTATGGTGGAATCCCATTCCTTTGGATGGCTGCAGGGAAAGTGATGGGCCATATTGGCTTAGGAACAGAATATGAGGTAAGTACATAAAGTACGTACATTGTAAGTGAGTAAGTAAGTAAGTCTATCAATCAGTAAATCAGTTGGTCGGTCAGTCAGTGCTTTGCCTATTTTGTATTGCTATTGGGGCATTTGATTAAGTGTTTTGTCGCATATATTTTTCTGGACAAATTTGCTTTCAACCAGTCAGATGCAAGGATTTCAGTAGCTTATTTAAGCAGTTTGTCAGAAAAGTTTGTTGTAATGAGATGCTTCATCAAATACTCCCTGTTCTTTCCTCTATTGTTCTTGTCTTCTTCTTCTTTCTGCCTTTTATGATTTTTATGATTGATTCAGGTGCGTAGGGAGTGTACATTGTTGCCACTGGTATTGTTAATCGTATAATTTTGCTTTTCATTTTTAGTCATTAGTTCTTGTCACTTTTGCTGTTGTGATGTTTCATGTCTTTATTTTGTAATGATTATTTCTGTCATGAGTGTTGTTATTATCAACATCACTCACGATTGAGGTAAACATGAACTGTTATTTTTGCCACACAGATCACACAGTCAGTTGTCTTCATGTTGCTTGCTTCGATATTCTCCACCATTGTTGGACTTCCTTGGGTTCTCTACAGTACTTTTGTCATTGAGGAGAGGCATGGCTTCAACAAACAGGTGTGCCATTTTTGTAGGCCTTTTTCCTTTAAAAAACAAGGAAAAGAAAAACATATCTGGTCAGTTGTTGACAACCCACTTTATTCTGTTGTGGAAGTCACAATTGTATTTCTTTAAACATACTAGTGTTTGATACCCTCGCTATTATCTCCAGAGAATATTCAGGAGAGAGGAAAAGGGAGGAAAAAAACAACACATAATTTAATTTCCAAACAACCAAATCCATGAGTTTCCAATTATAGAATTCTTCAGAGCACTCACGTACATAATGACATTTTTGACATTTCATCTTCTCAGAAATACAGGACTGGAATTTGACCAAATTTGGTAGAAATCAGCAATCGGGGAGGAAATCGTAACTCAAATTTCTGTGAAAATCACATTCTTTTTCAAAAAATCAATTGTCAGATAATCAGTAAGTGATGCCCTATGTGAATTCTAGCTGTCTTATCCCCGCCCCCACAAAAAAAAAAAAAAAAACAGAAAAGAAGAGAAAAATGAAGCCACCACTGCATGTCAAAGGAAAGACCATCTCACTTGTTAGAGTACTTAGGCTTTCATGTTTTTTCACTCTCCTGAATGCTTTTGAGATATGAGGTTTTGTTGCCCCAAGAATGCTATGATCTAGTTACACTATACTACTGTAAAATGAGGAATGTTCGCGTGCAATTTAGTTTCGTGAATTTTGCAAGCGCCAAGATTCGCAAAATTAAAATGCATGCGAAAGTTCTTGTTTACACTACATGATTGAGCGCCAGTGGCAATTCGCAAAAATTTCATGCCATGAAAAAGGTTGTTGGCTCTAATTCATGAAAATTTCACGCCACGAATGTTTCATGTTTTACAGTATCACTCCCATCAATGAAGTTAGTCTCCATTGAAAGCAGCAAATTGTTATTAAAAAAAAAAGACATTATATACAGATGTACTGTTAAGATCTTAAATTTTTGTCCATCTCCTGTTCACTGCCCATCTGTGATATTATGTACGTGGTGCCCATCATCATAGACACTGGGATTCTTTGTCAAGGACCAGCTGAAGAAGTTTGTTGTGATGCAGGCCATCTCCCTTCCCATCCTGGCCGGACTGCTCTTCATCATCAGGATGGGAGGGCAGTATTTCTTCATCTACGCCTGGGCCTTCACTCTTGTCATCTCTGTGGTAATGCTTGCCAAAAGCATCTTTCTTTCCCGTTATTCTCTTTCTCAAGTGAAATGTTTGACCGTTTCTCCTCAGTATTATTCATTTTCTACCTCACTCAAATTGTGGCTAATTATGCCAGAATGTAGTTACAGCTTCCTTTTCTCCCTACCATTAAACTTTTTACAGTGCACTCCCAATTTAACAAACATGGTTATAATGAAATTCCGGTTGCAACGAAACAAAAATCCAGGTCGCAAAATTATTGTATGTTCTTTATCGTTTATTTGTTCAGTTATTACCAAATTTTGATGTAACAACAGAAAACTGCCAGTCCCCAGGACTTCATTTTAACAGGAGTCCATTGTATTATGAACTGTATGCACACAAACTTGCTTTGTTGTGATACAGCAATATCTACTTACACCCACGTGTGTATATATATCATACTGATTTTGACCAAACCTAATAATGAGTGCTGTGTTTTAAGTTCAGATTCATTGCCATTAACTGCTTTTTCTTCCCCCGTGTGCTCCCCAGTTCTTGATTACCATCTACGCTGACTACATTGCACCCCTCTTTGACAAGTTTACGCCCCTCCCTGAGGGAGACCTGAGGACCAAGATTGAAGGCTTGGCAAAGAGCATTGAGTTTCCCCTCTACAAACTCTATGTTGTGGAAGGTTTGCACTTTTTTTCTTCGGGTTGTCGGGAGCTGGGGTAAAGGGGCAGGGTTATTGACACTACGCTATGTGTGCATGGTTTAGATGTATGTTACACGTATCTCTTGCTAATAATTGTAGTTGCCCTCATTTTTAATACATCATGTCAGGTGTTACCACACAAAAAGCTTCATGCACTTGTAATTATAACTTGCATTTACCATAGTGTTGGGAAAGAAATGATTGTTGTACATGGCAATCTTAAAGTACCTTATTTTACATAAACATATATTGAAAAATTACCTTGTTTTTCGTTATCTCATTTTTCTGTCTTTCATTTGCATTCTTTTCAGGGGAGGGTAGAGGAGCAATGTGAATTTAGTTAATGGGTCTTAAAATGTAAATTTCCAAAATGAAGCATACTGAAACTGCCATCAAAATTACGGGGCAATGGAGTAAAATTCCATGCAAATGCTCACCACAGACACCAACCAAAATACCACATGGGGCAAATCCGTAGTAGCAGGTTGATGTAAGCAACACATGAAGATTGATATTTATATCTTCCACCCAGGATCAAAGCGCTCATCCCATAGCAACGCATACTTTTACGGCTTCTTCAAGAACAAGAGGATCGTCCTCTTTGACACTCTCCTGGAAGACTACACTCCAGTGGACAAGGTGAGTTGTGCGGTCTTTCAGAATGCTGGCCACCACATGCAGGGGAGCCTTGCTGTAGCGAGGGCCTAAGAGCTATGACAATATTAGTCTAGAATTCAACCACTCACTTGATGACGTCATTATGTGTACAACACATTCTACTGGTGTATATGCGCCGGCCGTTGCATATATAAGTTTGTGCGCTTCTTCAGTCACCATGAATGAACAACAACAATCTAACAGTGGTAAACATGTTATTAAACATGGTCAGTCCCGAGTAGAGACAGATCTTGTCGTATCACTTTATTGCTACGCAGAACGAGGTCTACGGCCTACTTTACGCCAATCCGTGAAATTGTCAGCTAAAAGTGCCCTAAAAAGGGCATTTCAACCTCATTAAATCAGCTGTAGTGGAACATCTAAGCCTAATCTACTCCTAATTGATGTTTGGCTTACCGATTTTATGAATTACATGTTTTCCGAAAAATTCATGTTTTATTTTTCTTGCACAGCCACAGGTCTCGCAGCTGCCTTCCAAAACACAGTGCCATTCAAATCAACTGCTGCTGATATGCTGTGCGTGGCCGGCTGTGCGCGCACATTGCTTTGCAGCTCGCCGCTTGGCCACCGGTACTTCGTACACATACTTAGGTCATCAAAAAGAGATCTGAAATCGTAATTGTCCCTCGCTCAGAAAAGAAAAAAGAATACATCTTTTTAATTGCATCTGATTATGTCATGGATATCCTTCTGGTATCAAAACTGATATATTGACATTGTTCATGCTCTTAGCATGAATGTATAATTTGAATTTAAATGTATAATTTGCCATACTTAATTTAATTTATATGTGTAATTTGCCATACTTCAGATATTTCAACAGGTAGTTGGTCTAAGATATTGATATAAGTAAACAATAGGGCATTTAAGCCCAGTAGGTAATTTCAAAATGCCATTGAAACATGTTCCATTCAAACTGAGAAGCTTTCAATATCTAACCATTCCTAGATTGGAGGTTGTTAAGATGTATAACTTCAAATTTTGTGCAACTGATTTCAGGTGGTATAAAGCCTCAAGTGAGTGTCTCATAAGCTTTCAATAGTGTATACTTCATTTGATGAATCCTAAATTCTGATTCAGATTGGTTGAAATTGGGAGCATGAATTCAAAAATTGCCTTCAGTCCCATAGTATTCAACCTGCCCCATAGTACTAAACCACCTTCTTTTGGTTTATAGCAGTATAAAGTAGCATATATGTATAATGCACTGTAAAGGCTTGGCATCCATAAGCATGAGAGATGACCCTTGTTTGATGTGACTACATTCAAACATCTTTGGCAGTGCAGATGTGTGAATTTGCTAGCACAATCGTGATCAACGAGGAGAACAATTCACATAATTTTTAAAGGCACTACAACGTTGTATACAGTTCTGGTTGAGGTGAGGATTTAGCTTTTAAAGGGGATGGCTAGTAACTGATCAGTGGGAATCAGTGGGAATGCTGGGGGATGATTGTTCCAATCCTTGTGGGATTCATTTAAGAGTACATTATATATCTATTGTTGTGTGAAAATTATTTGCTTCAGAATGGTCTCATATTCAAGTAATGTGCAGTTTAAGGCCCCGTCACTGTACAGGCATACTAACCTGGAAACATTAAACTGCACATTACTTGAATATCATTCTGAAGCAAATAATTTTCACACAACAATAGATATATAATGTACTCTTAAATGAATCCCACAAGGATTGGAACAATCATCCCCCAGCATTCCCACTGATTCCCACTGATCAGTTACTAGCCATCCCCTTTAACGTGTTGCGAGATATTTAGAAACCACTCTGTGAGATGTCAAAGAGCATGCAATTCTAAGGGGTATCAAAAGTTTATTTGATGAAAATCGGTTGTGAAATGGCTGAGATATGCAAAAACAATGTGAAACAAAGAGATCCTAATAAAAGGTGTGGCCTGTTGCCTTTTATTGTTATCACTTTTTTGGATATCTCAGCCATTTGAAAACCAATTTTCATCAAATAAACTTTTAATCCTTCTTAAGATTACACGCTCTTTCATATTTCATAAGAGGTTTCTCATTATCTCACTTAGGAATGTTATAAACGTGAATCCCTACCTCAACCAGTACTGTACAGTCCCTTTAAAGGTATAAAACAGATGGATTGCCGTTATTTTGGGCATTGTAAATACTATCACCACCAGGTTCTCAACTACATGTTGTGCCCTCGGAGCAAGCTCCTCTGGTTGTAGCATGGGGTTGATATCCTTCAGGGCAATAATATCGACAGTGCCCCAAAGAGCAGTCCATATTTTTGTATAATGTACAGTCTTCTGATTCTATGGCAGGCGAAGGAGGCAAAGGAAGGCGATGAAGGGGAAGAAAAGAAGGAAGAAGACAAGAAGTTGCTGTCCAGTGATGCCGCTGCTGCTGGAGAGACAGATGCGAAAGAGGAGACGAAGGAGGAAGAGAAGGAGGAGAAGAAGAAGAAGACCGGCTGCAACACGGAGGAGGTCCTCGCCGTTCTGGCCCATGAGCTGGGTCACTGGAAGCTGGGACACAATCTTAAGAACTTTGTCATCAGTCAGGTGGGTTGCAGGGTGCTGTTTCTGATGTCCATAATGGGGTTAGGGTAAGGGAGAAGCCAGTGGAGCTCTATCTGTTTAGAGTTTAAAGAGAAACATCCGGAGGTCCACGTACAGTATGCCATCAAGAACCATTTCTGAGATTTGTGTGTGTGTGTGTATGTGTGTGTGTCTATATGTGTTCATGTGTGTAGTGGATGTGTATGTGTTTGTCTGTCTGTATGTGTGTTTCTGTGTGTCTATATACGTGTGTGTCTATGTCTGTACGTATGTGTTTGTGTCTGTGTTTGTGTGTGTGTGTGTATGTGTGTGTGTCTATATGTGTTCATGTGTGTAGTGGATGTGTATGTGTTTGTCTGTATGTGTGTTTCTGTGTGTCTATATACGTGTGTGTCTATGTCTGTACGTATGTGTTTGTGTCTGTACGTGTGTGTGTGTGTGTGTGTGTGTGTGTGTGTAGGTTTGTCTTCATCTCTAATTGGACATATATATGCACCAAAGGTACTTGGGACATCATACCTTTGATTTTTCATCTGTCTGTCAGTGTGTGTGTGTTTGGGGATGGATAGATGTGAAGTAACTCTAGTGAATATCACTGACTGACTTTTCAAGATCAGGTTCTGAATTTCATCTGTAACTGATTTAATTGTAAAAAGTTGGATTTTTCATTCAGCTGTGTGCTAAAGACAATGATAGTGCATATGAACCATTTCCTGTGCAGAATAAGGGCAATATCTGGTGAATGTTTGGTCCAAATATACAAATATACATAATGTTGTTTTATTTTCACAAGTTACTGGATTACCATTGACATTTAAATTTTTTTTTTTTATCCTGTTGTATTCACAGTGTGCAATGTGTAACTATGCAATGAACCAACTGTCCACAAGAAAAGAAAACTTTTGATTATGTCATATTTGTAATGCAGCATAGAGTAAAGCATCATGTTGTGTTTAAAATCTATGTGTTTGTGTCAAAGGTCAACATCTTCCTGTGTCTGTTCCTGTTTGCTCTGCTGATTGAGCGGACCGAGTTCTTCAACGCCTTTGGCTTCTACGACACCTACCCAACCCTCATTGGCCTACTAATCATATTCCAGTTTGTCTTCTCACCGTACAATGAGGTAGGTTCCCCAGGCTTTGCCCTTATCAGGTAGTTTGTGGATGATCTGGGCCCCATTTCATAAAAAAGTTGATATTATAGCAACTCTTATTACTGGAATGGTGATTGTCAAGGAAATGACAAGAATCCAGCTTCCTGATTGGCTGTTGCTACGAGAAGTTGCCATTCCATCACTATGCTGGATTGTAGAACAACAAATACTAAATTTTCCCAAGTGCTGGTGTTTTGTTTCACCGAGGTTGCAGGCCGGGATAAACAGAACTGCACAAAGGAGAATAGTACTTGGAGTTGTATAGTCCAGTACTGGTGCATCAATAGAACATGCCATAATTGTTACAGTAAATAGGCCTCTCGATAAACATGCATTTTCCGTAGGTTTAGGCCCTTGGAGAACTACTAGATCAAACATTCGACTCACCGTAGATTTTTTTTTTTTTTTTTTCATGCAGAGCGATAACCTTGTTTATGTACAGCTCGCTCAGCCCCGTACATGTATGTGCATATTGCTTACAATGTAGCAGACTTGCGTATGACACACCGCTACTTTCTGCATTCAGTGCTCTATGCGCGCATACGTTGAAAGGCTTGGCCTTGTCTTACTACATCCCTCACTGCGCAAATCTCTGCATAAACAAAGCGCTGGCATGCTGTAAGGGTCTGGTATAAGTGACATGACCATGCTACTACACCACAGATTTCGCACAATCGTGTGATGCAGTCTAACCAATCATAACGCATATTTTACTCTACCTATCTATAACAGAGACTCCAACCCAAAACACCTTCTGATCTGGAGATTCTCCCGCCTAAAACCCCTAGCAAACGGGAGACTCCAAGTTGATGTGTGCGAAGTTCCTAGGGTTCTAGATGCTCTCTCGTGCTATCTAAGGCTTATTTTTTCAACATACGATAGCAATAAGTAGGAAATCCTTTCCAACAGGAGACACTGAGCCAGGGCGGGAGAAATTAAATCTCAACCGGGAGATTTTGCAAAAATGGGTTTTTGGCGGGAGATCTCCCGTCGAAAACGGGAGACTTGGAGTCTCTGCTATAATAGTGCAATCTTCTGTTGCTAGTGGACCGATTCCCAAGACATTATTCTTATCTCTCTTCGCCAAGGTCCTGTCTTTCCTCATGACGGTCCTAACGCGCCGTTTCGAGTTCCAGGCCGACGCTTTTGCCCGCTCCCTCCACAAGGCCTCCCCGCTTCGCATGGCCCTCATCAAGCTTCACAAGGACAACCTGGGATTCCCCGTGGCCGACTGGCTCTACTCGGCCGTCCACTACTCGCACCCTCCACTGCTGGAACGGATAGCAGCTCTGGGCAAGACGGACTGACCGGCCCAAATCAATTTGTCCACCTTCTTGGCTTATTGAAGTCGACAGCCTGACTGGTGTTATGCAGGCGAACCCAGTCAGAATCTGGTTGCATTAAGATGTTGCCATCGTTTTTCATTTTAGAGGAAAATGCGAATGTTGCTGGTTTTCGACCAATCAGTGACATTTACCAATTTCAAAGTGTAACACACAGAAATTCTGGTGTAAGGTTTTTTTTTTTGACATGCAATGTGGATTCTTGCTTTTTCATTTCTCAGTATCCTAAGATCATTACACTTCATCTTTTCTCTCCACAACAAGGCTTAGAAGGCATTTCTGTTTATCTACGACCACATCTTTTCACCAGTAGTCAAATATTATTCACACTGTCAGTCAGATCCTTCCATGCACATTTGAATGTAGAGGACTCAGCAGCCGATATTGCAATATCAGTAACTTCTCTATGTGGGTTCAGGATTCACTAAACTTTGTTTACATGGTGAGGTTTCATTCAAAGGAATTCTGAGGCAACATATGACATCTGTGGTGGATAACTCTTCTTTTTACGATATGTGCCATTGTGAATCAAAATTTAACCTCTTACAAATTTGTTCTTAATGAACTTGGTGAAATCAGAC
The DNA here is from genome assembly GCF_040938485.1 of Diadema antillarum. Lineage (NCBI taxonomy): Eukaryota > Metazoa > Echinodermata > Echinoidea > Diadematoida > Diadematidae > Diadema > Diadema antillarum. The sequence continues at coordinate 3,674,779 of NW_027270911.1, read as the reverse complement.
TTTCTTATTCTGCGTCTTGAGTGCTCAAGCTTTCCTCACTTGATGAACTTGAAATCACTACACCTGTTGAATCTGGATATTGGGTACATTCCCCTATTATGATTTGTTTCAACGTAAAACAGGCTGCTTGCTTCGAAAAAGTTCTACCTGATATCAGTGATGGGTTAATTGACCTCAGACCTCTAACCTCCAATACAAAGTAGCGCAGTATAAACTGGTCATGCCATTATTTTGCTGACCTGTACCCTGTCTTTGGAGACTTCGCTGAGGAGTTCTTTGTGCATTCTCTGGAGACAAAACAGAGGTTAACATTCCACAGACAATTATCAAAGCCTGACAGCCATTGCTGGTTCCAATCCAGCTTCAACTCAACACAAGAATATCATAAATTTGCACTGTAGCTTGAAGGCAACTCTGCTTCATTCAGAACTAATGCACACATAATCTTTCATAATGATGGCATATTAAGCAACATACATTACATAGATTTTATTGAGGAGGCACTGTGGCTCTGTGGATGAGACGATGGACTATCGATCCCAAGGTCTATGGTTTGAGACCCCTAACAGCAGTCTAGTGGTTGTGCCCTCAGGCAAGGCACTTTATCGGGCAAGGCACTTTTTCCTCATTACCTAGTCCTTTGTAGGAGACTTCAACCATCGGTTCAATGGTTGCCTGCTTACAAACTTCATTGCTTTCCAAATGGTCACATGAAATAAACCCTAATTCACAGCATACATAATTAGAATATTACCCCACCATATAAAGGGGGAAGGACATTATCCTTACAAATGCAGTTGTTGTTGTTTTTTTTTTTGAAGGCCTTTTTGTCACTCTTCTTTAGAACAAATAATATAATTTTCATGTCATTGTTTACATGCTGTATATAAACTCTTCATTTGTTGGGTAAATAAGGCAAAAACAAAACAAAACAAAACAAAACAAAACAAAACAAAAACAAAAACAAAAAACTGGCTGATGAAGATGTAATTTACCCAAGGAGAAAGATGTTTTAAATTACATCATTTCAAAAGATTACACAAGTGCAACAGGTCAGAAAATGCTTTTGCAAACTCAAACAAAGAGTGTACATGTATATTATGTTCAATCTGTCTAGTTTTCTCTTTGGAATTTACTTTCCTTGCAGTTAATGAATAATTCAGTGATCCCGACAAAGCTTTCAGAGTCACTCTGTGTAGTCATTTATTTTGTAACATGATTAAATATAATGTAAGTATCTGGTTCTTGAATGAGAATGGTGTGAATGGAGCTGTGTTTATTGTCTTGCATATGACGCAGTCTGCCTAATGGAGTGTATGCAATGCATAGGATGTCCACACTGGAACTACTGTGAATGGAGAGTACATGTGCCAATGCTAACAGCTGTACAGTGTTGCCAATTTGATGATGTGGTGTTGCCAACTTGATGTCATGCTGTGTATTTTTAATGATGCTTTGTATCAACATCCTGGTATCTCAGTCTCGGAGATGACTGGCGCATTAATGTGCAGAGCTGTGCTTTTTTTTTTTAAATTCAAATGAAAGCAAACCATGAAGCACATTTATAAGCACAGGTTCATGATGAGACTGAAAAATGTATGTATCACATGTCGATCATTGATGAAACATGTTTGCATTTAGCCATGTTGATCAATATTGGCTCAAGTGATAATGCTCTTGACGTGCAAATAGAAAAGTGGGTCGTATTCACTTCTCATATCATGAGGTGCCAATAGTCTGGTGTGTTTATTTTTATGTGGTAGATTTTATTAGAATCAGATGCAACATATTCAATGCAAGGGAGTGGGCTTTAAAGACATGGCCTTTACAGAGTACTTCCACTTCCAGTCTGGTGTTGTCAGTGAAAAAAAAAAAAATTTTCTGCCAGGCTCTAAGCGTTCTCTTTTTCTAATTTGAGCTCTTCAATGTTTTTGTTTATTTTTCATAATAAATGTCTTGTGTGTGTCATCATCTGTTCACTGTGCAGTAACCAAAAGTACTGGACTATTAAACAGTAATAAACTTTGTTCTATGTCACCATGGTTGCTGTGAGTCTGGATTTACGTTAAATTTTGAAAATCACATACCATATGACAGTGCGGATTGATATTTTTTCTTGATTTCCCACCCAAGGAAGCACTAAAGGTCCTTGATTATGGTAGCAATATGATTGTCTATAGCCACTGAAACAATGCTTGTTTTATAGCTGTTCTTGTGTGATTTATGTATAACCTGTTTGCATGGGAGGGAAAAGTTTCAGCTGCTCTGAATAGGAATAAGTTTAAGGAATGGGGTTAAAGTAAAATATACCTTATTGAAGGAATGTACTCTGTTTGTATTTAATTTTTCAATTTATGTGCTCATTTCTTATTACTTTTCTTCCTGCCAGAGACTCTAACATGGTCTTGAAGTGAATTTGTACCAAATCAACCTGTTTACATTCCATGCATCCTTTTGTTTTTCATTCTTTTCTCTGAATATTCTTCTCTGAAAATCCAGCTGGTAGGTAAACTTAGCTTATTTCAATCATGAATGCGAGAAATTATGTTATCTGTACTGTACTTGTCAACATTTAAGGATGTGTTCCATAGTATATTAACAAGACTAGTCTTGTCCATTAGATGTCCAGACAGATTGTTACGCTAATATATTACATGCTAGGGAATAATTTTCCAACTCAAATTTGATTAGCAATTTCAGCTGATGAACAATATTTCAAATGTTATCCTGTACACTTCTATGGAAGGAAACTGCTACACAAAAGTTAGTTTGTGTAGCAGCGTTGTAAAAATGCATAGCAAATTACGATGCGATACCAGGAAAATTATTCCCTGCATGTATAGTGTATTACTATTACCATTATCAGTGGATACGCTTTATCTAGCTGTGTGTTGGCTGGCTTTTTCTGCTTGGAAGCCTTGGCTGTGTTTTGACTCTGTTGATGCAATAGGATCTGACGAGAGGTGTACATGTATGTCATATCAAATGTTAACAAGATCTGTCCCCATTTTGCTGGTCACTTGATCATCTTTAGGGTCAGTGATGTCCAAGTATGTGTTTACAGCTAATCAGCACACATCATCAGTCGGGACTTTGTACACATGTGGACACCACTGAATCGTCATGTGTGAGTGCTTGACCAATGGATTGAATCCCCTTTTGTCACATTTTGAGTCATTTCCTAGAAGGTATTTTCTGCTGTCTTAGCTTTCATGAAGGGAAAATAAAGTTTGACCTCCTGGTCTATCCATGCGCAAGAAGCTGTGTGTATTTTTTGTTTGTTACATCACCGTTCTGACTCACCTCCATGTCATTATTATGTTCATGTGGTGTGCGATTCAAGTGTAGTGAGGTTTAGATAGACCCTTTTGATCACATAGCTTTAATTGAAATTGTGTCATTTGACCCCTCAAATTAGCAAGTTAATGTGTACAATGTAGAATGATAGGGTGCAATGTATGTAATGTAAAAGTGGATATTTTCGCGTGACTAATTTTTCGCGCTGGGCGAGCTGGGAAGAGTTTCGCGTGTTTTTAATTCCGCTGAATCAAGACATCGACTACTGGAACATATGGCAAGCAAAAATATTCGCGTGCTTTTATTTTCGCGCTAGTTTCGGGTTGCGCGAAATGCGCGGATATTTCAACACCGCGAAAATTTCCACTTTTACAGTATATGTCCCCAGGTGGGATATCCATCCAAATGAATGGTGATCTATCACTTGGTCTACTCCTACTTCATCTAATAGCCTGTTAGTCTCAACTCACATGGTCTAATCCCATTTAGTCTACAACCAGTTTGTCTAATGACCATTTAGTCCAATTGCCACTGAGCCTCATTGCCAGTTAGTCTACTTCCAGATGGGCTATGCCCATTTCATCTAATACCCACAGTTTATTAAACAAAATGGAAAGAAAAATTCCAAGGAGTCAAAATTGCAATTAGGCCATCTGGTCATTAGACGAAACAATAATTAGCCAAACTGGACATTAGACCAAGTGAGGATTAGACCAAACAGGCATCAGAGGAAATTGATAGTAGACCAAATGAGTTAAGCTGTAGTTGTGTTTTAAAGACGAACTGGGAAGTACACCATCTGATATTAGACCAAGTGGCAATAAACCAAATGAATCTCTTCATTTGTGCATGCTTCTATAGAGTTCACACCTCATATTTTCTAGTAGTTGCTCCTGAAATATGGCTTAGCTCCTGGGAAGGATGGGACATATGTAAAAAAATGTCAGATACAATTCACACCCTTTTTTTCTGCTAACTGTTTTTTTTTTTTCTAATGCAAACTTTGCTTTCATACAGAAGTAAGCGGTACAACACAGAAATCAACATACATCACACATTTGGTACATTTAATCTGTTTTTATTATTAGAAATTGAAGAATTCAGACAGCTAACACACGTCAGGTTAAATAAGAAACTGACAAAGAATTAGAGAGACTGATCAAAGTGCAATATATAATCTACATGGATGGTATGTGAACCTGATGGAGAAATTTACACTCAAAAAATGCCTAGTATCTCTCATCTAACTTGACAAGGTGCATTTTTTAAAGACAAGTATGGAAGAGAAAACATTACAGATTTCCTGACTATTCTGCCCCTATTCAGTTGATAATGCCTTGTAAGCACTCAAAATACATTTGCATGGTGAACATCAAGCACATTTAAGGAATCATTTATCCTTTTAACTCATTGGAGTTGAAGAACCTGTAGCTACAAAGGATTTACATACACAAAATGAACTTACACATCTGGGGGAAAAACAAAACAAAACAAAACAAAACATACTTAAACAAACACAAAACAGCCATGAAGCAGATAGCCAAGACTGTTTCACAGTTGGGGTCGTGTTCTCTCGTAAGCATACACCAAACTGGTATTGATACAGCGTATTAGTAGAGGCAGTGTGGTGTGCATTTTTAAGTCATTCTTTTCCAAATACTGTAGTCTTCAGCTCACTGAATAAACAGTCAATAAACTTACACTCCACATCAGCAGAGCAGAGGCAAAAATGCAAACAAACCTCTGTGAGAGAGACTACTGACACATGTTCATCTACTACACAAGATTTTCAACGCACATGCATTATTTCAAATCACTAGTACTTAGAACTATGTATTGCATTGGCCTATTCCTGTCTTTACAATGAAATACATTAATTGAAGTAACAAACTACATACTGGCTTTGAATTAACAAAGAGCCCCATCTTCCAATGAGAAAGTCAATGTAAATCTTGTAAAATAAAGGCAAATAGGGCAACAAAAGTAATCAAATCAGCAGAATTCTGAATGACATTGGATGCCATAAGAAAAGAAGAAGAAGAAGAAACAACAAGAAGCAACCACAAGAATGACAATGTAAATGAATCATGTAACAAAGTGTCAGCTATTCAAACTACTTGCCCTGGTTACAGGATTTCCACAACTCTACAATGTGATTTGTTTTAACCATGTTTGTTTGTTTCTTTGCTTGGGGGTGGGGGGGGGGGGGGGATTAACAAAACTTCACTATTTCTTGGGAGTCTTATGCTGTGAATTCTGACTTGTGCTGCTATGGTATTGTGCAAACATATGAAATCACTGATAAACCTCAATAGAAAGAGGTAATAGTCCTTTCAGGAAAATGCATCTTTTTTTTTATCAACAAGACACTAATATAGTGGACTCCCGTTATAATGAACACGGTTATAACGAAATTTGTTATAACGAAGTAAAACTTCTGGTCCCAAAATTATCTCCATTGAAGTCTATGGTACAAAATTCGCTTATAACGAACACGGTTATAACGAAATCTTTCTGAGCACCACTGACAAAGAAAAACAAAAGAAATGTGCTCCGTTTTAACGAAATTCGAATCGCTTCCGAAAATACGTAGCGGAACAAGCATTTATAGCGTCTCTGTATGGGTGAACGCTTCACATCACTGTGTACATGTGCGCTCCTTGTGTCCTGCATATATCTGAGGGGGACTTGCATTATTGTAATACAATAATCTGAAATTAAACAAGGTTCGTTTTATTGTTTTGAAGGAACTTTATTATAAAACACACAGATTCTTATACACCTAAATGTCCGTTGGTTCGGAAATGAAATAGGGTTAATTATTACGAACCTTTTGCCGTTATTCAAACAGTTCGTTATTACTAAAGTTCGTTAAACCGTCAATGAGATATGGTTCTTATTACGACGGTTCGTTTGTCAGAAAATGATGGGATCTAAACTTTCGTTAATCGGAACTTTTAAAAAAAGTTTCGTTAATCCAAAGGTGAAAAAGGTGTGTCCAGTAACAAAACTTTGGAATCGCAAACTTCATAATCGTTTTAAGATAACCGAACCTACAAAATAACTAACCTTTCTCATTTTTTTTTTTTAAATCTACAAACCTTCTTCAGAATAACAAACCTTATTTCATTGTCGGATTAAAAAACCTTCGGAACAGTGAACCATTCTCATTTTTTTCATTTACAAATCTTCGGAATGACGAAACTCATTTCATTTTCCGATCAACGAGCCTTCAGAAAACGAACAATATATTTATATCTAAATTATGAACTTTCGGAATAACGAATCGTCGGAAGAGCGAAGCTTCAAAATAATGAACAAACCTTTGGATTCCCAGGAATGGCGAAACTTCAGAACAAAGAGTCTTTCGGAGTAACAAACTTTAGTAAGAAACGAATCTTTGGAATAGCGAACTGTAACGGAATCCTAAACTATTATTTTCTATACGACTTATTGTGTGACAAAAACAACTTTATGCTCTCTTTTAAATGTAATATCCAAACGAAATTAAAAAGGTACCATCCCATTTCACATAGCTTTCCAGTGTATGATGAGTATTCAACAGACATATGTTATATGCGTGGTGGTTACCTTGTTTTTGTTATATATTGTATTTGTTCGGTTATAACGAAATTTAGTTATAACGAAAGAAAATGGCCGGTCCCGAGCATTTCGTTATAACGGGAGTGCACTGTATAAACTGGACACACAATTTTTTGCAGGCAACATCCCCACGAGTGACATACAGTACTTATTTCCATGGAAGACCATGGTAGGACCCACTCACATTTGAATTTGTTCATTTCTTACTACATGTTTGCTTTGCAAAATGCTTCACATTTGCTTCATAACAGACTTAAAATATCCTTTTCATGGTGAAACATTTTTTCTTTTTCTCTTCATGTATGCAAAATACACATATTTACCAGGCACTGTGAAAGATGATTTGGTGATCAGACCAAACTACCACCATGAACTTGGAGGCATTACCCAAGGTTTATTCAGCTCCTCAAACTGTTGGAAAAGTTTCATGTAGAATATAAACTGCACATTAAAGAAGTAGAAAAATGTTGAAAAGTTTTGTTGTTGCTGTTTGTGCATGAAATAAAGCAAGGTATTACAGACTTTCAAGCCACAAAACCTGTATCGTGTACGACTATTACCGCACTATGACTACAAGATGCATCTACAACTGTATATGATATACTATTATCTACCATAGCATCTGTCAGGATTTCAAATTATTGTGATTATAACAGACACCAATAAACATTGAAAGGTTTGACCAGTTGCTGCAGCCATGCACCAACATAATGCAAAGCACTTGCTTGTAAACATTGTCATAAAATTCCAGTATAATTAGTCACTATGTGACAAACAATATTAAACTTGTACATGTATAAACTTATCTCTAAGTACAGTTGTATTGAAACACAACCTCTTGCAAGTCAATCAGTTCATGGTTAGAGGGAGATTTCTCCAAATCACCATCTGATGGAAAGTTCAGCGTTGAACTGGACTATGTTTGCAGCCGTAGCACAGATTTTTTTTTTTCACTTTCTTTCTTAGAGAAGCATGGTGAGGAATTCATTGCACAGAGAATGGGAATCAACACAATTACTACTCATAAAGCTACAAACTAAAAGATAAATTCTACAGAAAAAGGATACTGCAACAGCAACTTCTACATATTCTTTCGACTGTACCACACTGAGCGCCACAACATTTTGTGTATTATCATAATTATAATTTTATTCTTTCTTAAAAGCTAATTGTTAGCTATTAGTGCACTAAATTATGTCAGCTAGTGCAGCTTACTTCATGAGATAGATGATAGACAGAGGTTACATTCTTGACAATCTTAAGGTTCAGAGGAAAGTAAAGCATTGCAGTTTTGATCTCAAGGTTAACAGCACATCTTGTGAGCTTACCAAAGTGAAGTGGGATTGCTCATAGACACCAATGTCAAATGCAGATTTGTAACAGCAGTGTGAATTTTTATGATGGCAAGGTTTATGTCCTGTATGGTAATTGTAATGTCCCATATCTGGTATGAAGGAGGTAATTTTCCAGCAAAGGCAAAATTCATGAAGAATACCTCACTATTAGGAGATAGAGTCTTTTTCAAGTAGCAGCAATGGTATGACCTAACACTTGTTAGTAACTAAAACCCATACTTTATAGGTCTAAGAAAATATATGGTCAATACATCGAAAAGATGCATCACATCATTGGTGTGCTTATTGCTTTTAATAACTATGCACTTTCAGAAGTTCTTCAGGACACAAGAAAAGAGCAAACTTCTGCATCTAAGAACATGAATAAAATATTGAAGAAGGCAAACCACCCGACTCCACATAGAAAATGTTGTGTATACAAATTGATATCTTCTATTTCAAGCGACACATTTCAACAATTTTCACAGAACAACCACTGTTGGGAGGTTTGAAAAGAAGTGTGGCATTTACATTTGCCCATAGATAGAAAAATAATGACAGTTTCTTCATCATTCAAAATTCTTCTACTGGGAAAGCTTCAACATGAACTACTACTAAATCAATTGTTTTCATAACTATTTTGCAGCACTTGCGATAAGATTAATATACCGGTAAGTGGACGTGGTCAGAAAGGATGGGGCTACATGTGGATGGACCTGGATTGGGTGGAGTTGGGGTAGATGAGGTTGTGGGGCAAGGGTTATAGGAGTGGGTGTGGCTGGAGATGAAATAAAAGTAGGGTTGGGTTGGGGTGGAGTAGGTGGAACTAGTGTGGATAAGTGTGGAGTGGGTGGAAGGATGGGGTTAGGATTGGAGTGGAGTTGGAGGGTGGGGTTGGAGTGGAGGGGCGGAATTTGAGGTTAGTGTGGAGTGGACAGAGAGGGTTAGAACAGACTCGGTGGGTTTGGGGTTGGAGTGAAGAGTGAGGGTGAGGTTGGAGTGGAGAAGGTGGAGCTGCTGTTAGTGTGGAGTAGATGGACGGGGTTGTTGGAGTAAAGTGGGTGGGGGGGGGGAGGGGGTTGGGGGTTGGAGTGGAGTAGAGTAGGAGGGTAGGGCTGGAGTGGAGTGCTGGGTGGGGTTGGAGTGGAGAGGATGGGGTTGGAGTGGAGAGGGTGGGGTTGGAGTGGAGAGGGTGGAGCTAGGGCTAGTGTGGGGTCGATGGAGGGGGTTGGAGTAAAGCGGATGGGTGGAGCTGGAGATAGACGGGTGGGGTTGTGAAGGAATGGGGGGGGGGGGGGTTTCTATTAGATTACGCTCATTAGTGTTCTATAAATAGGTGGGTATATGTTCTTTAATGTAACTATGCATGATTGATCTTCCTCCTACCCAGCTTGGATCCATACATAGTTGCCATAGGTACACTATAAAACAGGTGCTCTTGAAATGATATATGTGCTCAGCTGGTATTTAACATACATCAATATCATACCCTTTCCTCTAATAAAGATCAATGAGATCCAATGAAATGCAATTTGCTGAAATCATTGTATAATCACAGCAGCACGATGCAATCAAGACACAGAATGAACACTACTAAATTGGAATGAAAACTTGAAATTTATTTCTGTTGGGAAGATTGTAAAGTCACAAATCTTCACAGGATAGACAATGAAAACCCAAGATTAAGTGAGGTGTGGAAACAGATTGAAAGAAGCACTGAAAAAAAGATGTCCCAGCGAACGGTCTCCTTCCAATGAGTGTTGCTATGCACTGCCTCCCGACTGCTGTTTTGCGAAGTATTTAAGCTTATCTTCTGGGTTGGGTATAATCTGAAAGAAAACGCACATACAGAAACATGATGAGTTGTATTTCATACTTTTTTTTTCAAGTCAAGCCACATCATACTGCTACATTAAAATACATGTAGGCTTGATATTGACTTTTTGATGTATAAAATGTGATAAAAATTCCTTTCCATCAGCAGTCAAAGAGAAAAAGAGTAAGTAATGCATGGTTTGTTTTTAAAACAGTTGATGTCACTTTTAACGTTATAAAGTGGCTTATAATAGAGTAATAACACTATCATTTTTTTTAGAACGTGAGCTGTGACTTGATTGTCAACAGTATGGCAAGATGAAACGAGTACTTGAAGCAAAACAAAACGTAATGATATTTGTATCGTATGCCATATCCCAATGAGGTCTGTAATTAGTATTCATCCTGAGGGACTGAACAGAATAATTCTAGCACAGTCAACAGACGTCAGCATTGCATGGTTTACTGACGACTCAACCAGCATGTTATCAAGAAGACAGATACAGATAATAGTAATGAAATGCATGGCTGAACAAATTGCTCATCAACTTCTGAGACTCAAAAAGAACTTGCGTCTGGACTCACCGTATCACTTCCAGGTTTCCAGCCTGCTGGACAAACCTCTCCGTGCTTATCAGTGTACTGGAAGGCTTGCACCAGCCGCAAAGTCTCGTCCACGGATCGGCCCACGGGCAGATCGTTCATGGTAATTTGCCTCAGCACTCCCTTGTCGTCAATGATAAACAGCCCCCTGTCAAGAGAAGTATGGATTTCAATGATGCTGTTGGTTAGTGAAAGCCATCTACATCAAAGATTTTGTAGACTGTCAATAAAATTGCCATATAGGGGCCTATCAATCAATTTCCCCATCTCTTTTATCCAGATATAGCGAAATCCTCAGAACTAGCAGTTTTCTATTGTTATATCGAAATTTCTTTATAGCTGGACCAAGGAGTTATTACTCCTTGGCTGAACATATAAGGTAATACTTAAAGGGAATCTCTCCCCTAAAATTTAAATTTGAGAGTTGTGAGAGCATGTCCTAAGAACTCTAGAGAAAATTCTATCCCATCACAAAAAATGTCCCATACTGTGAAATACTAATTTTAATAATCAGCACACACTAGAGAGCGCGCTGCAATAGTAGCCAGATCTGAAAATAGTAGCCGCGCGTAGACCATCGGCGTGTGCACGTTTTCCTTCGTTCGCCTCCGTCTTCACACAGCCATATCGAATACTGTCTATTGGTATCGCCTCATCGAGCCTTATGCATCCGCACGAGTAGAGGCTGCCGCGGCTGCCTGGTCAGTGGCCCAACGGGGCGCAGTAGCACCAACCTAGCTGCGTATGTGGACATTTGCGTGCGTTTGCGCGTTTTGAGAGTATCGTAGTACACTGATCGTACAGAAAATTATCAAACTACGCAATCGAATGCAGTCGATAACGCCAGAAGACTACTCTTAGATCAAGGCGCATGTAATTTTTGGCATTTTAGAGATTGCTCTATGTCTCTTTATATATTGCTATATCTCTGCAGGCCTCGAATTAACCGACGGCCACCGACGGCCATGGCCGTCGGTGCCCCTCTCGTTGGCCGCAATGCCTTTTGTTTTTTGATCAAAGTTACGGCCAAAAAAAATGTGCCCTTTTTCTTGGGGCCGTGGTGCCCTTTTAGAATGAAAGTTATTATTTATGACGTATGATATGCCCTTTTTCAAAGTCTCTTTAATAAGCTTGAACAACTTTCCTGATCTCAAATATCATACCTTCAGTTCACTCGCGTCCCGATATATCTGATTCAAACTCAAAGTATCTTTCCGAGATACGAGACGACGTGTACGTAAATGTACGCCCGACCGGCTTTTACCGTCCCGACTGCCTCTGCAGCGCAGCGGCCGCGAGTATGTACTAGCTAGGCAGCGCATATTCAGATAGAGTAGTAAAGAGTGAACTCCAAGTTCACCAAGAAAAAAGAAAAATCCCACGATGCCAAGGTGTGCCAGACTGGGGAATGGGGAGGGGTGGAGAGAGAGAGAGACCAATCAACAGAAGAAACCGCGTGTACTGGCGCATTCTTGGAGGTCATGAACTGTCTGTCACAGACTAATCATAGCAATCTACACGCGCGCGCAAATTCCTTTGCCTTGTGGTTTTGCCAGCCAGCTGTCGGAATGTGCTTTGAAGTTTCATGGCAGCCTGGCCTGGCTGGCCTGAAAGGGTGTCGAGTTTCAATCAATACCTACTGTTGTTTTATTCCTGTTTTAAAAAATGTCGTGTCTCTGTATGTGAGTAACGTTGCACTCTTATATTTCATAGGGATATTACCAGTACAATAACCTACAATGTCAGAAAACTAAATTTCTGTGTACAGATACACTCTAAAATGTGTAGATAATAATTTTGGGCCTCAGTTTTTGCTTTATTGTAACAAAACTTTCATATACCTTGTGCACTGTAACTGGAGTACATCCATTTATGGATGTATGCAGTGCTCGAAATACCCAGCGGCAACTGGCAATTTGCCGCTACTGGTCGGAATGCCCCTTTCAAAATCAAACCATTTATGGCCATAACATTTCATTGCTAATTTGTGCTCCCTTGAGTAGATTTGTGCCCCCTCAAAAAAAGTGGCCTTGACTTAATTCTGATGAAATTTGAGGCCTGTCAGTATTATCTATCTATTCATATCAGGCACTACAGAATTCATTTCTCATACTAGCCACAATGTGCACTCAAGCGAGGGCCTCATACTTTCTGACAATTTTGTAGGAATTTGTTTAATGGAAACGGAGACTGTGTGAAAACAGCAGGTACCTGAGAGTGTGTCCAAGATCTTCCAGTAGAACGCCATAGTCCTTTGAGATTTGGTGGGTCAGGTCTGATAAGATGGGTAACTGGATAGGTCCAAGACCTCCTTGTGTTCTTGGAGTATTGATCCTGCATATTACCAAACACACACAAGCAAACACTCAAACGGTACATTGTGCATACTACTGTATACAACATATATTTCGCAAGTCTAAATTTTGTGCAAATCGGAACTTCTTCACGATTTCGCGAGTGGTTGAATTCAAGATCTGGGAGTACAGTACTGAATGGAGAAACTGTGTATGTGTGCACGTCACGTTCATGTAGGGATCAGTCAATATTTTTGAGTGTCTTTAAATTTTAGAATAGCACCCAACTCGCAAAATTCAATAAAAAAATTGAAGTTCACAAAATATTTGGCGTATACAGTAATTAACCATATTATGAAGGTGCATCACATAACATCTTGAGTACATAGCAAACTTACTGAGAGCTTGATAAATCCTGGCGAGTATTGGGTACCAGTGGGTCAAGTTTCCTCTTGACACCAAACAGCAAGGTTCATTTCATGGCAAAACCATCCAAGGTTAATTTAAATGATAATATCAAACCCTGAGCTTATAAAGATCAAATTCTTCTATACAGCTATACAGTTATGATTTCAGATTACATGCGGCAGTATAAGCATCCATAGGACAATGTAGATTAATGTGAGCATGGTGAGATCTGGATATAGCTTTCACAGTCATAGAAACCTTTGAACCAGGAGAGCTACTCCAGCAAACTACACTCTGTAACTACAGATGATAATATATCATTGGAATGCTGGGATTATTTTTGACATCTTACCATGCAAGATGTGTGAACTGAGAATCAACTGAGATTGCAACGACTTCTGTGTTGATGGTTCGGAACTCTTCAATCCGATCGCTGAAGGCGATGATTTCTGTTGGACACACAAAGGTACTGGGAAAGGGAAAGGGAGAGAGATGAAGAAAGCAGAAAATCATAACTAAAAATGCAGGTAAATTTGGTTTACAATTAAAACTGGTCATCAAAATGTGGCATATGTGTTTACACGAGATTGATGGATGGAAAGTAGTCTTTGTTCAAGGCTCTCACACTGTTGTTAGCACAAGTACTTGCAAGAAAAGCAAGCTGAAGGTCAGGGCATCAGCGCATGGGCCTTTTGAGATCTGCAAATCATTATTGTTCATGCATTTGGAGGATGCTTAAAAATCCTATCAAATATTTGAAGATGGTCAGTTTGACAATGGCATTGCTAGATTTGCCAGAATAATGCCCCGTGGTAGGCCTCTAGGAATTGAGTGATTTTTGCTGACCGAGTAGCAAAATTCAGTTATCCAAAGGCATGACCTAAAAAAAATTGACAAGTCTCCAATAATATTCTTCTTGGGGCTTGCCTCTAGCTGGTAGCTTGACTTAATCCCATCATGTGATTGCTCTCAGAGCTACTTGCTTTGCTTGCGATTACTACAGCAAAAGAGCTTTTGATACAGGTCAGGCAGAAAGTGGTATATTGCACATGGCAGCATTGAGGAAAATGAACGCATATCAAATATATAAGGTGATTATACTAACTTTTATATTGTGCAAACTTGCATAGCTATCTGATGCCTTATCAACAACAACAAAAAAAAAAGAAAAAAAGAAAAAAAGAAAAAAAAAGTGATACTGCTTTCATGCATCTATTAAGAGTCTTGCCTCGGAGTCGGAACAAGTGAAAAGTATTTTCCATGCCCATTTTCCCATACCACCAGCAGTTATTACTGGACTTGAACAGCAATGACATCACCACATCTCCCCTCATCCCCCCCCCCCCCTCCACAAACATGCAATAATTTCAACAACTGTCTCTTACAAGTCCAGTGGGTAGAAGACGAGAACCAAGTATTTTCCAACAAAGTCAGACAATTTCATGGCCTTGAACTCTCCATTTATGACTGCTGTCCCTTCAAAGGCGGGTGCTGGCTTTGAAACTGCAGGACACAACACAGGTGAGAAAGCATAACAAGTAACAGTTAAAGAGATAGAAAAAAGTAAAATCCCTGATTAAAAGAATCAAGCACATGAATAAAATAATATCAGTTAGAGGTCTGCCATGATTGCAAAGTCACGCATGAAACTGGTATTCAGTAGAAAGTCGGTCAACACTTTTTCTATATCATCCAAGAGATTTTTTCTATATCATCCAAGAGATGCAAGTACGATGTAGGTCTGTACCTACTGCAATTCATCATGAAATATTGCAAATCATATTTGGCTTTACATTATAATTCATATATATTGTTATTCATTACTCAGGTGTTTCAGATACATCCCATACTGCCACGCCATGTTTACCATCTCAATGACAGTTAAGCAAAGTTTCTATTACGGTTGCATTAGACTGAGTGGTTCTGCAAATTCAGTTACAACTTTTCATGCCTTTTCTATCAAGTACATGATGTAATATAGATGCACTGCACCGCCCACACCCTGCCAAGTATTGCAGGTTGCAGGGAATAAATGTTTTCAATCAACAGTTGATCAAATGCTCTCCTCTGACCCATCAGCTGTAACTTCACTAAGTTAGCTATAACTAGAAATGTCGCTATGGCGACTGTTATGCCTCCGCCATAATGCATGATTCTCCTAATAGGTCTAGATGTAATGTGGACAATGTGTGATTACATTTTCACAAAACTGGCAAAATATTGAAATGACAAGTTTGTCACAAATGTGTTGAATGTTCACCTTCCTTGACCTTGGTTTAATTGGATGAATAGGAGAGCATGTATTTGGGGATTTAAGGACTTTAACTTGACTTTGACCCATTCATACATTTATGCATTGAGTAATTTTCATGGTACCGGTATGGAGAAAAAGTGCAATTTCTGTACTGAATAGTAAATTGTTACCATGTTCATCTGGCCTTTGACCCTAAAATTCATAAGATAATCACTTTCAGGTAGAACATGCATAGATATGCAGTAAGTTTCACGATAAATTGAGCCACTTCCGAGATATGGAGGAAAAAGTTAGTTCAGCACTTTCACTTGATCTTTGACCTTTTGACCTTTGAGGCAATAAAAAAGAAAAAGAAAAAAAAACTCTCCAGAGAATTTCTATGAGGTTACACATGCATACACCAATGTAAAAAAAAAAATACTAATCCTGCTGGCATTGCATGAACATGAGGGAAATAGTAAAATTTTGAAGTGTTGCACTTGACCTTTGACCCCTGACCTTTGACCCCATGAACCCTACATTCTCTAGATAATCACTGCCAGTCAGTACATGTATATATACTATGTTCCATGAAGATACCTTGAACAATTTTCCAATTTACAGAGAAAAAAAAGAAGTTTTAATACTTTTACTCGACCTTTTGACCTTTGACCTTTGACCTCATGACCCAAACTTTCACCAGAGAATCTAAATTGGGTAATACATGCATACACTAAGTTTCAAGAAAATATCTTCAGGCATTGCATAGATATGGTGGAAATAGTGAAATTTTATGTATTTGACCTTGACCTTTTGACCTTTGACCTTGAGCACGTGCACCCAAAAGTTGATAGGCACAACTTCACCCCCTAATACACATACATGCCAAGTTTCATTAGGATACCTCAACAGCTTTTGATAGTTACCTTGTCCACAAAATTCATTACGGACGGACGGAAAGACGGACGGACGGAAGGACGGACGCTACGACGGATGGATGGACGGAAGGACGGACAGACGGACGGACGGATGGACGGACGGACAACCCGAAAACATAATGCCTCCGGCACCACTTCGTGGCGGAGGCATAAAAACTGGACATGGCATGGCATGAGCCCTGTCCTGTTGCATAAACGCTATCTGATTATTTAAGGACGTTCCTCAGTTGAGTTTGTGCGCATCCTAGCTGCGCAGGTGTCAGTGACGTAACAAAGAGCGTAGAAGCGCACGCACGAGTGATGAGCTGAGCTAGCTGAGCTGAGCAGCTGCTAGTAGATCGAGCTAGAGTGTGGTACGTGTACGTACGGATACCCGACAGCTCCCCACCGCGGCCGCGCCGGGCAGCCGCGCTGGGCGGCCTCGCTCGGCTCGCGTGCCGACTGTACGCGTTACAATCTGTACATACTACGCAAAGTTCAGCGGTCCGAGCCGCATATACATGGTCATTCCATAGCACAACACTGACGGAATCGCGAAGCTTGGAAGTGGAACAGAGCTGTTTCCATTTTCAATCCATAGATCTGTTTTGTGACATGAAGTTCATTATCCGGTCATCAACATGGTAAAGTCGAGTGCTAAGGTACCAAGGGCCTATAGGTCCTAGTCGGGGTCTAAGGCTCACTAGTCTATTGGACTAGGTGTTAATTCAATTCAATTCATTCATTTTATTTTCATACTTCATACTTAATACTTTCATACTTAAAACAACAACAACAACAACAACAACAATAACAACAATAACAAAACAAGCATATGACACACACATTTCATCTTTAGGTCTAGCAGCTAAAACAATCTGAGTATCTCTGTTAAAATCTAAATTAGATCTAAACTTGTCATTACTAGTAATACAAAATATTGTTTTTTTATATTTTTGGTTACAAAATACAAGGTCATGAAAGTGTTATCAAACAAGACTATTCATCACTTTCACCATTCATATATTATTTTTTTATTACCAAATCTGGTGTAACAAAAGGAGAATCAAAATATTATTATTATTATTATTTTTTTTTTTTTGGGGGGGGGGGGGAGGTACATCTCCATAGCTTACAACACGCACTTTACCAACCACTGCAACAGCCAACACATGCAATCTACAATCAACGTCATTGTATTAAGATTTGTTTTTCATTTGGAGGATCGTCAGACTAATGCCAAAACTCCCATTTCCTTATATTTATTTATTCTTCTTCCTCCATTATCACTTTTTGTACATGGTTACAGCAAGTGGGTAAAACAAACAAACAAGCGTGCATGTCAATAATATGGAGTTTTCCACGCTTGCATCCACATAATATCATTATGGCTGTGGAAGTGAAATGATAACAAAAACGCACATGGACCTTTCTTTCTGAATATTTTTCACCATATCACTGCAATTGTGACATGATTTTTGTTTGTTTGTGTGTGTTTTTTTTAAAGAAAATGGGGTTTCGAGTGAACCGCATGAGATTCATGCATCCTAGCAGGGTATATCCCTGCATTGGTTCCTGACCAGATTTGGGGGTCTTACGATGATTTCTGTCGCAAGGAGGCTCTGCCAGCACTAAAACGAGCACATGAACCCCCCATTTTTACAATTGTTCTGCATTAAGTAACCCTTCTTCTACAATTTGATAAAGTTTCGTAAAAATGACATGGGTTTTGAATGTACAGCATGACATTCACGAACCCCACCTATAATCAGGACACCCACGAGAGGTTTATAACCAGATTTTGGGGTCCGGTGAGGTGATTTCTATCATCTGGGGATGCTGCCAGCACAAAAATTAGGACATGAACCCCCACTTGTTATTGTTTTTCTGGAATTAGTAATCCTTCTTCTATAATTTGGCAAAGTTTCGTGAAAATGACATGGGCTTTGAATGAACAGCTAGCATAAGTTTTATGAACCCACTTGTCAGGGTATCCCTGCATAGGTTCTTGACCAGATTTTGGGGACTTACGATGATATATGTCGCATGGGGGCGCTGCTAGCACAAAAACGAGCACACGAACCCCACCTTTCAATTATTTTTCTGGAATTAGTAAGCCTTCGTCTACAATTTGGACAAGTTTGGTGAAATTGACATGGGTTTTGAATGAACAGCATAAGCCTAATGAACTCATCTTGTCAGGGCATCCCTGCATAGGTTCCTGACCAGATTTTGGGGACTTACGATGATATATGTCGCATGAGGGCGCTGCTATCACAAAACGAAAAACATGAACCCCAACTTTTAATTATTTTTCTGGAATAAGTAAGCCTTCTTCTATGATTTGGCCAAGTTTCGTGAAAATGACATGGGTTTTGAATGTACAGCATGAGATTTTTGAACCCACCCTGTTAGGGCGACTTTGGATAGGTTCCTAACCAGATTTTGGGGTCGTACTATAGTATATGTCGCATGAGGGCGCTGCTAGCAAAAAAACGAGCTCCTGAACCCCCACTTTTAATTATTTTTCTGGAATAAGTAAGTCTTCTTCTACAATTTGGTGAAATTTCGTGAAATTGACATGGGTTTTGAATGTACAGCATGAGATTTATGAACCCACCCTGTCAGGGCGACCCTTAGGTTCCTGACCAGATTTGGGGGTCTTACGTTGGTATATGTCGCATGGGGGCGCTGCTAGCACAAAAACGAGCACATGAACCCCCACTTTTCATGGTTTTTCTGGAATAAGATAGCCCTTTTCTACAATTTGGTGCAGTTTCGTGAAAATGACATGGGTTTTGAATGTACAGCATGAGATTTATGAACCCACCCTGCCAGGGCGTCCATGCGTAAGTTCCTGACCAGATTTTGGGGTCGTACTATAGTATATGTCGCATGGGGGCGCTGCTAGCACAAAAATGAGCACATGAACCCCAACTTTTGATTGTTTTTCTGGTATAAGTGAGCCTTTTTCTACAATTTGGTCAATTTTCATGAATTTGACATGGGTTTTGAATGTACAGCATAAGTTTTATGAACCCACCCTGTCAGGGCATCCCTGCATAGGTTCCTGACCAGATTTTGGGGACTTACGATGATATACGTCGCATAGGGGCGCTGCTAGCACAAAAACGAGCACATGAACCCCCACTTTTGATTGTTTTTCTGGAATAAGTAAGCCTCTGTCTACAATTTGGTAAAGTTTCGTGAAATTGACATGGGTTTTGAATGTACAGCATAAGTTTTATGAACGTTGTCCTTTTGCTCACCCCTAACAGAAAACGTCGATGAGAAGGATTTGAGAGATTTTGGTGTTTTCTGCCGCGTGAGGGCGCTGCTTGCTGAAGAATGAGAGCGTAAACCCTAACTTTAAAACCTTTTCCTCATTTTGGGTACCCTTTTCTGCAATTCTTGCAAATTTGGAGAAAATAACGTGGATTTTGAAAGAATTATGGGGATATAAGTTTGTCATTGCAGATTTTGTTGCCAATCATGGTCTTGATCATGACAACGCTATCATTTTGGTACAGGACGGCAGATTAGTCATATTCTTCAAAGTCCCGTAGAAGAAAAACAAGCACATGAACCTATGGTTTTATTTACATATTTGGGCTTCGGATGGGTCAAAGTTACGGTATGGAAAGTTTCAAGAAAATGACATGGATTTCACTTTAACTGAGGAACGTCCTTAAAGTGGTAACTTTACAATTAACATTAATTTTCTAATAATGCACTTGTCAATGTAATGACGCACCCCACTACCCCCGGACATGGGTGCGTCATGGTCATTTTTTGACTGACCACACGGGGTTTTTGACGGACACCACAGTCACTTTTTTGACGGACATAACGCTGCAAGTGACGAACACCACAGTCACTTTTTTGACGGACAACACGTTGAAAGTGACGCACACCTCGGTCACTTTTTTGACGGACATCCTCGGTACATTTGACGCACCCCCGTAAATACTGAAACGATTTTTGCATACGTTTTATTCAAGCAATTTCATTTTCTTTTGGTTCGTACACATAATTTGTAAAAGTTTCGGCAAGTTTCCCTTACCATGTAAGCACCGTATTGTCATTCACCGTACATCACGCTGCTGCTACGATATTCCGTACAGTAGTATGTATTCTGTGTATGCAATCCATACATGACAATCACATGTGTGCAGAATGCGCTGTATGTGCGCGGCCATTGCTAGTGCGGTGGATGCATACTGCTGCAGCGCAGGTAGGTACACACCACGCTACGGCATTCATATTCCCGCTCGAGTACTGCGTAACTACAGCCAAGTCGCGGTACGTAGAGATTCGCACAGCTAACAGCGTCGCGCGCGCGTCTGGCCAGCTGGTCGGGCTATCCCGCGAGCAGAAAATGGCATGCGGCAAGCAGTTCTTCTGCTGCCGTTTCGACAGGAAAGATTGAATGAAGTTGTTACATCGCTGAACAGTCCCTGGTTTGAGATTGAGTATGCATGATTTCATGGGTTTGTTGGAGGGAAAATGTAAGGAGAAAGGGTGGCTTTTAAATTCTTTGCTTGCCAGATTCTGGCAAGCATTTTTTCCTCTTATTCCAAAACGCTTCCCGACTTTGATTTTCATTTGCCGCGGGAAAGCGCTCACTGTAATTTCACTCGCGGTACGTGTATCCGGGGCCGGTAGCGTGCAAAAATGCGTGTTATTTTCCATAGCCAAGTGACGTACCATGACGCACCCCTCGGTCAAAATTTTGACCGACAATGATGGGATTTTGACGCACCCCTCGGTCAAAAATTTGACGGACAAAGCTGGTAAAATGACGAACACCTGGGTCACAAATTTGACGGACCAAACGAGGAAATGACGCACCCATGTCCGGGGGTAATGGGGTGAGTCATTACATTGACAAGTGCATAATACTACGGTTCTACAACCTACTGATTATGTGCAATGGCAATGCCTAACAACACTCACAGTAACATACTAGACAGAAAGATCTGTCTGTCCGGAGGAGTCTTTTATTTCATTTTTGTTTTTTTGAGGTTATCGCTCTCCTTGAGGGGATCCATGAAGCCAGGCAGACGCAGTCTGAGCTCCGCGCAGCATATCCCCGACGACCAGATACAGACCGATCTTTCGGTCAAACATTAACATTACTACTAACATTAAGCCTAACCGTTACACCTGTTACTGTTACCCGTTACACGTTTTACAGTATTCTGGCGACTCTGCACGTACAAATCAAAAACCATCAACACATTGATTTTTGGGCTTTTGATTGGCAACTGAACTGTAGTGTAAGATGTATGTAACTAAGTTTAGACAAAATCTGTCTGTTTGGAGGTTTTTTCCATCATCATCGTGATCATGATGATGATGTATACCCTTTTGACTTTATTTATCGGCTCTCGTTTGATCTTTCGGTCAAGTTAAATAAAAATTACAACTTTGTTGGGCCTTTGTTGTTTAATGCATAGATCTAACGTAACGCTAGGCATGCTAGGCCTGTAAAACAATGGTTGCTAGCATTGATTGCAGAATTAGGCGGCTATCATGAATTGTGAAGAACTGTAGCTGCTGGTACAGCCAAACCAGGGTTAGGGAGGAGGTGGACCGTGAACTGAAGATGCAGCCAGCCCCAACCAGTCCGTGATATTTACCCCACTCACAACAACCAGTCCCCAGAGGAGGAGAGGCTCGGTAGGTAGGCAGACCTCGGGCTCGGCCTCGTACCAAAGGGCAAGCACGCAGCTGCAGGCGCTGGGCATAGCTGGGCTAGCTGTGTGAGCGAGGTCAAATCAGACAGCTGGTGGAAACTTACTTTGAACTTTACTCCAGTGAACAGCGTGAGCCGAAGATCTTGGTGTCTCTCCAGGATAGACATGACCTCCACCAAAGCTGTAGCAAGCCTCTTCAGCTGCTGTAGCCAAAGATAATGCTAGAAGTACGGTCAAAATCCGGAGCATGATGGCTTCTCTTGGCAACGTTCCTATCGAACCAAATGGCCGTTTTAACACGCATTGCACGTTCGCGTGCTGTGGGCCATGGAGTGCACTTCTTTCGGCGTGATCGAGAAGACAAAGTAGCCAAAAAATTATGTACTCAACGCAATGAAATCTCGAATTGCGAGAGATATCGGCGGGAGAAGAACCCAAGCACTGATCCTCTGTAGCCAAATTTCCGGCAATAACTATTCACAGTACACGTACACGTGTCCAACTCCCCAGGTTTACTGGAGGTTTCCACCATCACCCCTCCTCCCCCTCCCCCCCCCCCCCCCCCCCACGGCAGCTTTTTTTTAAAAGACGGCACAGATTGGGGCATGGCGCGTGTTAAACCTATGGGAAAAACGTTGGGTTAGGGTTTTTGGTTATGGTTATGGTTAGGGTTAGGGTTAGGGTTGGGGTTGGGGTTAGGGTTAGGGTTAGGGTTAGGGTTAGGGTTTGATGGTTAGGGTTAGGATTAGGATTAGGGTTAGGTTTAGGGATAGGGTCCCCGATAAATTTTTAGTTTCCCCAATCTGTGCCGTCTAAAAAAAACACGCCTCCCGGCAACAGGGGAGAGGGGGTAGTGTATGACGAGGATTAAGATTTTTACAGAAACAAGCAACTATTAAGAAAAGTTACTGTGGTCTCATACAATTCTGAAATATATACAATACATAGGCCTGTACTTTTATATATGTATGGACCTTCAGGTTTCCGACATCTCTTTATTTCGGGAGATGAATGAGAATTATATAGCTTGTGCAATATATGAGAGCATATAATACTAAGATGAATTCAAAGTTTATTTGGTGAAAATTGGTTTGAAATGGGTGAGATATCCAAAAACAAAGAGGTCCTAATAAAAGGTGGGACACACCTTTTTTAGGACCACTTTGTTTTACTATGTTTTTGGATATCTCAGCCATTTCAAAAGCGATTTTCATCAAATAAATGAATTCTACCAGTTGATAATTGTATGCTCTTTATTATTTCAGATGTGGTTTCTGATTATCAAATCAGAAACATCATCTCACAAAAATCTAAAATGTGAATCCCCCATCTCAACCAAAACTATAGGCCTAGACATTACCATATCCAAAGAAAAACATGTACATCACTTATATGATATACGACACCCGCTCTAGGCCAAGTTTTAAAAAAAAAGTTTCTCGTCCAGTCGGCATCGTTGTTGTTTTTTTTTTTAATTTTATATCTCGGCGCATCAAAAATTTCGTTTGTTTATTCTTTTTTTAAGGAAATTTCAGTTGACTTTTGCTGTTGCCAGCTGTTCAACCTCAACACATGCCCAGCCTATATATCGTGCTGTAGGCCTACTTAAAAATGACTGAAAATTGACTACCCAAATAGTGATGTTCAGGGGATTGGACTTTTCAAAATAAGATGAAAAAAGGTGTCCTCATCCTAATATCTTTTCTTCAAAAAGTTAGGACAAGAAACTACTTTTTTTTTTTCGCTTGGTCTAAACTATATGTAGGTGCCTACCAAGTAGTCAGTCTACATAATAATATCACAGTCACTTATAATTTTTGGAAGATACAATTACAAGTACGCCTCATGCAGCTACATTTTGCAACAATCTGGTCAGATCTGTATTTGTCAATCATAGTTAGTCCATATATCAAATTTGACTTTCTACAATGTGTCTTCAGATCTGTGTTGGATAGTATCCAAAAAAAAAAATTAGAAAAAAAAACACACAAAAACAATCAGAATTTAGCCATAAACTTTGACCCCTGAACCTTGCTACTTTTCTTTTCATTAACTGCTCAAGCTCACATCACATCCACAAGTCAAATTTGATATTCTCGAGTGCACTCTTTCTTTTTATATCAACTTCAAAATGTGGCTTTTGATCAACCTTCACCCCCACATGACTTTCAATTCAGAACTTATAATTTCCCAACTCAATTCACACCTGAATGAATTCCTTTTTCATGAAAGCCCACAATCACACAAACCACATTTGCACAAGGCATATATCTTTTATAACCAAAACACATCACATCACAATACAGCACTGTAGTAAATAGCATATGTCTAGACAAATTATGAGTCTCAATTTTGTGTGTATATCATATGTCACATATAGTATATTCACACATGTATACATGGCTGTAAATTTAATGAATGCATCAAAAATAATTTCAAGGAATGGCAGGTTATTCTCAGTTCTGAAAGCAAATGTCGGATGAACATGAAATCATTGGTTTGATACACATAAGGAGCAATCTGCAATGACAGAAGGCATACAGACATATGTCTTCTATTACATAGTAGATATACAGGTATATTAGATATCTCACTCTGATATATATCATATATCTCACTCTTTATTTATGTCTGTATGCCTTCCGTTATATAGCACACGACGTGTAGATATATTATATATGTGCATATATATATATATATATATATATATATATAAGTATTGGAACAAGTTCACGCGGTTGACTGCAGGTTCATCCGTATTTATTGCTACTTGAAGTTTCATGCAACCTCCATGAGGCACAATCATCAGGCAATTATATAATATATATATATATATGTATATATATATATATATATATATATATATATATATATATATATATAAAAGATGAAGAAGTATAGAGTGGTAATGCATTTTGACAGTCCAACAGTTCTATTTATTCAGACCAAATTTTCGACGATACATTCGTCTTCGTCAGGGTCAACAATAATTGTTGAATTATTGTTGACCCTGAGGAAGACGAATGTATCGTCGAAAATTTGGTCTGAATAAATAGAACTGTTGGACTGTCAAAATGCATTACCACTCTACTTCTTCATCTTTTCTATACTGGTACCAACACGCGGACTACAAGTATCCTCACATACATATATATATATATATATATATATATATATATATATATATATATATATATATACATATATATATATATATATATAAAATACACAGTGAGATATATATCTCACTCTTTCTCTCTCTCTTTCATGTGCTAACTCAACCTAGCTCTCAGTAACAGACAGATAACAGCTGCAATAAGACCTTGCATGATATTGATTTCACATCAACAATACATTCTGTAAGCTGTGTGCTGACATTTGCAACTTGAAATTGAAGCTTCTACAAATACGAATACACTGTAAATGCTACAGCCTCAGCACATGACAGAATCAAGGAAACTATAACATTATGCATGGAATTCTTTTTCACACATCACAAATATAATCATGTTTAATCTTTCTGGAAAGCAATGTTATTTTACTTGATTACATATATTCTTTTACCACTCCAGTTGAACACATTGACCTATTCCTTTGAAGGACATATTTTGTAAGAATCACATTGAGAATATAACACTAGAATGCATGCCACTTGGGAATACAGAAAACAGAACCATTGAAATAGTGATAAGTAGGGCCATATACTTAATAAATATCCTCAATAATCCTTTAATTTTTCTTCTTTAACTGAAAACTTCGGTTGGAAAATGAGTTATCATGCCAAAACACAATTACTTCAATTACTCACTACTTGTAGTCCCAGGTTAACAAAATATTTGGCAAACATTAGATTTGCATTTGTGACAGAACCTTTCAAATAATCATCATCAGTAGTCTGCATCAAGTTTTACAAAGTCTATTAAGAGTTTGCATGAGGAATGTCCTGCAAAGACTTTATCATTTTTTGTTCTTTTTAAGGTACCCCAACCTGCACTCACTACAAGCTGTACACCATCTCTTATGTTGAATGCATCCTGTCTATGATAGCCATGGCATTGTTACTGGTGAGTTCAGGCCATTGCAGAGTACAACACACCAGAAACGTGGGATTTTACTGGGAACAGTGGTAGATAATTTCTTGCTGGGGTCATCATGAAGAAGATACAGTATTCCATAATTATACTGTTACTATGTCAAAGTCTGATCAATCGGATCATGTGGATAAATTTTCCTAGAGAATGAGACATAATCACAACCTATCAATGAATCATATCAAGGATTTTTACAAGAAAGACGTTTCATACTTAAACATTGAGATTAGATACTGACACAGAAAACTTTCAACAGTAGGGGACTGATCTTCAGTCCAATGATCAGGAAACAATTCCCGCAGGAAGTGCAAGAGAAATGGTGTAACCACTTGGCCTGAAGAAGTCCACAGGAGTGGATGAAAGCTAGCCAGCAAAATTACTAAAGGTTGGTAGAAGCCTTAACCTCCTATTGTGTGAGATCAGATATTATCTTTATTATCTTTACTTATGATCCACTGCATTTGTGTCTTCTGTCATATTATTTGTTTTTTATATCCTTCATAATTTGTAGTTGTTTGCCATACCAAATTTTCTGAAATTTATTTCGGCTCAATATTTGCAGTGTCAGAACATCTTTTATGTTCAATATCAAGTACTCTTTGTGTCTTGGAGATGATGAATACCTTGTTCTATACACACCAGGGTATACTGGGAGTTCTTCATGACTGGGGGCCTATGGATACTGTGAATGGTCATGTCTAGAAGCATGGCAAAGGCACAAACATGGGGTTGATAGTAGCAGTAGCAGGAAACGTCAGAGAAGAAGATCATGACAAATAAATGTAAATAAGAGCCACAACAGTCAACAGGCACAGAAAGAAATTTTAGGAGGAGACTAGACCAGTGGCGGATCCAGAGGGGGGTGCATCAGGCACGTGCCCCCTCTTTATGTTTTGTTAAAACAAAAGAAATAAAAAGAAAAAAATGGGGGCGCTTGCATCCCCCTTCATTTTGTGAAGGCGCCTCCCCTTTATAAAATTCCTGGATCCGCCCCTGTAGACCACTCTAGATCTCAACTGTTCCACAGTTTTTAAGGCTTGATGTCATTGAATGTGTCCTGTAGCCTTTAAACAAGGCATTGAGGCTGACAAACGAGACTAACTCGCCACACTGAGCATTGCCAAAAACGGGTGAACACGTGTACCCATTCAATGCCATGCCACGCCGTTAATAGTGAGCTCTCAATGTCAGGCAAATTGGCATAGAGGACAGTAGAAAGAGCATAGAATTGATCTTTGCATATGAAACCGAACCTCCCTCCTTCCTGTTGATTTTCAGGACAGTTCTTGGTGGAAATCGTGTTCGGTCTGCAAACAGGACGGAGCAGCTAGCTGCTGTATGTTTAGGTTTAGTTGTGTGACAGCTTGCACAGTACAGTGGACAAGACACAAGCATCCCAGTCCTCAGAAATCGAAACAGTCACAATTCAGGACAGAGCAAGATGGGCATGGTGGGTTAACTATCCGTCCTGTATGCCCTACTGTCCTGAATTTAAAGCTCCCTCATCTCACTTCCAAGCTGCAGCCCCAAAGCCTTGACAAAAGGCTAAGTGTCCTGCAGCTACTGCTACCACAGGGAGTGTTGTGAGGCACCCTTGGTGGCCTTGGCAGTCTTCAGCCTCCCCCACGCCTTGACCGCCTCTGCCTTTCTCCCCAGTCTCTCGAGCAGTAGAGCATGGGTCTTCAGAGCTGCTATACTATCTGTGGAGAGTGAAGGCAGCAAACATGATTAATAGTACATCGGCTGATGAAAGCCATACACATGTCCATATGCTAGAAGTTCACAGATGGTACTCGCATGTCCTGTATAAATGTTGCTCTGAGATTGTTCTTGTTTTTCTAATAAGTAATTTGAAACTGAACTTCAGTTATATCTATACTGCATCATTCATAAAGATAATACACACATGTTTGTGTTTGCATTTGCTAGTCTAACCAGGCCACATTGAAAACCACCATTATTAGTGAGAATGAGTTACCCTGCAGGTGTAATGGCAGTAATTGAATACTGGTAATTACTTCAATAAAAATCAGCAATTTTACATAGGTGTGCTAAATAAATGAACAGATAAATAGCTGAATGTATGACTGTAAAGATAAAGAAATAAATGCATAAAAATTCATATACAGTGTAAGTCATACATAAGCCATACAAAAAATTATAGAAATAAATGTGTACTACTGACATGATAATCTTTACAAGTAATAGTTCAGTATGTCTGAATGTTGACCTACTTTTCTAAACTGGGTACCGTTTCATGAAAGTTGTCAGCACTGACAAGTTGTCAGTCTCTGACAATCACCATGGTAACAGTCAGTGACCAGAACATCTCAGCCAATCAAAACCAAGGATTTTGCTAAAATTGTCAGTGACTGACAACTTGTCAGTGCTGATAAAATTGATGAAACCCCCCCCCCCCCCAGATAGTGAATGTGATTAAATTTAAATTACAACAGACAAAAATCATCAGATCTAAATGATAAGGACAAGATAAGGACAATGCATGGTGCACAGTGCTATTATGACTTTAACACACAATCACACATCAATGGATGACAAGTATCATATGTTTGGCTTATTTACCTGGCAAGAAGTACAGGCTATGAAGAACATCACTCACGGCCTTCTGGGGCTCATTCTGACCAATCAGGAGCTCCGATCTAAGATGGTATGCATGTGACTTCAGTAAGGCTTTGCTGGTTGGTGGGCTCTCCAGGCAGGCTCCTCCTGCTGCTGAATCTTGATGAGTACCATCTGCAATCCAATCAATTAAGACTTTTGCTCTTACACATTGCTTCATCAAAGAGGGAACAGTGCAATGATGTACTGCTTTTAGAGTAAGAAGTAAAGTAATTGGAGTGATACATAATTGTGAAGGAGCAATGTAAGTCTATTCTTTTTTTTTAAATTATTCAAAGTATCTACTGAATTCAGCTATGTAATTTCTATGATGGACAGATTGTTCATATTTGAATAAACCTATATGTTTATTTGGTGAAATTCAAGGAATCATTTTGCATTTGAGGTCTCATGATTCCATGTACACATGTAAAAGGCTGGGTGCCTGAGTTGGATACATGGTCTACACTTGGTACAATACAAATGAATGATGCAGAGCAGCTTAGTGAGGCCAACATTACGCTCTGAAACAATGATGCCAATTCAAAAAATAATTTCGAGATTCATTTAAAATCAACCACGAATTGCCTGCTTTCTAACAACATGTTGCATACAACAACTACTCTGAACATTGTATAGCGTAACTCTGACTTCAAAATATTAGGTACTTAATACCAACACTTATTGCAGATTAAAACAGAGTGAAAAATTCCCTGGATCAATAAACTAATAAGGATTTAAGTTACTGAGGGCATAGCTAGTGATAATATCACATTTGATTTGATCTTGATTTCATTTTTTTTAAAACTAAAAACCAAGCACATTTACATGCTTAGAAACAACTTGAAAAGAAATTACAATACATAATCGTAAGCATAATTTAAATGATACACCCATAACTATAATTAAGTACTGTATTTTTTTGAACATTTATGTTTCTATGCATGTCTATATTCATATTTTTGAAAAAGAAATAAAATATTGCATATCCAAAAATAATGACTTTTAAAAAATAGACATATTTCTGCTTGCCTGAGTCAATTTTTCTCTTCTTTGCTTGTTGTTCTCCATCAGTGTATTCTTTGGTTATCTCTGGTTCTCCATGTTGCACTGTGTCAGGTAGGTTGGCATGGTAACCGTGCAACACCTCCAGGGAATAACTGACAATGTCTAAGGCATCTTGCCCCTCCCCTTGCTGCTGGAGGCACTTGGCTTGGAGGAGGAGAGCATGAGCAGCTGTCATTATCTCTCTAATTTTATCTGGCGATGCTGGGACTTGACTTCCAGAGCCGCTCGTGTCACCATTTCCTTTTCCATTCCATGGGAGCTGCGTGCTACTTGAGGATGTGCTACTTGCCTCCCTGTGGCGTTTGCGAGAACCTGGATCCCTGTCTGAACCATCCTCCATACTTCCAGTACCGTTTCTTTTCACCAGCACAGCACCACTTTCGTTGCCGCTCCTGCCACACCCGACATGGCTGTGGTTCCTGGATTTAGCAAACTGGCTGGTGGAGGGTAGTTCAGCGCTGGTCCCATCTCTGCTTCTCCCACCATCTCTCTTGTGTCCGAGTCGATCCCCCGTCCCACCATCGGTTCCCCCCTTTCTCCTCGAAGCAAATTCTTGACTCCTTTTGAGGAAGGGGGAATTCCCATCTGGCTGACTGTGCTCCTGGCTATCCTGCTGAGAATCCTGACTAGATGGTTCCTCAACCTTTGCAGGGAGCTTGGATTTACACAGCAGCTGGTCGCAGATCGCCAGAGCTTCGTCCAGTCGGGCTGCCCTGAGGAGTGCGGTGGCTGCTTCAAGGTAGATGGTTTGCAGAGGCGGGAGCAACATCTGGTTGCTATGGCAATGATTTACCTGATAGATTAAAAAAAGAATGAGATGTTACAGGAGAATTTACTCCAAAATGAATTTGCTGACATAACAGTGACAGCAAGCAAGCAGCTGACAACTACTGCGTGCTGATGAGAATCATGGAAATAGGTGGGTACAGGTAAGAACCACAACACACTGTAAGCAATGTGGCCATTATTATTATTTCATTATCATTTTAATAGCATCAACAAGCAAAGAATACAAATTAAGACAATGAACCAGACGACTATGACACTTACCTCGAGTCTGGACATATCTCCCATATCAGCTAGTAAGTCCAGGAATCGCTCTGCTGCCTGTTCATTTCTGGAAATATGGTACAAGCAACATGGAAATAACTTCAGACTTATCATGCATTCTGCTGTCATTGATAGATATTGTATGTATAGCTTTCAAAATCATTAACTGCCTTCTGAAAAGCAGTGTAGTGTAACAGAACATGCAAACATTACAGATGAAAATCTGCTCAAAAGCTCACAGAGATAAGCAAGGAGATTATACACAATGCCGTTTTTGACCTCCCTCAAGCTTGACATGAGTTAACCCTTACTGGCTTACTCATAGAGTGTGCTCTCCCTACTAACATGGTTATAATGAAATTTTGTTACAACAAAGTAAAAATTCATTGCCAAAATTATTATCTATATAATGTAACTATGTGTTTCACTTTTTCAGCTGTAATGAAATGTCAACATAATGACAGAAAAATGCAGGTCCTGAAGACTCTATTACAACAGGAGTCATCTGTATATCAAAGTCTTATGCACACAAAGGTTGCTCCTGACCACTGAAACCATGCCAGAGACTTGCATAAATACTGACACATACCGTATGTTAAGTGGAGTCTTAATTATGTTTGCCAAGGAACACTGGTGTTTGTTTGTTTGTCTATTTGCAAAATAACTCAAAAAGTTGAGAACGGATTTGAATGAAACTTACAGAAAAAGTCAATAATGACAAGAAACAGGTGATCAAAGTTTGGTTCCAATTCGGGCATTTTTACGGATTTTTTTATCTTTTGGAGTATAGGGTCAATGAACTTCGGTGTTAAAGCTGGGTGTGCTGGAAGTTTACATACACAAACTGAAGTGCATGCTCTCCTTGGGGAGGCACGTGCAGCTGGAAGCTAACGATGTAAACAAAAGGCTTCTATATTGGGAAATAGGGCGATTATCAGCATGTGAGTATGCATGGAAATGAGCCGCTAACTTGGCGGAGGTCTGTGCTCTCCAAGTGCTTTATTTCTAGTTTTGAACTGTGCTCAGAGGATTGAGATAAAATGTCATTGGATTAATTGCTCAGTTTTATTTTGTTTGTGTCTTTGTGTGTGTGTGTGTGATGTGTGTGTGAGGGGGGGGGGGAATGAATTTCTAATTTGAATTAATCAGCCTATTGGCAACACTTTGGAGTGACCTGGTGTGATGTGTGTGTTACTTCCCTTAAAAATACAAAAAAAATGAGCAAAATTCTCACTTGTGCAGGTCCAGACAGCGCTTGGCCATGACGTATAATGCAGCAACGGGGCTGACTTCCTGTATGACAAGTCCTGACCCTGTTTCTTCTGGTGCAGGTAATCCTGGACCCAGGATGACAGATGGACCGAGTCCCGAGACTGCTTCACCCTCCTGAGGTCCTGGATCCGTCTCCTCACCACAGAGTGCCTGCAACAACCAGTGATATTGAAAGAGAATGACAATTGATGTTCTAAAGCTATTTGAACCACATTTCATGAGCATTGTAATCCCCTGATTTACATGGATAGGCCTATAAACATTTCAAATTGCCATTAAAAATACCCGTATAACCACAAATTAAAATATCAGTTTCCTACGTAATAGAACTGAGGAAAAGACACACAAAAATGCACACACTTTTCTTCCTTTTTTTGTTTTTTGTTTTTGAGAAAGGATATCAATAGTCTGTAAGACTTTGTTATTGAAACGGTATAGCTTGCATACCTGGGGAAGTTAGGAACCTTCTCAAATAGGGACAGAAATTACTTCACACTGCCCTGAACAAAAGAACAAGAATACCAACACAAAACAAGAGACCCGGGGGTCACGCGCTCACCTGAGTATCGCAATTTCACCTTCCATGCATTCTTGCACACTCTTACCTGAGAACATTGGAAACTTACATGTAGGTCTGCATATATGGATCCCCCCCCCCCCCCCCACTCAATTCCAGGGTTGGGGGGGGGGGGGAGGGCAGGCAGCCCTGGATCTGCAATGAACAAACTTGGAACTAAAGTCATCAATGTACAAACTCTGGTATCAACATTGCTTTATTGTTTCTCGTTTTAGAGTAGAAGATTTTAAATATTCCTTGATGTGGAGGGGGGGGGGGGGGCCCTAGGGGCCCCCAAGAGGGACATGGTGCCCATTTCAAGGAATTGAGATTCTATCCCCCTAGGGATGTTACATACCAGCTAAGTTTGGTCAAAATTCATCATGAAGTTTTCAAAAAGAAGATGAACAAGTACAATTCAGGTCCCATTAGGACCCATCCTCATCCCCTCTCCTGGGTTCCCAAAGGGGGGGGGGGGGGGGGGGGGGGGCCTGATTCCGCCAATCTCATGAACAAACTTGAAACTACAGTCATCAATGTACTAACTCATTAGTATTATCTAAGCCCTATCACTTCTGGTTCTAGAGAAGATTTTTAAAGATTCCTTAATTTTAGGGAGTTTGGGTCCCCCTGGGGGCCCCAACATGGGCCATGGTGCCCATTTGAAGAAATTGAGATCCTATCCCCCTAGGGATGCTACCTACCAAGTTTGGTGAAAATCAGACATGGGGATCTCAAAGTGAAGATGAAAATGTACAATTTAGGCCCCATTAGGACCCCTCCCAACCCCCCCTCCCCTGGGTCCCAAAGGGGACACCCCTGATTTCCCCATGAAGAAACTTGAAACTACAGTCATCAATGTAATAACTCATAGTATTAACTAAGCCCTATCACTTCTGGTTCTAGAGAAGAAGATTTCTAAAGATTCCTTAATTTTAGGGGGTTTGGGCCCCCCTGGGGCCCCCCAGGTGGGCCATGGTGCCCATTTGAAAAAATTGAGATCCTATCCCCCTAGGGATGCTACCTGTCAAGTTTGGTGAAAATCGGTCTTGGGGTTCTCAAGAGGAAGATGAAAATGTAAAAAGTTTACGCACGACGGGCGACGGACGCCGGACGCCGGATGCCGGACGAAGAGCGATCGCAATAGCTCACTTGAGCCTTCGGCACAGGTGAGCTAACAACACAAAACAACAACAAACAGACTAACAAACAAAAACAAATGAATAAGTAAATACTGAACACAACACAAAATGTCTTTGACACTGCTCATGGTTTACAAAGAGTTTTAACATAATCTGCAGTGTTCTCTACTTAATACACATGGGGCATACTTGGACTAGAAGGTCCAGTGTTTCCAGTTCCGTCTCCCCCTCACCAAGCTCCCTGTACACTGTGGCTACATTGAAGAGAGCCGGTGTGTGAGGGCCAGAGGCGTGGGCTGCCAGAGAACACCTGAACTGTTGCAATGCTGCATAGGGTTTACCCTGCAAAGACAAATTTAGGCATTGTTAAAATTTATATACACTGAAGAAAATATTTTCATTTCAAATTTTGCAAATACAATTATTAAACTTCACACATACAGCACAGCTCGGAAAATTAGCTAATATTGGATTTCAATTACGTCATTGAAATAAAGTTGTTGCATAGATGACTTTAACTTAAATAACAACATAAAAAACATAATTTAGTCCCACCTATTTATACTCATGTTGATGATTTCACTACTTCACTGTCATCCATTTGAAAACACAAATTCTGTTGATCTGAAATGCTGAAGTCTGTCATTTACATAAAATGAGTGATTTCCTCAGAGATCACTACGTCAGGATTTCTAAAAAAAGTAATTTGCTAGTAACACTGGATGTCATACAGATATCATGATTGCAAATCTGTCACACTGATACTGATATACATTACTGAATACACAATACATTTGGCTAGCATCTTGTGCAAATCAGTAGTTGTACAACAATTTTGCTTGTGGTTAGGCTTGCGACTTTTTTTTTTTCCAGTGAAAGAAATGTATGAGTATAATACTACCTGGCACTATCAGTGACATAATGGCAAACTAAAACATTATAGGTCATTGGATAATGCTATCAACTCACCATGTTTTTCAGACAGCAGCCAATAAGATTGAAGATTTCACTGGAGTTTGAGTCTCCCGTGGTGATGTCAAGGAGTTTTTGGCAGGTTGCCATGGCAGTGCCATAGTCACCATGGTGATATAAAGAGTATGCTGCCAGAGAGCATACAAAATAATGATCATGTCAACCTGGAAAATCATTACCAGTAGAGGTCTACACTACTCTTTCCTAAGTTTACATGCCTTTCAGTGAGGTTTACATTGCAGTTAGTATAAACAATAGTGCAACTCACACTAATCATGTGATCTTATAAATCTGAAAATCATACATTACTCATAAAAAAATGGAAAGAAAAAGACATGGTGGTCATGAGCATTTCATGTTGGCTGAAAATAAAGTCCATTTGATACAAAATCGAAAAAAACAAAACAAAACAAGTGAAGTGAAAACTCTCCTGGTGGATGAAACTTTCTGCAAGAACAATGATGGATGGTGGCTGTAAGTATCAAATATGAAGCTTACCTCTGAGATACCCAGCATGTACACCAAGTTTTTCTGGGACAGAGGGCGATTCTCCTTTCATGACGTCCAGACAAGTGGACCACTGCCTTGTCTGACATAGCGCACTCAGCCGTAGGTAATGGGCAATGCTTCTGACTGACCTCAAAAGCTCTGCAGTTCAGAAAATAAGACATTCAACCAACATGAGCCTGATTGATTCTACATGTATTGGGGAATTTTATGGCGATGTTAAAGGAGATGGCTAGTAACCGATCAGTGGGAATCAGTGGGAATGCTGAGGGATGATTGTTCCAATCCTTGTGGGATTCATTTAAGAGTACATTACATATCTACTGTTGTGTGAAAATAATTTGCTTCAGAACGGTCTCATATTCAAGTAATGTGCAGATTAATGCCCCGTCACTGACCAGGCACGCTAACCTGGAAACATTAAACTGCACACTACTTGAATATGAGACCATACTGAAGCAAATAATTTTCACACAACAATAGATATATAATGTACTCTTAAATGAATCCCACAAGGATTGGAACAATCATCCTCCAGCATTCTAAGCACGCTAGCACGTTAGCACGCTAACCTGGAAACATTAAACTGCACACTACTTGAATATGAGACCATACTGAAGCAAATAATTTTCACACAACAATAGATATATAATGTACTCTTAAATGAATCCCACAAGGATTGGAACAATCATCCTCCAGCATTCCCACTGATTCCCACTGGTCAGTTACTAGCCATCCCCTTTAAATCCAAAACCTTTTCTATTCTTGCTAAGCTGAAAATGCACTGCGTTATTAAAAGTGTTAAGTGCATAATTTGTGAAAAACAGTGCTCTATTGTATTTGTCCCACATCTATCAATCATCATAACATAAACATAAAATATGTATTCATTGACAAACAAAATAGCATTCTTTAAAAGTAACAGAATGCAGTAAAACTTTCCTTGAAATTCCATGATGCTCTCTCACAAATATTGTAGCATTGCATCCTTTTTTGACTGACAATCATCAGTCACTGACTTTGTTACTTGAAAATTTGCTTGATGAAAATGAAATAAATGGGGGAATTTGGTGGAAATACTTTGAAATCATAACACAATTAATGCTACATATTTTTCTTAAGAATTTCCTTTACAATTTTATTATAAAGACAAAAAAAGACATGGAAGTGGGTAGGAGAAGACAAATAGACATACAGATAGATAGATAGATAGATAGATAGAAAGATAGAAAGATTGATAGATAGATAGATAGATAGATAGATAGAAAGAAAGATAGATAGATAGAAAGATAGATAGATAGATAGATGGATAGATCATAGAAAGATAGATAGATAGATAGATAGATAGATGGACAGATAGATAGATAGATGGACTGATAGATGGACAGATAGATAGATGGACTGATAGATGGACAGATAGATAGATGGACTGATAGATGGACAGATAGATGGACAGATAGATAGATGGACTGATAGATAGATAGATAGATAGATGGACAGATAGATAGATAGATAGATAGAAAGATAAATAGATAGACAGATAGACATACAGATAGATAGATAGATAGACAGATAGATCTGCAGATAGATACTGTAAAAGTGGATATTTTTGCACAACTAATTTTTGGTGCTCGGCCGGGTAAGAACAGTTTCGCGTGTTTTTAATTCCGCGGCATCAAGACATCAACCACTGGAACATATTACAAGCAAAAATATTTGCGTGCTTTTATTTTCGTGCTAGTTTCTGCTTGCGCAAAATGCACAGAAATTTCAACACTGCAAAAATGTTCAATTTTACTGTAGCCAGATAGATAGATAGACCAATAGAGAGAGAGATGGGGGGATAAACTTATCACCTTGACACTCGTTGTTCTTTGAAGCATCTACTTCTGGCTTGGAGAGCAGTGATACACTTTTATCCTGAAATCAAAGTATATTGTGCTTTATGAACAAATATTACTGGGAAAGACTTGTGGTTTAGTAGTATAAGGTTCAATTTTCTTGTACAGCTACAATTGATTACTTTGCAGTTGAGAGATTTTATGTAATTTTGATAAGTCACTACATAAACTGCTGTTCAATGACCAACACCTTCAATCTTTCCTAATGACTGACTGACTCCATCTGCTTAAGACTTAGACTGATATCAGAATGCTTTGGACAAGACAAGAAAATATCAGTCTTGCATTATGTTTCTCTTCATGGTTACAAAAATCAATCTCACTGCCTCAAAATCATTCAAAAGTCAACTGTTTTTCTCTTCTGTGATCAACTCTGATAGAATGTGACACAAACGATACCAAAAGTTGGTTAGAGCAGTAAAAAATTTTGTCCTCTTTCTCCACATCATGACATGATACAAAGGAAGAGCTAAGAGATCAGATAATTTACTGCATCAGAGTCAAACACGACTGTGCATTTCTCTTGTCACTGAACTCATCTGTTTTTGCAACTTTACTAGGCATTTGTGGTGAAGAATGATGGGTCACATTCTAGCTCTCTCATACATGCGAAGCCTGGGACATCATCTGTTCAACAGACTCCAGGATTCCAAGGGTCTGATGGTAGTCATTCTCTGACAGGAGACACGCCACCCACACACATAGTAACAGTGCCAACAGAGGGCAAAGGTCACCAAGATCTGAATGAATGACAAAGAAAGGAATGAGAGAGAGAGAGGAGACAGGGGGAAATATTAAGGCCTGCACTACTTAAACAGACTTTCATGTTACTGCATTATCATGCACATTCCATGAGTTTGTTTTCATGTTTTGTTTTGTGCAAAATTAAAGTCATGTTGGGATTTCAAATATTATGTAAGAATGTCTAAAGAGGAGCCTCTAGCAAAACACATAACCCATGGTCTTTGAAGAGAGAATATCCTTATTTTTGTCCAAAGTCTGCTGTTTTTTTATATCCTTATCATATTTGATATGATATATTTGACAAAAGTTTGATAAAAAACAACAAAGCATGAGTAGGCAGAGGTATTGCACATTCATTGAACTTAAACTCCACCTGTACATTTTCAAGTACCAATTTATCTTTGAATTTCAACTTCAAATTTCACTCTTTAGTTAGCTGAAGACAAGCAAGTGTGTAGCAGCCTGTCTAATACAGCAATGAACCATCCTCAAAGAAATTTT
The DNA here is from genome assembly GCF_040938485.1 of Diadema antillarum. NCBI lineage: Eukaryota > Metazoa > Echinodermata > Echinoidea > Diadematoida > Diadematidae > Diadema > Diadema antillarum. Next base: position 3,636,153 of record NW_027270911.1, on the reverse strand, counting down.
GTTCACTCTGGGGTTATTACATGCAGAGTGATGTCTTAAAACCTTGTAACACCTTCTGCCTCTTCGAAAAATCAAGTTTCACTAGCCTATTCATATCATTTTTTACCCCAATGTCCAACAAAATTATTCATAACATTTGACTTTTATGCCCTTTCTCATCCTTTGACCAAAAATTAAACAGTCACTCACCCTGACATATCATACTGACAACTATTTCAGCACTTCTTAATTATTGACTTGACAATGAAACTTTAGCATTATAGTAAGTGTTACTGTTCTCTGATCTTCATATTATGTGGCCCAAATTATCATTATTCTTTATTAATAATACGATATGCATCATTGCACAGATCAGAGCCTGGATTTCAGAAACACACAAACACAAACTACCAATAACACATGGCAGTGATCATAATATATTAGAGATTAAACTTACTTGATGAATGTGAAATTTGCTGGGCAACCACTAATATGCCATCACTCAGTGATGACTCGCCTCCGTAGCACAGTTGGTGAACTGAAACGATACAAGCAGACAAGCCATTGTCTTGGAATCATAGTACTTTGATTTTCTTACTCCTTTGTAAAAGTTTGACAAATAAGTTAACATAAGGTTAAAGGGAAGGTACAGTATTGGTGGAGATGAGAATGGGGCTTTTAATTTTTTGTGAGATACCAAGAAAACACTTATGACATAGTACAGAGCATACCATTTTCAGAGGAATTCAAAGTTTATCTAATGAAAATCGGGTTTGGAATGACTAAAACATCCAAAAACAAAGTAAAACAAAGCAATCATAATAAAGTGTGTGTCCCACACTTTTTTAGAATCGCTCTTTTTTTTGATATCTCAGCCATTTCAAAACCAATTTTCATCAAATAAACGTTGAATTTCTCATAGAATTACATGCTCTTTCATATTTCATAAGAGGTTTCCCATTATCTCACCCCAAAATGTTAGAAACCTGAAATTAGGTCTCAACCAAAACTGTACATTGCATTAAACTCTCCTGGAGTCAACACTGACAGAAACGAAGAAAATAAATGACATCTTTATTGTGTAAGTTGGCAGTGCAGCTGATAGGGTACACAGCAAAGACTGCAAATTTGACCTTACCTCTTGCGACAGTCCGCCTTACAATGGAGAAAGTCTTCACATTTCCCGAGTCCATCTCTCGGGGTGTAAGGACGGTCAAGAGCTGCATGGCTTGGCGACAGGAGACCAGTAACTCCTCCCTGAGATGTTTTCTGATTGGAGGGAGACCTGGAGGAGAGAACGATCAAGATAGTATCACCAATGGCTCTTCGTCTGAGTTCTATCTCATCAAAAACTGCAAAGGTTGGGGGGGGGGGGGGGGGAGGGCTATAGTCTCCCTGGCACATTTTTGGCTCTTTACAACAACAACAACAACAGCAACAGCAACAACAACAACAACAACCACAACACAACAACAACAATGACAATGACAACAACAACAACAACCACAACAACCATAACTCCCTAAACCAATGACTCTCTGAGAGTTGTGCCTGGATATTCTTCCTGTCAGAGTGGGAAACTGGAGGTCCATTGTACAAATTGTACATTGACCCTTGACCTCACTGGCAAGCAGCACTGTACCCCACCCCATCATAAGGACACACATATTCTGCACTTATACAATCAGTTTGCTAATACTGCAGTGATCATGAGATGTTAAATGCAAGCAGTTGATTGGATGCTTCCTTGCTGCTACTGCTGCTGCCATGGCAACTGCTTTACATTGCAGCTCTCAAAATCAGCAACCTCCTTCATTAAATAGCTTGTGTACCTAGATATTAGGCCCAGTAAAAAAAGAAAGCAGTTTCTCGTCCGGGTTTTTTGAGCAAGGCGATGAGGGAGGTCCTTACTATTTGATATCTTGCTATTTTTTCGAGGATTGTCACAATGTAAGTAATAATGTGTTTCTCGTCCGGTAATTCTGAGAAAGGTAACGAGAGAGGGGTTTACTATTTTCTATATCCAATTTATGAAATGAAATGTCACTCTGGTAGCTGTGTTATGAGAGACCAGGTCCCAAGTGTATGTCTTGCCTGCACTCTGTGCATTTTCAAACAAATAGATATATTATGTAGGCCTACCATACTTGAAACGAAACTTCATGCATGCAGAAATAATATGCATTTGCTTTTTCTTTCCACTACAGATGTCAAGGGAAAATGACCATCTTAATACTGGCATTTCTGATACCAGTGTACTTGCAATTCTGATGTATTGTGCTATTAATTGAAACAGGTATAAAACATGTCTTTCAACAAATGTACGACTGAAATTAATTCCATGATATTCAAAACACTGCTTTATTTATCATTTGTGTTTATGACTTTTTGAGTCCACACAGCTGGTATGTATAGTTCTTCACAGTACAATTGTAGCACATTCAACTGGAAACTGGCTTGTACAATTGCAGATGGATGTCAAAATGATACTGATATGGCATTCTAGCATTAAACATTTAAAGATGTTTCTTCATGTTCTAAAAAGACATTTGATAATCACTCATCATTTGGATGATGAATGATTGTATACCAAAACTACATAAATGTAGTAAAACATGTACCTGCGCAGGTAAGTCACATTCTCCCTTCATTTCTTCCATGGCCATCATTACAGTGCTACCAAGAAGCAGCAGTGATATAAACAGCAAAACACAACGTGTAATGACAATTTCAGTTCACGCTCATCAAAACTGCTTATTACTTTTCAAAGTTTTGGCTATCAACATTCGTTTGTGGGTGTATTTTGTTTGTTTGTTTGCTTTGTGTGTTTTTCCCTCGTGAAAGACGTAATGATTTCTTCGTATCGAACGTAAACTGCATGTTTACCGTAAATAAGCCATTCAGCTCAGCTCAGCTACGGCGCATTCGATTTATCGAACTTGCAGTAACCTCTTATAGGCAGGAGCACATGGCGCATTCCTTTAAACTTGAAAGTGAAGCCACGTGTTTGCACATCGGCGCTTCCACACACAGCGCGGCATTTTGCGATCATCGTTATAGCAGACTTTCCGATTCCAGTCAGGGGAAAAGGAATTGGAATACTTCGGAAAAGACTGATGTTTAAAATCCAATAAAATGAAAAAAGCCTGAAAACAACGCGTGATTATGTTTTCATAGTAAACGATAATTGGAAACACGGAACAGAGTACCGGTATCGCATCCGCTCACAAAGAAGCTCTCTTGAGAAGATGAAAGCATTCCACGTCCCCTGCTATATAGTGGAAGCTTCCATAATCATCCCAGCAAGTTTTTGGAGGTACTTACTTGCACTTGTACACATTCATTGCCAGAAAGCAATCAATCAACGCTGAACATTGCGTAGCTGAGAATCTTTATCGTGCTGGTGACCAGCTGGATGCTTCGGCATGTGTCATAACGTTATGTTTAGAGCCTGTAGGCCTCATAAGTCGACGAGTTTAATTCAAAATAGCAAAAAGAGGGAGATTGAAAAAAATACGAATTCTGGTGGAAAAATACAAATTTTGGAGCTGCTGAGTACTAATTTGTGCTTCCAAAGGTTGGCAGCTCTGGGCCCCGTTTTATGAAGAGTTAGAATTGATTATGAAGTCGATTTCAACTGTAAGTCTATGGCAGACTGTGTAGTAAGGAAAATTAAAATTGATTTTATCTTTTGATAAAACGGGGCCCTGGTATTAAAGCCGTTCGCTGTGCACACGTGCGCTTGAGATCGGTTCTCTCCATCACTGCACTCCACGATTTTTTTTTCCAGCTCCAGAACGCGCGCATGCTATGCTGGCTGGCTGGTCTCCTCTATGACTAGTAGATCTACTGTATGTGGTTACATTGCGCAATCAATCTAGCAGCACATGAAGCGGGCAACAGCACGAGAAAAATGTGCAGAAGGTGCTCAACGTCCTGTCTACACCACGACGTACCGAGTGCGCTGTACATCACAGCCCAGGCCGCGCCCGCCCGCGCCCATCCAATTACAGTTCAACTGCTTTGTGGGTCATTCCTTCTTTCCGAGCTCGCAGTGTGAAATGCATGCGTTATTACATACGCACTACAGAAGCTACAGCTGTACTACAGCTATAAAGTAGAGGACGCAAGGCGTAATTAGAAATGAGACATCACGATTGGTAGGTGAATTGTCGATTTTTTTTTTCGGCGGCCGAAAAAATAGTAAAATATCAAAAAAATCGATGCGGCAACTGAAAATCGATGCGGGCGGGGAGCGGGCTGGGACGGGAATTATGAATTTCTTGGTATTTTCAGCGCCATTTTGAAAATAGTAAATAGTAAAAAAATCGACGCGGCGGCCAAAATCGATGCGCGCGAGGACGAGAAACTGGTTTCTTTTTTTACTTGGCCTTATTGAGGTTCACTGTCATCTGTTCCACACAAGTAATACTGGATGACATTGTAAAAATTTGTGATGGGAATCTACCCTACATGTATGCCTCTCAAGTCATAATTTCAATATTTGGGATGATACAAGGTGACTTTTAATTAAAGTGAAAGTTTTCAGTTGCATAGATTAATCTGCATTTACAGCTAAAACTACAACAAAATTATCCACAAAAAAAACCCCATCAACAATAAAGTAAACAATTGTATTTATAACTTTATTTGAAATGTATGAACTGTATTTGAGCATTGTTGACAGCTTTGAAAGTTTGAGAACATCAGGGGGGTGTTTCATCAATTTAGTCAGCGCTGACAATTTCAGCAAAATCCTTGGTTTTGATTGGCTGAGATGCTCTGGTTGCTGACTGTTACCATGGTGATTGTCAGAAAATGACAACTTGTCAGCGCTGACTTAGTTGATGAAACACCCCCAGGTGTGCAGTATCAGGCAGGCTTTATGGAGAGAACTCTCTATTCTTACCCCACAGCAATTCGAGGTGTGTACAATTCTTGCCCTCTGCAGACTCTTGCTGGAAAATAACAACAAAATGGAGTACAATAATTGTGGAGGTGATAATTGGACTACAAAATAAAATGCGTGTATCTAATTGCTTTTCAGAATAATCATCTTCTTCTGTTATCTTAAGTCACAAGATGCTGTGTTTACTTTAAAAGTAAACACAGCATCTCCCTAACTAGAAATGTTGGCTGATTTGAAAATCATAAAGGTTTTCATTAAAGTGGAACAATCAATGTCAATAGCATGCACATGAATAAATATTTGTATTTAACTCTTCATGCGTAGGATGACTGGTAGTGGATCTGAAAAGTGTACTACATGCTAGTCATTGTCTCTACATGCATGCACTTGAAGATGAGACAATATTATATTAACCACTCCACTTTACCAAGGTGAGAAAAATGAGAAGCAGATGATTGCACCTTCCAATGTTACAGAAAACATTCTATAGTGGCTTTCTGACTAACAAGAAGACCAATTGAAATAATCGCAGTTAAAATATGGCAGCTAGGCAAAAAAGAAAAGAAAAGAAAAATACTAATATAGAGTTCTAAAGTAAAATGAAACAAAACAAAGCAGGAAATAGAAACAGACAATCTCAACAAATGCTGTGAACATTTCATGCATGTTTACTGTTATCAAGTGTTAGTGTTGCGTTACGGTATACGGTATTGCCAAGTATATTATAGACTAACCCCGGGACGCTCCGTATACACAGTTACACACTGTGGGAGCGTCCTGAGTCAATAGAGTGCTATATCGGTAAGCTTGAAAAACATACACAGTCTGTCACAGATTTTCGCACCTCCGCAGGTTTCGAATATCACGAGGAAAAAACGAACTTTTATAGTATACATAAGATTCTTATCTAATTAATACCCTTCGTTCACCTTGTTCTTGTTCACATTGGTCCAATGATCTTGAAAAAACGTTTTTTTCACGGCCATATACGGGTCCGTAGTCCTAGCTCCCCATCCCATTCACCATTTTCGAAATCAGTATGCAGTACACTGCGCACGTAAATATTCATGTGCTGGCGGAGTCGCAATGCGTTTAGCCTTCTGACAATGCCAGCGCGCGCGCACCCACCCAGAAAGCAACGCAATATACAGCGAGAGGGTTTGCCAACAGTATGATAAGGCCTTGCCACAAAGCTACACGACTTGATTGCCAGCGCATGCGCACAAATCTCAAATCCATTTACTGTATAAGATGTAGTTCTCCCG